>NC_035449.2:159993343-160335125 GCF_002127325.2 Helianthus annuus | reverse complement strand
TTTACGGCGAAATACTTGGTTTCGTCGAGTTGGTTCGGGGTGTAACAGTTTAAGTAACCAAGTTATATCATCAAACATACAATGGAACAATCACATAAACACACAAATGAAACAATCACATAACGTCTCAATATATATAGCAACCGTGTACGGTTACGAAGCAACCAAGTCGTACAAACAAACAACTAAACAATTATCGTGCAATTAATGCGAAAGTGGAATCTCGGAAACTCAAGTTGTCACATTATCCCCAACTTGAAAGAAATTTCGTCCCGAAATTTAGCATGCGGTTACTGAGGAAGCAAGTTAAGTTGTATCGTTTACTGGTTTTCCTGGGGTGTCACATCATCCCCCGTTGATTTGGAATTTCGTCCCGAAATTCTGTAGTAGCTTCAGCCTCAGTAGTAGTTGCATTGTTCCTAAACAACTGGGGATATTTGAGTTCCATTTGATCTTCTCGTTCCCAGGTGTACTCTGGGCCACGACGGGAGTTCCAACGAACTCGAACAAGAGGTATTCTAGTGTTCTTGAGGACCTTAACATCCCGGTCCGTGATTTCAACAGGTTCCTCGACGAAGTGTAACTGTTCATCGATAGTGAGCTCCTTCAAAGGAAATATGAGGGTCTCATCTGACAGACACTTCTTCAGATTCGACACGTGGAAAACGTTGTGAACTGCACCGAGTTCTGCTGGTAGGTTCAGTCTGTAGGACACTTTGCCTATTCTTTCTATGATTTCGAACGGTCTGACATACCGCGGATTGAGTTTACCTCATTTACCAAAACGAACTACACCCTTCCAGGGGGAGACTTTGAGTAGCACTCGATCCCCAACTTGGAACTCGAGTGGTTTCCTTCGCTTATCAGCGTAACTTTTCTGACGGTCACGAGCTGCCGCCATGCGTTGTCGTATCTGTGAAATCCGTTCAGTAGCATCAACTACAAGTTCTGGACCTGTGATCTGACTATCGCCCACCTCTGCCCAACAGAGAGGTGATCGGCATTTACGCCTGTATAATGCCTCGAATGGAGCGGCTTGAATGCTGGTGTGGTAACTGTTGTTATACGAAAACTCCACTAACGGGAGATGTTTTTCCCAGCTGGTGTCAAAATCGATAACACATGCCCGAAGCATGTCTTCTAGAGTCTGGATAGTGCGCTAAGACTGTCCATCCGTCTGAGGGTGATATGCTGTGCTCATGTCTAACCGTGAGCCAAAAGCTTTGTGCATTGCTTGCCACAGTTCCGAAGTAAAACGTGCATCACGATCAGAGATAATAGAGGTTGGCACCCCGTGCCTTGAAACAACTTCCTTGAGATATACGTCTGCTAGAGTGGAGAACTTATCCGTTTCCTTAATAGCTAGGAGGTGTGTAGACTTCGTGAGTCGATCCACGATCACCCAAATAGTATCGTTCCTACGCTGGGATCTAGGTAGGCCAGTAACAAAATCCATGGAAATTTCCTCCCATTTCCATTGTGGTATATTGGGTTGCTGAAGTAGGCCCGATGGTTTTTGATATTCTGTCTTGACTCTCGCACAAGTCAAACATTTTTCGACGTAAGTTGCGATGTGGGCTTTCATGCTAGGCCACCAATATGTAGTTCTGAGATCGTGGTACATTTTATCCGAACTTGGATGTACCGAGTAGCGTGACTTATGGGCTTCATCCATTACAAGCTCGCGTAAGTTGCCACACAGTGGGACCCAGATACGCCCAGTTACATAATAGGCGTCGTCTTCCTTCTGTTCTAATCGTTGCCTTGAGCCGCGTAGGGCCTCAGCCCTGACGTTTTCTGGTTTCAGTGCTTCTACCTGAGCATCTCGTATCTGTGCAGGAAGACTAGACTGAATAGTAAGTTGTAGTGCCCGTAGGCGTCTAGGTGCAGTATCCTTTCGACTTAGGGCATCAGCCACAACATTGGCCTTGCCTGGATGATACTTGATGGCACATTCATAATCGTTCAAAAGTTCGACCCATCGTCGTTGACGCATGTTCAATTCCTTATGCTTGAAGATATGCTCGAGACTCCTGTGATCGGTGTAGATGGTGCACTTGGTACCGTACAGGTAATGTCGCCATATCTTAAGCGCGAAAATGACAGCTCCCAGCTCCAAGTCGTGTGTAGTATAATTCCGTTCGTGAACCTTAAGTTGGTGCGAAGCGTAGGCAATGACTTTATCCCGTTGCATCAATACACAACCAAGACCCTGAATTGATGCGTCGCAGTAGACCACAAAGTCGTGTGCCCTCTGGTAATGAAAGAATAGGTGCGCTGCAGAGTCTATCCTTTAAGTGCTGAAAAGCGGTTTCCTGCGTATTACCCCATCGATAAGTAACACCTTTCTGCGTCAGTAATGTAAGCGGCTGTGCAATCTTTGAGAAATCTTTGATGAACCGTCTGTAATAACCCGCCAAACCCAAGAATTGGCGTATTTCCGTTAGTGTACGCGGTGCAGGCCAGTTCTTAATCGAGTCTACCTTGGATGGATCCACATGAATCCCGTCCTTGTTTACCACGTGGCCTAGAAAGTGGACTTCACGAAGCCAGAAGTCGCATTTAGAAAACTTGGCGTATAACTTTTCTGTTCGAAGGAGCTTCAAAATAGGTCGTAAATGCTGCTCGTGTTCCTCCTGACTCTTAGAGTAGATTAGAATGTCGTCAATGAATATAATCACAAACTTATCCAGGTAGGATTTGCACACTCTGTTCATAAGATCCATAAAGACTGCCGGTGCATTTGTTAACCCGAAAGGCATGGCAAGAAACTCGTAGTGGCCGTAGCGAGTTCTGAATGTTGTTTTAGAGACGTCCTCATCTCGGACTCTCAGCTGATGGTAACCTGACCTCAGGTCAATCTTTGAGTAGTAGCTCGACCCTTGCAGCTGGTCGAACAAGTCATCAATACGTGGCAGAGGATAGCGATTCTTTATGGTCACTTTGTTTAGTTCGCGGTAGTCTATGCACATCCTGAACGTTCCATCTTTCTTCTTCACGAATAATACTGGAGCTCCCCAGGGCGAAGAGCTAGGACGAATAAAACCCTTATCCAAGAGCTCTTGTAGTTGTTTGGGCAGTTCTTCCAGTTCAGTTGGAGCTAAACGATACAGTGCACGAGCTATTGGTGCCGCTCCTTAAGCTAACTCGATTTGGAATTCGACCTGGCGATGAGGCGGTAGCCCAGGTAAATCTTCGGGAAACACTTGAGGAAAATCGCGTACAACTGGGATATCCTCTAGTCTCTTTTCTTTTGTGGATGCATCAGTAACAAGTGCCAAAATGGCAGTGTGGCCCTTTCGCAAACATTTCTGAGCCTTCAGGAAGGAGATGATGCGAACCACGACACCACTCTTGTCGCCTTGAACTTCGAGAGGTTCCTGACCAGAATGAGGAATACGGACTATCTTCTCCTTGCATAAGATCTATGCTTGCTGTTGGGATAACCAATCCATCCCAATAACGATGTCGAAACTACCCAAAACTATAGGAATGAGATCGATCGAGAAAGTCTGACCAGCGAGGATAAGATTACAACCTTGAACTATGTGTGTGGCCTCTAGACTTTTACCGTTAGCTAACTCTACAACATGTTTAGTATTCAGAAGTGTGGGTGTGCACTTGAGCATTTGACTAACTTTCAAAGAAATATAACTGGTATCCGCACCCGAATCAAATAATACAGTAACATAAAAGTCGTCGAGAAGAAACTTACCCATTACTACGTTGGGATCATTCCTGGCATCACCCTGCCCCAGCACAAAAGCACGACCCCTAGCGTCGTTGTTCACATCATTGTTAATTCCCCCGTTGTTGTTTCCGTTGCCTTGGTTATTGTTGTTGTTGTTGTTGTTGTTGTTCTGGTTTCGGTTTAACTGGAAGCAGTGTCTTTTGAAGTGACCTTCAGCGCCACAATGAAAACATCCCTTGTTGCCATGCTGCTGATTCTGTGGTGTCTACTACTGCTGCTGGCGATCCTGAGTTACAGGCCGTGGGCTCCTACAATCCTTGGCCTCATGACCCATCTTGAGACACCTCTGACAACGACCCTTGTTGCACTGGCCGCTGTGGTGCCTGTTACAATTGTTGCACCTTGGGCGATTTCCTCGATACACGCCCCTTCCCTGATTGCCCGAAGATTGCTGACCAGGGCTCTGATAGTTGTCAGTCTTTCGCTGCTGCACCTGAGACTAAACTGTAGCTGAACCCTTGCTGGAATCCCCCTCCCATTTTCTCTTGTTGTCACTGGGAGTAGCAGGAGTGGCAGAAGTGGTAGCAGTAGTAGCACTGATGCGCTTAGGCAGCCTGTTCTGATCCACTGCCTGATCCGTGAGGCGATGAACAAGACGTTGAATATCTTGGATATTATCAAGGTTAGCCGATGTCACGTGGCTTTGGATTTCTGGTGCTAGCCCCTGGAGATACAACTCTATGCACTTGATAGGAGGGTCCACCATTGTTGGACACAAGATGGCCAGTTCGTTTGACCGTTTCGTATAAGCTTCAATTTCCGACCCTGTCATTTTCAGATGAAAGAACTCCACTTCTAACTTGTGGATGTCATCACGTGTGCAGTATTCCCTCTTGATAAGTTCCTTAAAATCGTACCAAGGAGTGGAGTTAGCAGCTGCCAATCCTAAAATCTGCACTTGCGCATTCCACCAAGTTAGTGCAATGCCTTATAGAGTACCAGTGGCGTATTTCACCCTGCGAGCCTCAGGGCATTCCCACATCTCAAACACCGACTCGAGCTTTTCAAACCAATGGAGGAGTCCAACTGCTCCTTCGGTGCCGCTGAACGTGCTAGGACGACAGTCCATGAAATTCTTGAAAGTGCAAACAGGTTGCTGAACGTGTTGACCTGTTGTGTAATAGAACAGGACAAGGTAAAACACAAGAGTTGGTTTAGGAGTGTAGGATCTAAAGATCCTAATGTGAGTTACGACTGCAGGGTATACCTCTTGCTTGTGCGGCTGCAAGTGCCGCAACAACTTGTTCGTTAATCAGCGCCGTCAGTTGGGCTTATGTCATGTTAATGCTTCCAACCATGATCTTCATATCAAAGGCAACATAAGTGAGAGAGGTTCGCGATATATGCGATGACAGAAAAGAGTAAGCACACAAGTGTTCTCAAGCAATAAGTGTTACGTTATTCTAAGCATACCATGAGCAAAGTTCTATGTAATCTAGCAAGTAGGCAATGTAAACATGTATAGTAGTACCTATAGTGTTGAGTCTTGCACGTGGAGCGAAGCGTCGTTGTGGATCGTTGAGCACTACAGGTTATAGTCTGGTTTTAACAAAAACTTTTTCCCCTTATTAAAACCAAGTTCACAATAACCAATAGCTCTGATACTAATCTGTCACACCCCCAAAATCCACACGCGGAGTACCACCGCTTGGAGGCGTGACATGACCAGGATCAAGCCACCAATCATATTAAACCATATGTAGTAGATGAAATTCAACCCATCAATATAATAGGTGTTCAAAACCAAACATAGTTTACGTATTCAACGGAAGCATAATTGTAAAAATTCGACATAAGTATCTAGTTCACAAATATAAAGGTTTGACATGAAACTCAACAGTCCATGTGCCCACAACGATCGCGCCTCCCGTGCAAGCTCCATGAGTACCTATGGTCCTGCAAGGCATGTAACAGAAAGTCAACAACTAGTTGAGCGAGTTCACAGTAAATAAGTTCGTAATAGTAAGTTCGTTACATCACCATGCGTTATTACTAAGTCAATTGTATGTTCACTTAGTGGGGGCTTCCCATGTGTGTATGTACTAGACTAGAGGTAACCATAAGTGTTCTTCTTAACCCGAGAACAGTAGTGCGTACGAGGTTTACGTAGGTTTTACGTAAGTGTCCTTCTTAACCCGAGGACAGCGGTACGCGGGGGTTTACGTAGGTTTTACGTAGGTGCCCTTCACAACCCGAGGCATTAGTGAGTATAAGTTTACGTAGGTTTTACGTAAGTGTCCTTCGCAACCTGAGGACAATGATAAGTACAAGTATACGTAGGTTTTACGTGTGGGTCCTTCGCATCCGAGGGCGATGGTAGATAGTCTAGTAACAGTGTAAGTACAAGTAATTGTTCAATCCTATTCCTTCAATCCCATTCCCTACCCATCGGGAATCCCATGCCTTGGTATGAGCGTGTGAACTCACCTTGATTTGCTCGGTATGCTAAGTATGTGCTCACAAATAATCAGTCGAGACCTAAAGTTATGCACGTATTCGCAATTAGTTTACATTCACAAGGTTCGACTAACAGTCAATATCATCACGTACATGCAAGTAGCAACCAACACATTGCATTTATCGGCTATACAAGTTCAAATTAATCCAATGAATACGCTATACAACCGAAATCATGCTCTGTTTAACATTGAACATTCACAATCCGAGAAATCAGATTAGATCAACTATCTAACTGTTTTATACATCACTCCCTACCTATCCCTATTTATGGATACCAGGCTTTACCATATCATCGGGTCTTATTAATCATGCAAAATTCTAGTTCATAAGTATTACGTTTAACATTACAAGCATCATGCATCCGTTTACAAATGTTGGGTTGATTGCTTACTGTATCGGCGAAACACCCATGTGTTTCGTCGAGATTGGTCATGGCGAAACACTCATGTGTTTCGTCGAGACATGTATTTCGTCGAGACATGTGTTTCGTCGAGACATGTGTTTCGTCGAGATCACACAGGGGTATCACCTTGTTTCGTCGGTCTGTCAAGCAGTTACACAATATCACAAAAACCCTAATCGTTGATTTGCATGCAGAAGACATACGATCACACAGAAATCATACAATCAACGACTAACCATTCTGATTCTCAATTATATCATGCCATTATCAATCATCAAACCAATACGATCATCAAAGGTTAAGGCCGATCATGGAAAGAGAATTTAACATATGCCCTTATCACATTCAACCCATTCTAACATGACTGTCAAGCATAAATTTCATGTATTACTTAGTATTCTGAGAACCCAGATCGTGATTACATATAACAACAATACATAACAATCAATCATGCATAGATTAGACACTAACCGAGGTGGGAGAGAATAACGGGTTGATTCAACCGAAGAGGTTTCGAAGTCTTGCCGTTGCCGTCGCACAGGAAGAAGGGAGAGAGAGATAGGGACCTTAGGGTTTCAATTTTTGTTACTAGTGTGGCGAATGAAGTTGTTCCGTATAACTTATACGCGTGTATGCGTATTGGGCCTAAACGGGCCACAGCGAATTTCTGGGCCAGCGAAACATTTTGTTTCGTCGTGTGTGTGTGTGTGACGAAACACACTTGTTTCGTCGAAGAGGTTTACGGAGAAATACTTGGTTTCGTCGAGTTGGTTCGGGATGTAACAGTTTAAGAAACCAAGTTATATCATCAAACATACAATGGAACAATCACATAAACACACAAATGAAACAATCACATAACGTCTCAATATATATAACAACCGTGTACGGTTACGAAGCAACCAAGTCGTGCAAACAAACAACTAAACAATTATCGTGCAATTAATGCGAAAGTGGAATCTCGGAAACTCAAGTTGTCACACAAGGTACGTAAGTGTTAAATTACAACCATATCGAATATACCATTGTTTTGAAATTACCGGGAAGCATCCCTAGACAATGACTTGGGCGAAGAGGGTCCGGCTGGGGTAAGTAAGGCCTTAAGTTTGTCAACAGACATCAGGGGACGCACAAGAATCTTTTCGAGAAGAGCAGGGGTCTTTTCTCCAAATTCTTTGTCTAGCTTGGACAACTGTTTCTTAGCGTTGGAGTTATAAAGAGGAGTTTCTTTCCTCCCCAAACCCTGGGCAGAATAAGCATACCCGTCCTTTAGACCCGATTGGTACCCCACATCTCGGTAAGCCCTGTAAATGCTCTCAAGGCTGCTCTTAAACTCCTCGGACTGAGAAACAACAGTAAGGAAGGACCCGAACCCCTCAGTAATAAGCCAGTACATCTCCTTAGCTAGCTTCTGATTGTCATCAACAACAACCCCCCATTCAGCATACATGGTGTCCAGATCTCCTTGAGAAACGGAGTCAAGCTCCTTCTGACATTTCAGCTCAGTAACCAGCTTTTCTTTCTCTTCAGCCTAGGCCATCCTCTCCCTCTCCCAAACAAGCTCCTTCTGCTCCAACATGACTCCAGCACCCTGAGGGAAAAAAACACAGGAAGCATAAAAAGTTGAATAGATAAAAAATAGGGGGGGGGAAGAGAAGAAGGATTTGGCACCTTCTCTTCCAATAGCCTCCGCTCAGCATCAGTCACCTGGCACCGAAGCTCAGCAGCAACGGTTTGGGAAGTTTTTAGATCAATCCTCAATCCCTCATTTTCCCTCCTTAGCTCATCCATCAACTGCAACATACCAGCTCCCCTAAAGAAACCCTTACAAAGGGACTGAGAAACAAGACCTTCAGGATGGGAAGGCTTACTAGTCCCAGTGGCATGAAGAGGAGAAACATTAAAGGTTGGGGTAATGCGAGCGGCACTAATCTCGGGAGTTTTGTCCCGGACCCGAGAAGAAGAAGGGGCAGTAGGAATTTCAATCGAAGCCTTAGAGCTTCCCTGTTCCAAATATAAAAGAAAAAATGAGCAAGGAATCAAAAATAACCACATTGAACAAAGCATAACATAAAGGAAAACCTCACCAACAAAGGCTCGCTAATAAGGCTAGATGATCTCAGGTGCTTGGACAGAGAACCCTTGACCCCAGCAGGATGAAGTTCAGAAGAAGCCTTCGTAGCAGGAAAAGTCTTCTGATTACTGGCACTCCGGAGCCTCAGTCGGATGTTTCGAGGGACAGGAGCCACCTTGGGGCTGCTGGTCTGGGCTACTTTCTGTTTGCGGGACAGACGGGTCTCCAGATCCTCATCATCTTCATCATTGCTAGAACTTTTGACCCGGAGGGAGCCCTGGGAATCTTTCTTCCCATCAGAAGAACCCTCTTCATCTTTTCCTTCAATAGCAGAATCCCCGGCTTGAACAGAACCCTCAAGAACCTTCTTCTCCACACCTCAGCTCTTGTTTGGTTCAACCTTGTCACCTACCATAAACTTAACATCCCTACAATCCCCGTGGAGTAAGCCCCACAGGGTTATCTCTGTACAAAAACAAAACTAGAGATGACTACCCAAATCCAAAAACTCCTAAAAAGAAAGATAGGGAAAGAAGAACAAACATAACAAGTCAAGGGGCAGGGGAATACCTTTCTTTCCAATGAAAGTTTTTGGCCAGACTGAATAAAAGGGGCTCAAGCCCCCCATGGCCAGCACCCCCTCGGGGAATGTGAAGGCCCTTGTAGGATTCTCAAGCACCCTTTTCCATTGAACAATCTCATTAGCGGACAAGACCGGGACACTGTCTTCAATAGCCGCTTTCGGATCTCTCAGGGGCGGCGATTCCAGCATCATAGCAGCGGAAACAAAGATAAATCGGCTTTTCCACACCTTTGGGTAAGTGGAAGTAGGCATGAAAGAATAACAGGGAGGGGATACACTGTCTTTTCGCTTGGCAAAGGTGCACCAGTCACCATCCGAGATCAACTTGTAAAACATGCAAAACAAAGGAACTGATGGTTCACCGAAAACCGCCACACACGATAGTTCGAAATGGACAACCCTCATGAACCCTAGAGGGTGCAGTTGTGAGAAATGGACTCCAAAATGCCTCAAAAGGTCCACTTTAAAAGCCGACAGAGGGTAACAGACACCACAGGAGGAGAATGACAAAGTGTAGATGACGATTCTGTCATGGGTAAACTCCGCTGACTCATCCGGTCCCGACAGAGTTGGGGGAAAATGCTCTGGGATCTTGTAAGCATCAACAAAGGCCTCAAGATCCTTCGCCGTCAGGACTGAACAGATCGAGGAACGGCTAGTACAGCTCATTGTAAACCAGAAATATGATCAGAAAATAGTAAGTGAAAGAAGGGAAAGAGAGAATTGTGAAGAAGTGTGATAGAAGTTTAAGGAAAAAGAAGAGGCAATAAGGGTTTTAAAGGAAATAACTGACACAGGGGGAGGAAACCGCCACCTCACCACTTTTCAAAAATTAAAAACCGTTCTGAGCACGTGCATTACGAAGCTATCCCTAGCCATTGATTTTTGATGCTTGATGACCCTCGGGAAATGAGGAGGGCTTGTAATCATTAAGGGAAGTTGGGCCCACACTCATAGCCTAAGAAGACTAACTTCATCAATAACCATGATACAGCCCCGGATCATGAGTCTCGAAGTCTCAGAACCAGGGACTAGAGATGATTTGATGACGGGCTAGCCGGTTGCCCAACTTGACCCGTCTTGGGCTTCTATCATTTCGGCCCAATTGTTAAGGCCCAAGGTCAAGGCTTTTCTCTTAAAGGCCTCACATATGTAAAATGAGCGGGAAAAAGAGAGAAAGGGATCCAAGGGTGTTGCAGAACATTAAATGTTTGATTGATAAGGGGAAAAGATTGCCGGAAGCACAGTACAACCAAGCTGGCCTCATTAAATGAAGCCAGCGATCTTACCGTTGGGGCTCAGACATGTGTCTGAGTCCCCCAAAGGTAGCCAGATACCGTTAGATTGCCTCGGTGCCATTTTGCAAGGGAGATAAGCTATCTCCTTTATATAAAGAAGGTGAACATATGTTCACAACACAAGGTAACTCTCACTTAATGCTCTCATTTACTCCGACCATCATACATTCTCATTAAATTCCGACATAATAACTAGCTTATCAGTATCCACACCACAGAGAATATTCTGGCGATCATACTCGTCGGAATAGGCTTCTCCTTTATCTACGGCAAGTTTACTTATTCTCACACCGGAGCTTGGTCACGGATCCCCTTCCCGGGGCCCTCCGTAACGAGGCTAGCGGTTTTCTTTTTTGTAGAAGTCGAAGACTAGGGCATTACAACGTCAACGAGATCCTTTAGACGTCACTAGTGATTTGAGGATTCGACAGGATGAATAATATTTATTCTTCTAATGCTCTAGGCCTTTTGATGGCTGGAATGTTTTTGGGTATTAGGATGAGTAATATTTATTCCGCTAATGCCCTATGTAACACCCCGTGTTTTCGAATGTCAAAGTCAAAGTCAAAGTCAACTTTGACTTTCTTTGACTGTAGATAGTCTATTTTATGTTTTAGTTGTATTATGTGGAGTAGGTGTTGTAATCAGCAAGAATCGAAGTAATCGAATGTTTAATCAATGCGACCGCTTTACGACTATGAATAGTAGGAAGTAACAATGCGATAAAGTTAATCAATAAATAATCAAGCTCATCGATTCATCAATCAAACTCGAGACACGAACTATGTGAATTTTGGTATTGTTATACGTGTGTGTGTGCCTTATGTGTTACTTGTGCGTGCTTACTTTATGTTTGGTGTGGTACTCAAGCGAATCAATCGAAAAATCAAATCGAAACTCGAAAAGCAATCGAACACAATCGAAACCGACATCGAAATGTGACTTATAGAAGATTGTATGCTAGATATAGTGATTGGGACTGAAAGTAATTTGACTAGGAACTCTATCGTATTCGTATCATCGTCCGTCGAAATCGAAACGTCGAAAATCGTCGCAAAATACTCAAAGTGTGTCGCGGATCGAACAGGAGGCATCCTGATCGAACAGGCCAGCCGATCGGCTAGCATCTTACCAGCCGATCGAGCAGCCCACTCGATCGGAGTTCCTGGCCGATCGGCTGCCACTTTCCTCTTTTGGAAGCCTATAAATAGGGTTGTCCTTGTCTTTATTTCCACTTTTGGAAAGTTCTAACCGGCCAGATCCTATTCTTCACCTTTCCTCCGATTTCTCTCAACTCCGGTAAGTTTTCACTCTAATTCTTGTACGTTTTTTATCATTGCATGATTCTACATCTTTCTATCTTTTAAAACTCGATTTCCAACCGTGAAATCACCAAGATCTAAGTGTTCTTGGGTGATGTCATCATGGTGTTCTTGAAGAACATCAAACTTTGACCTCATTCAACCATGAATAGCTTAGATCTAACCGATTTCCACATAAACAAGTTAAGATCTATCAAGGATCTAAACATCCACAAGTTGTGAAGGATTGAAAGAAGAAATCCCAACCTTCTTTCAACTCTTTTACACTCAATGCCTTCAAACCGTTAGGAACGGAGCTTGAACCGGCTAACTAGTCATTCTAACAGTTAAAAGGTTCAAGATTCGGGTTCTATCTACGAGGTTCACCGATAATGGGTTAAACTCAAAGCCGACGTTCTGAACCGCTCAACGGACGGATTTGGGTGATTCCTGTCCGAGCCGGAGAGACGAGTAAGAACGAAGGTCTCATAGTTCAACTCGTTATCAAACTACCTCGATATAATGACAAATAATCAAACAGCCAAGTGTTAGACGAAAGGCCGACCAGGTCAGACTTGCTGGTCGAACGGCTAGGCTGTTCGAACAGCCCAGCCGATCGGACATGACAGCCGATCGACCGGGCCAGCCGATCGGCTAGCACATGGTCCCACACTTTTATAATTTCAGGAAGCATAGTATTGAGGAAGAGATGTTCGATCGAACTGCATTTGGTGAACATTACTCTTCAGATCATGAAATACTATACTTCAACACTTGATCGATTCCACAACTCGTTCGTAGTAGGGAATGCCAGCCAATCGAACAGACTGTTCGATCTGTTCGATCGAGCGACATTCAGTTAAGGACAAATTCTGAAGTTCCTAGCCGATCGAGTGAGCTAGCCGATCGAACGAACCGTTCGATCGATCGCTTGAAAGGTAGGAACACTTCAGTGTTCTCAAATGTTGCAACGAAAACTTCAAAAGTTCAAATCCTCAAACACAAACACACCAGAGGAAGAAACAATCCACTCGAATGGCCCAGCCGATCGAGCCAACCGGCCGATCGAACAGGACTGTTCATAGACCTACCAGCCGATCGAACAGCCCGTTCGATCGAACCTGCCGTTCGATCGACCAGCCCATTCGATCCATTCACACCTGTTTACTTTTCCGCGTTACTTATCGTTATGCTGTCAAACTATTCAGGCTAATCTTACTCTCAGCAATCCCTTCAATCCACAATCAATCACTGTGAGTATACTCGATCCCGTTTTGCTTTTAGCACTTTTGGGTGTTACATACGTTACCTATCAAATCACAATCAGACACAAACTATTTGAACGCTAACCATTTGCATGTGCTACTTGACTAAATGAATGCTGTTTATTATGTTTACACGTGGCGTGCTATCTACCTGCCTTAGCAACATAGTACTATAGTTTGGACTCAGCACTCGTTCACACGGGGGTTGTTAAGGACAATTACTTGCATGGATTACGGTGGTAATCATGTATTGCGCACCGTATCGGACGGTCAACCCGCAGTCGTTGGTACCGATGGTCCCATGTCGATAATTAACATGCTTCGTTTTCCTCTGTGTACGTGCCTGGTTATGCGTAAACTATTCGAACTCTATATGCTATTATCAAACTTGTGTGCTCACCTTTACATTTTATGTATTGACTTAATTTTAACGTATGTGACAGGTGCTTAAGTTGCTAGGATGCTTAGGCGCGTGGTGATGAAATCGAGGCTAGGGAGTCTAGTAATAATAAACAATTGTTTGTAATGATAATTAAGTCTGAGTTGTCGGAACGGAATTATTTGCCTAGTTGCTTTCTATGATAACTTGCTTATTTATTTGGGATACGGTATGGGACGTATCATTTAACTGAATTTGTAATAATAGTTGTTGTGGAAACTTCTGGACAATCTGTTTCGCTCAGTGTCGCGCCCCGATGATTCCGCCATCGGTTGGGGTGTGACAGATTGGTATCAGAGCGAAAGTGATGACAAGTCTACTGCGAATAGTCGAGTTGCCTTAGGTATTCGATGTCTAGTAGCCGCAGACAATCTATCTCTCGATTTTATGTGTTTCGATTCTGAGAACCGCAACCGCGTACTCTGATGACTCGTTGATTTTACGTGTTTTTGTGTGCTTTATCTGTTTACGTGCTTATGTTTTTGGGCATTACTCGATTTTACTGCAATTTCAATCGACACACACGACTCGCAATTGCTTTTCTATCTCAATTCGATATCCAGTTGACGCAAATCTAGACGATATTATGCTATGTTATGCTATACGACTAAGTTAGGCTATACCATACGATGCTATTCGATACGTTATACGAACGACACGCGAGCTTTGAATGATAGGATCTTGAGGCAGTCAGAATGCTATATGTGCTTATAGGGGAATTACGTGACATTACCTGCCTCTGTAATCAAATAGGAATACGTTCTGTGTGTAGGTGCTTTTGTGCTTCTGTGTTCTATGTGCTTATGTGCTTCTCTACACTTCTGTGATTCTGTGCTCTGTGTACTTCTGTGCTCTATGGTTATGTGTATCTGTGATTATGTGTCTATATGTTACGTGATGTGTGATTCGACGTGATTCTAAGCTTTAGATAATAGTAGACGTATGAGGTGAGATTCGATTTCGTTGTGTTGAGTCTCGTGACGATGTCTAATGCAGACCATGTCGTCGTCCGGACACCGAACCCCACTTACTCGCCAAGAAAAGAGAGACCGACGCCTCGCTGCTATCATCTCCAAGCAAGTGGCAAAATCCGTGAGCGAGGTGTATGAAAATGCCAGCAAGACGTCAGAAGAGTCCCGAGCTGAAAACCCTAAGGATTCAAGCAAGGCTGCTTTCAGCTTCAAGCAGTTCAAGGCATGCGGACCAAAAGAGTTCACTGGCGAAGATGGTCCCGCAGCCATGTTTCACTGGTTCGACTCAGTCGAAGTCACTCTGCGCCAGAGCGGATGTCCTAAACATCTCCACACTCTCAATGCTACAGGCGTCTTCCAGTCCCGTGCTTTAGACTGGTGGACGGCCGAACGAAACAAGCGCGGAAATGATGCAGCTTATGAGCTAACATGGGAGGAGTTAAAGGCAATTATGATCGACGAATTCTGCCCTCCTCATGAACGCCAAAAGCTGGAGGACGAATTCTGGGGAATCAAGCAGAAGGATGGAGACAACGCTGCTCTCACTGCTCGCTTCAAGCTGCTTAGCATCATCTGTCCTGATCAAGTCAAGACCTCAGATCAAGCCATCAAGAAGTAAATTCGAGCCATACCCTACTGTGTAGCCGACTTTGTTCACGCCGCCAAGCCAGCAACGATCGAAGAAACCTACCTGCTAGCCGCTGAGATTAATGACAAGTGGGTAAAGTCTGGTTTCTGGGATAAGTAAACCAAGTCTCTGCACCAAGCCACTGCAGCACCCACCGACTCATCTGCTCAATCCTCCAAGTCATCAAGAAGGAAGAAGAAGAACAACAACAGCTCCAGCAACAAGAGCTGTGCTGTCGCGACAAACGCCACTCCTCTACAAGCTGTACCAGCTCAACAGCAGCAGCACCCTAGCTCAGCCCCAGTGATCAATGCACCCCCAGCAAAGCGTGCATACACAGGCCCTCACCCACTCTTCCCGACATGCTCTTATCATCATCCAGTGGGTCTAGCTTGTCGTTTTTGCGCTCACTGCAACCTGTACGGTCATTTCACTGCGAACTATCGCTATGGTCCCCGTCAAGCCCCAGTTCAAGCTACTGTCAACCAAGCTCTACTCCCCGCCCCTCAAGGCCAACAAGCAGCTCCAGCACCTGCAGTCAATGCTTGAGTCTGCTTTGCATGTGGTGACCCTAACCACTTTGCAAACAGGTGCCCGAATAGGGTGGTTAAACAAGAGCCCCAGCAGCAACAATCACCACAGCAGCCTCAGCAACAGCAGCAAGCAGCCCATGCCCGAACCTTCAACATCAATGCCCGTCAAGCTCAGGCGGATAACAACGTGGTTAATGGTACGTTCCTTGTGAATGGTATTTATGCATCATGTTTGTTTGATACTGGAGCCGATAACTGCTTTGTGTCATTTGAATTCGAGAAGCTCCTTAGTCGTAAGCGCTCATATCTGTCCTCGTCATTCGAAGTCGAAGTCGCTACGGGAAGAACTATTGTCGTTAACTCTGTACTTCGTGATTGTACTCTCGAGCTCAACAATCACATCTTCCCAATCGACCTTATTCCAATGTAACTCGAAAGCTTTGATGTCATAATAGGCATGGACTTTCTTCGCGAAAACCATGCCGAAGTTGTATGCTTCGAGAAGATGATTCGATTCTCACTCGCGAATGGCGATTTATTGTGTGTGTACGGTGAAACAGCGTCGAAGGGGCTCAAGCTTATGTCGTGTATTCAAGCCAGCAAGTATCTCCGCAAGGAATACCAAGCCTTCTTGGCCAACATCGTAGTAGCGGAGAAGGGAAAGAAAAAGAAAGTTGAAGTTAAAGATGTTCCAGTGGTTCGTGAATTTCCTCAGGTGTTCCCTGACGATCTTCCCGGACTACCACCAAGTCGTGATATCGACTTCCGCATCGACCTCATTCCTGGAGCTAACCCCATTGCCAAAGCCCCTTATCGACTCGCTCCATCCGAAATGCGGGAACTCTCGAACCAACTCCAGGAATTACTCGAAAAAGGCTTTATTCGCCCAAGCACCTCTCCTTGGGGCGCGCCAGTCCTTTTTGTCAAAAAGAAGGATGGATCCTTCCGGATGTGCATCGACTATCGGGAATTGAATAAGCTAACCATCAAGAACCGATACCCCTTACCCCGAATTGACGATTTGTTTGATCAGCTACAAGGTGCAGCATGCTTCTCTAAGATTGATCTACGTTCAGGATATCATCAGCTGCGGATTCAAGAGGAAGACATTCCTAAAACCGCTTTCCGAACCCGTTATGGCCATTACGAATTTGTAGTTATGCCCTTTGGTCTAACCAATGCACCCGCGGTTTTTATGGACCTGATGAATCGCGTGTGTAAGCCTTATCTTGACCGTTTCGTCATCGTGTTCATCGACGATGTCTTGATTTATTCCAAATCGAAAGCCGAACACGCGCAACATCTACGTTTGGTTCTCGAGTTACTCCAGGGGAACCAACTCTATGCCAAGTTCTCCAAGTGCGAATTCTGGTTGGAGGAGGTTCAATTTCTGGGTCACATAGTGAATAGTCGGGGTATCCATGTCGATCCTGCGAAGATTGAAGCTATCACACCCCCAAAATCCACCTGCGGAGTACTACCGCTTGGAGGCGTGACTGACCAGGATCCAGCCACCAATCATATTGAACAAGCATATAATTAGTTATAAAGTCTAACCAATACAATTGGTGTTCAACAAAACATAGTTTAAGTTGCAAGCGGAAGCATAAGATTTAAAACCAAAACATAAGTTCAATTGTTTCCAAGTTTAACATGGCACGCAGCTATCCATGTCCCACAACGACTCTCCTCCATGCAAGCTCCAGCTAAGTACCTATGGTCCTGCAAAGCATGTAGTAACGAGTCAACAACTAGTTGAGTGAGTTCACAGTTGAGTGTTCGTTTTAGTTTGTTTCGAAAACAGTTTCCTTTAATTGGCATCCTGCCGTGGGGGTTACCCCATAGTTGAAAACGTGACTTGTTTATTCCCAGATACTCTGGCATTCCAGCCGTGGGGGCTACCCCGTGTTAGTTATCTGGCATTTCGGCCGTGGGGGCTACCCCAGGTATACACTAGACTCGTTACCATATCGACTGCTGACTGTAGTCATGTTTATGTGCCCTGAACTGTCAATGTCTATCATCATTGACGTGCCCCAGATCAACAGCACTCCTCTTGTCGCCACGAATTATGAGAGGTTCACTACCGGAACCAGGAATACGAACGATCTTCTCGTTGCAAAGAATCTCTGCTCGGTGTTGGGATAACCAATCCATCCCAATGACAACATCGAAACTACCCAAGACGATAGGAATAAGGTCAATAGAGAAGGTCTGGTTAGCGAGAATAAGTTTGCAGCCTTTGACTACGTGTGAGGCCTCCAAACTCTTACCATTAGCTAGCTCTACAGTGTGCTTGTTGCTCAAGGGTGTTGGAATACCCTTAAGCATTTGACTAACTTCTAGTGACACATAGCTAGTATCGGCACCCGAATCAAATAAAACTGTAACATAAAAGTCGTCGAGAAGGAACTTACCCGTCACCACGTTGGGGTCATTCCTTGCTTCACCTTGGCCAATCACGAACACCTGCCCCCTAGCACCATTGTTGTTGTTGTGGTTCCCATTGTTACCATTCCCCTGATTGTTGTTATTGTTGTTGTTGTTGTTCTGGTTCTGGTTCAGTTGGGGACAATCTTTCTTGAAGTGGCCTTCAGCTCCACACTGAAAGCACCCTTTGTTGTTACCCTGTTGCTGCCGCTGATTCTGTTGAGCTTGCTGACGATTCTGATTGGCGGGGTATAAGCTCCTGCAATCCTTTGCAGCGTGACCAGGCTTGTTGCACCGATGACAGTTGCACCTGGTGCATGGCCCGCTGTGGTGTAGGTTGCAGCGATTGCATTTGGGGTGATTCCCCTTGTACCCACCATGACTTTGACCACCAGACGATTGCTGACTGGGGCTCTTGTAGTCATCAGTCTTTCTCTGCTGAGACTGAGATTGCACAGAAGTTGAACCCTTGCTTGAAGCTCCATCCCATTTCCGTTTGTTGTCATTAGAGGTACCAGAAGTAGTTGCAGCACCTATGCGCTTTGGTAACTTGTTCTGCTCCACCGCCTGATCAGTAAGACGGTGAGCCAACTGAACAACCTGCTGGATAGTGGCCAGGTTTGCTGAAGTCACATGACTTTGGATTTCTGGCACCAAGCCCTTGAGAAAGAGTTCAATTCGCTTAAATGGAGGGTCCACCATCGTAGGACACAATAAGGCAAGCTCATGCGATCTCTTAGTATACGCCTCAATTTCTGACCCCGTCATCTTGAGGTTGTAGAACTCGTCTTCCAGCTTATGAATGTCATCACGACTGCAGTATTCCTCCCTGATCATTTCCTTGAAAGTTTCCCACGGGGTGGCGTTGGCTGCAACCAACCCTAGCATTTGAACTTGAGCGTTCCACCATGTGAGGGCTAAACCCTCGAGAGTACCGGTAGCATACTTCACCCTGCGTGCTTCAGGAAATTCACACATTTCGAACACAGATTCTAGTTTCTCAAACCAGTGGAGGAGACCTACTGCTCCTTCAGTTCCGCTAAAAGTAGTGGGTCGGCAGTCCATAAAGGTCTTAAAGGTGCACACCGGTGGCTGAGCGTGTTGACCTAAGGTAGGTGAAAGAAAGACAGAGTTTAACACAAAGGTTGGTTCACGAGAGTAGGATCGTAAAGATCCTAGAATGAGTTCGGACTGCAGGATATACCTCCTGCGTATGCAGCTGCAAGTGCTGCGGTAACTCGTTCGTTATTAAAACCAAGTTCACTATAACCAATGGCTCTGATACCAATCCGTCACACCCCCAAAATCCACCTGCGGAGTACTACCACTTGGAGGCGTGACTGACCAGGATCCAGCCACCAATCCTATTGAACAAGCATATAAGTAGTTATAAAGTCTAACCAATACAATTGGTGTTCAACAAAACATAGTTTAAGTTGCAAGCGGAAGCATAAGATTTAAAACCAAAACATAAGTTCAATTGTTTCCAAGTTTAACATGGCACGCAGCTATCCATGTCCCACAACGACTCTCCTCCATGCAAGCTCCAGCTAAGTACCTATGGTCCTGCAAAGCATGTAGTAACGAGTCAACAACTAGTTGAGTGAGTTCACAGTTGAGTGTTCGTTTTAGTTTGTTTCGAAAACAGTTTCCTTTAATTGGCATCCTGCCGTGGGGGTTACCCCATAGTTGAAAACGTGACTTGTTTATTCCCAGATACTCTGGCATTCCAGCCGTGGGGGCTACCCCGTGTTAGTTATCTGGCATTTCGGCCGTGGGGGCTACCCCAGGTATACACTAGACTCGTTACCATATCGACTGCTGACTGTAGTCATGTTTATGTGCCCTGAACTGTCAATGTCTATCATCATTGACGTGCCCCAGATCAATTAGTTCACGCCCGTCCTCTGCGGCACGGTGTGAGGTTTGTCAGACCTAAATAGCGCTATCTAACTAATGACCCGCTCGCCATTGGCCCGGCGATTAAGTCGATATAAAAGGAGGGACTTCGTGATAGAGTTTTGGTCTAGTACGAGTTATCTGTCCGTGAGGACGAGGAATTACATTCCTGAGCCATTGCTGTCCGACCCAAGGAGGACGAGGAATCTACGTTCCTGAACCCCATTCCCAACCCAGGGAATCCCATGCTTTGTAGAGGGTGTGAACTCACCTTGGTTTGCTCGGCAGATACACAGAAAGGTCAATCGAGTTGTAAGTGGTCAACTACGTCCTAACATAGATACCGTTCATGTCAGATTCAAACCAAGTAGTGCACGTATGTTCTTCACGTATTGCACACAAGTAACAATCATGGCATACAAGTCTAGCATGGCAGTTCATCAACAGTTCGCAACAAGTTCCACAGTAACATTCACGCATTTAACAGTAACACAAGAAGACCATAAGTCCGGCCCAATTACCCAAGCCCGTAGCAGTGTGGAAGTCCAAATAGTATGTACATGCATATGGTCTCGAGTCGAGACTGTGCGGTCTCTAGTCGAGACTGTGCGGTCTCGAGTGTAGCTTACAAGATCTCGAGTCGCAACCGGACTCGCAAGCATGGTCCCGGGTCATGATGTTTGTGTGATGATCATGTGTGGTCTCGAGTCGAGACTAGGGGTTCTCGACTCGCAACCTGTGTCGCAACTGCGGTCTCGAGTTGTCATGTTCATGGTCTCGAGTCGAAATCAGGTCTCTCGACTCCCAGCAACTGCTGATTCTGCACAGTTGTACTATCCAATGGGATTTTGATTTCATGCAACATGGTGTACTATCCATACAAACATGTTTTCCTGTCTAACAATTTACTAAATTGGATCAAACAACTAGTTTTCAAATATTCATAACACATTCATATCATATTCAACAAGTTCTTCATATATTCAAGTCATGTTCATGTTGATCATCAAACTTGTTCATCATATTTTAGGGTTTTTAGCATTAATCATAGTCATAACATGAATAACCATCAAAACACTTGAACATACTCATCTAATGGTTTCAATCATCACATAACACCTCAAACTCGGCTCTACACTAATCCGATTACATGACATTATCTAATACATATGCAAGCCGGTTTCATGTACATCAACAATAAGTGGTTTAAATCACATTTAGATACAAGATATTACTAGCTCATTATGTAATATATCCGAGATTAAAACATGTTAGCCGAATAACATCATCATACACATCCGATTCATAAGAACATCAACAAACTTACAACTATACTTAGTTAAATCATGTCATTCATACTATCATCTAACAATAAACATCATAAAACACTAACCGGTTGATGAGGTGTGTGTGTGAAGGAGAGTTGGTTTGTTGTCCGAAAGTTTCCGAGTGGAGAACACAAGCGAATCCGAGAGCTTGGCTTGATCCTTGATCCGGCACAAGAGAAGAGGGTGGTGTTGCTAGGGTTTTAGTGAGAGAGGGTGAGAGTGTGTGTGGGTTGCCCAAAGAATGGCAAGGTTAGCTCTCACTAAGGATTATATACTTGTTCCACATTGGTGCACCCTAATGGGTTTCGGATGAGGTGCACGGCCCAACCGGCCCATATATTGCACTGTTCACTCGAGACCACTTGGTCTCGAGTCGGGTTCTTGTGTCTCGGGTCGCATACATACAAGCATACATATAAACATAACATATAATTCACATAGGATGTTCACATATATCATTATACTAGCACGTTAACTAATCACATAACGTTTCAAGTAGGTTACATCGAGATACAATGAAAGGTTCTAAATTTCGAGTTGTCACAGAAGCTGTCAAAAGCTGGATTACGCCTAAGAACCCGTCAGAAGTTCGTTCTTTTCTCGGACTAGCGGGCTATTATCGACGATTCATTGAAGGATTCTCTAAGATCGTTGTGCCGCTTACCGCTCTTACTCATAAGGACAAGCCTTTTGTGTGGGGAAACGCACAAGAGACTGCCTTCCAAACCCTCAAGCATATGCTGTGCAACGCTCCGATTCTTACGCTGCCCGACGGAAGCGACAACTTCATTGTCTACTGTGATGCTTCTAACCTTGGTCTCGGCTGTGTTCTCATGCAGCGAGACAAGGTTATAGCCTACGCATCTCGTCAGCTCAAGATCCACGAGAAGAACTATACAACCCATGACCTCGATCTAGGCGCGGTTGTCTTTGCATTGAAGATTTGGCGACACTACCTGTATGTCACTAGTGTACAATCTACAGTGATCACAGGAGTTTACAACACATCTTCAATCAAAGAGAGCTTAATATGCGTCAACGCCGATGGGTAGAACTTCTCAACGATTACGACTGTGAGATTCGTTATCACCCAGGCAAGGAAAATGTGGTTGCCGACGCGCTCAGCAGAAAGAGTTACGTGCTCAGTACCCGAAACATCCAAGCCCAGCACAATCTCGAAACCCTTATTCGCGAAGCTCAACATGCTTGCTTTAACGAGCGTACATTGAAGAAAGAGAAGATCTATCACGATGGAGCTCAGTTAGTAAGCAAATCAGATGGGATATTCTATTATCTGGACCGAATTTGGATCCCTAAGCGGACCGAATTACGAAAGATTATCATGAACGAAGCCCACAAATCCCGGTATTCTATTCATCCCGGCGCAGACAAGATGTACCAGGATCTTCGTTATAAGTACTGGTGGCCGAGCATGAAAAGGGATATCGCTCTTTACGTTGGAAGCTGCTTAACTTGTGCAAGAGTCAAGACTGAACATCAAAGACCTTCTGGCTTACTCGAACAACCGCCGATACCTATATGGAAGTGGGAGAGTATAGCTATGGATTTCATAACAAAACTCCCGCCCACGCCATCAGGTCACGACAGTATTTGGGTCATAGTCGATCGTCTAACGAAATCAGCCCACTTTTTGCCAATACGGGAAGACTACAAGGTGGAGCGACTAGCCCAAATCTACACCGACGAGATCATTCGTAATCATGGTACGCCTCGTGACATCATTTCGGATCGTGACGCTCGGTTCACTTCGCGATTGTGGGAAACGTTTCAAGCGTCCCTTGGTACGTCGCTTAATCTGAGTACTACATTCCATCCTCAAACCGACGGACAGACTGAAAGAACGATCCGTACTCTTGAAGACATGCTCCGAGCGTGCGTCATAGATTTTGGTGGCAGTTGGAACAAACACCTGCCATTGGTGGAATTCTCGTACAATAACAGCTATCATGCCAGCATTCAAATGGCACCTTTCGAGGCTTTGTATGGTAGAAGATGTCGATCGCCTATTGTGTGGCACGAGATCGGTCACTCGCAACTAACCGGTCCCGAGATTCTACAAGAAACGACTGACAAAATCCACCAGATTCGAGACAATTTGGTAAAAGCTCGGAACAGACAGAAAAGTTACGCCGATAGAAGACGCAAGCCCCTTGAATTTGAAGTTGGTGACTACGTACTCCTAAAGGTATCACCTTGGAAGGGTGTAGTCCGATTCGGCAAGAAAGGGAAACTCGCGCCTCGATACGTTGGACCTTTTAGGATTCTGGAAAGAATCGGAAAAGTCGCCTACAGACTCGAGCTACCGGAGGAACTCAGTAACGTCCACCCGACTTTCCACGTCTCTAACCTCCGAAAATGCCTTGCTGATCATGATCTAATCGTACCACTAGACGATCTTCAGGTCAACGAAACCTTACACTTCGTGGAAAAGCCTGTCGAAATCATGGATCGCCAAACCAAGCAACTCAGGCGCTCACTTCATCCCTATCGTGAAAGTCCGATGGGAAGGCAAGCGAGGCGCGGAGTTCACTTGGGAACTCGAAAGCGATATGAAGGCCAAGTACCCGCAGTTGTTTAAATAAATAGATCTGAAGCATCAAATTGGTAAATCACGGCGTTGTGTAGCCTTCGAGCCTAATTTCGGGACGAAATTCCCTAAACAAGGGGAGGCTGTAACAACCAGTGTTTTCGAATGTCAAAGTCAAAGTCAAAGTCCAAGTCAACTTTGACTTTCTTTGACTGTAGATAGTCTATTTTATGTTTTTGTTGTATTATGTGGAGTAAGTGTTGTAATCAGCAAGAATCGAAGTAATCGAATGTTTAATCAATGCGACCGATTTACGACTATGAATAGTAGGAAGTAACAATGCGATAAAGTTAATCAATCAATAATCAAGCTAATCGATTCATCAATCAAACTCGAGACACGAACTATGCGAATTTTGGTATTGTTATACGTGTGTGTGTGCCTTATGTGTTACTTGTGCGTGCTTACTTTATGTTTGGTGTGGTACTCAAGCGAATCAATCGAAAAATCAAATCGAAACTCGAAAAGCAATCGAACACAATCGAAACCGACATCAAAACGTGACTTATAGAAGATTGTATGTTAGATATAGTGACTGGGACTGAAAGTAATTTGACTAGGAACTCTATCGTATTCGTATCATCGTCCATCGAAATCGAAACGTCGAAAATCGTCGCAAAATACTCAAAGTGTGTCGCGGATCGAACAGGAGGCATCCTGATCGAACAGGCCAGCCGATCGGCTAGCATCTTGCCAGTCGATCGAGCAGCCCACTCGATCGGAGCTCCTGGCCGATCGGCTGCCACTTTCCTCTTTTGGAAGCCTATAAATAGGGCTGTCCTTGTGTTCATTTCCACTTTTGGAAAGTTCTAACCGGCCAGCTCCTATTCTTCACCTTTTCTCCGATTTCTCTCAACTCCGGTAAGTTTTCACTCTAATTCTTGTACGTGTTTGATCATTGCATGATTCTACATCTTTCTATCTTTCAAAACTCAATTTCTAACCGTGAAATCACCAAGATCTAAGTGTTCTTGGGTGATGTCATCATGGTGTTCTTGAAGAACATCAAACTTTGACCTCATTCAACCATGAATAGCTTAGATTTAACCGATTTCCACATAAACAAGTTAAGATCTATCAAGGATCTAAACATCCACAAGTTGTGAAGGATTGAAAGAAGAAATCCCAACCGTCTTTCAACTTTTTTACACTCAATGCCTTCAAACAGTTAGAAACGGAGCTTGAACCGGCTAACTAGTCATTCTAACAGTTAAAAGGTTCAAGATTCGGGTTCTATCTACGAGGTTCACCGACAATGGGTTAAACTCTAAGCCGACGTTCTGAACCGCTCAACGGACGGATTTGGGTGATTCCAGTCCGAGCCGGAGAGACGAGTAAGAACGAAGGTGTCATAGTTCAACTCATTATCAAACTACCTCGATATAATGACAAATAATCAAACAGCCAAGTGTTAGACGAAAGGCCGACCAGGTCAGACTTGCTGGCCGAACGGCTAGGCTGTTCGAACAGCCCAGCCGATCGGACATGACAGCCGATCGACCGGGCCAGCCGATCGGCTAGCACATGGTCCCACACTTTTAAAATTTCAGGAAGCATAGTATTGAGGAAGAGATGTTCGATCGAACTGCGTTTGGTGAACATTACTCTTCGGATCATGAAATACTATACTTCAACACTTGATCGATTCCACAACTCGTTCGTAGTAGGGAATGCCAGCCGATCAAACAGACTGTTCGATCTGTTCGATCGAGCGACATTCAGTTGAGGATAAATTCTGAAGTTCCTAGCCGATCGAGTGAGCTAGCCGATCGAACGAACCGTTCGATCGATCGACTTGAAAGGTAGGAACACTTCAGTGTTCTCAAATGCTGCAACGAAAACTTCAAAAGTTCAAATCCTCAAACACAAACACACCAGAGGAAGAAACAATCCACTCGAATGGCCTAGCCGATCGAGCCAACCGGCCGATCGAACAGGACTGTTCACGGACCTACCAGCCGATCGAACAGCCCGTTCGATCGAACCTGCCGTTCGATCAACCAGCCCATTCGATCCATTCACACCTGTTTACTTTTCCGCGTTACTTATCGTTATGCTGTCAAACTATTCAGGCTAATCTTACTCTCAGGGCTCCCTTCAATCCACAATCAATGACTGTGAGTATACTCGATTCCTTTTTGCTTTTAGCACTTTTGGGTGTTACATACGTTGCCTATCAAATCACAATCAAACACAAACTATTTGAACACTAACCATTTGCATGTGCTACTTGACTAAATGAATGCTGTTTATTATGTTTACACGTGGAGTGCTATCTACCTGCCTTAGCAACACAGTACTATAGTTTGGACTCAGCACCCGTTCACACGGGGGTTGTTAAGGACAATTACTTGCATCGATTACGGTGGTAATCATGTATTGCGAAACGTCTCGGACGGTCAACCCGCAGTCGTTGGTACCGATGGTCCCATGTCGATAATTAACATGCTTCGTTTTCCTCTGTGTTCGTGCCTGGTTATGCGTAAACTATTCGAACTCTATATGCTATTATCAAACTTGTGTGCTCACCTTTACATTTTATGTATTGACTTAATTTTAACGTATGTGACAGGTGCTTAAGTTGCTAGGATGCTTAGGCGCGTGGTGATGAAATCGAGGCTAGGGAGTCTAGTAATAATAAACAATTGTTTGTAAAATAATTAAATCTGAGTTGTCGGAACGGAATTATTTGCCTCTTTGCTTTCTATGATAACTTGCTTATTTATTTGGGATACGGTATGGGACATATCATTTAACTGAATTTGTAATAATAGTTGTTGTGGAAACTTCTGGACAATCTGTTTCGCTCAGTGCCGCGCCCCGATGATTCCGCCATCGGTTGGGGTGTGACACCCTAGGTCACAAAGCCTAATGCGATTCGTTTAAGCTCAGACACGACACAGATGCCGAAAGTTAAATTTAATTAAATAATATAATTAAGGGGTTGGCTAAATGCACCCCCTTTTTTACTAGTCATACCCCCATTCTAAAAATACAGTTTAAAAGTTGTCAAATTTCACCCCTCTATACAATTCAAATATTGTTTTTGAAGACAGTTTCTCTAACTAGTATTTTATTATTTTTCTATAAAACGTCACTACAAATTAATAAAAAAATATATTTTTTAAACAATAAAAAAGTTTTAGAATTTTTTTTTTTTTAAAAAACAGTTGATTTTATATTTTTTATTTATTTTATATTTTAGTTCTCTGATCTTTCTATTTCTATTAGTATCATTATTATATTAAAATGTATTATAATATAATTAACAACTTTTATTTATTAAAAGTAATAAAATGAAAAATAAAATAAAACGTTAGCTAGCACATTAGGTAGTAAAATGCTTTGATCAAAACATGTAATATTAATCAGTAATCAATAATCGACATAAATTGAAATTTAATTATTGTGAGGGTACGATTGACTAATCAAAATCATTATCTACAAATTAAAGTGGTGATTCTCAAATATATTTATCTTCTTTTAACTCGAAAACTATATTAAGTTAGTTGGCTTCAAACCTTCATTTAAATTTGTGTACTATTGTTTATACAAACTAAATTCGAACTCCCACTTCAAGCCGTTATGAACGAAAAAAAATCCCATTTCAGAATTAAAATGATCCCTCAGTTTAAAACATATGAAAACGATTGTTTTTTTCAAATAACAAAAAAAAAATCTTTTAAATAAAATAATGTTTTAAAAGCAAATGCTAGTAATAATAATAATTAAATATAACAAAATAAAAAAACACAAAATAAAACAAAAGGGTTTGAATTGTATTAACAGTTAAATGCCATTTTAGTCCCTGTGGTTTGAGCCATTTTGCCAGTTTAGTCCAAAGGTTTCATTTTTAACCTGTGGGTCCAAAAAGGTTTCACAGTTGCCATTTTAGTCCACTTGGATAACTTCATCCATTTTTTCTGTTAACGAGAAGGCCAATTCGGTCATTTTGTATGTAATTCTGTTAACCAAAAGGGCAATTCAGCCATATAAGATGACCGAATTGGCCTTCTCGTTAACAGAAAAAATCTCCGAGAAGTCCTAAAGCAGAAGTCATCTATTGAGGACAGGACTAGGCATGGATGAAGTTAACCCAGTGGACTAAAATGGCAACTGTGAAACTTTTTTTGACTCACAGGTTAAAAATGAAACCTTTGTACTAAACTGGAAAAATGGCCCAAACCACAGGACTAAAATGGCATTTAGCTCTTGTATTAATGTGAAAGTTAAAGGAGGGGGTACGTTTAGTTGAAAATGTGGTACATTTAGGAACACCCATTAATTAAACGTCATATTATTTATAACCCGTGCAAATGATAAATCTCGTTTCTTGTGAATATATAATTATTCCAGATATATATTTTGTTCCGTTAATTGTCCGTAATCACTAGTTGAACAAGTTAAATGGATTCAATGTTAGTTATCCAAGGTGTAACTCTTACGGTTACAGCTCGGTCAGCAACATTGAGTTATCAAATCTAATTCATGTAAATGCAACAGTTAATTCTCTCGGTAACTTTACGTTATGTTTGTGGTTCTTGTAACTATTTGTTTTTTCATTTGTTATTTTCAACAAATAAAACAATAAAAAATCGTTGTGATATTTCTTTCATCGCAACAAACTTCTGTTCATGCATCAATACACCTGGCAAAGTTGTAAATTATCGTGTACTCCGATATTGTGACAAACGTTTTGCAAAGTGGACCAATGAATCCTCAAAATGTTAGGCTACACGGTATGGGGTCGTCCCTCTACCGTTCCGGTCCGTCGCCGGGTGCTACACCGGCCCGCCCCCCTCCGTCCCCGTTCTTTCCGTCTGAAAATGGATGTTGGCGACGCGCATGTGAAGACAAAATAAGTGGGCCCCAAGTTGAAGATGACCGTTTAAAAAAAAATCAAATTCATAATTAATAATTATAATAACGGCTATATTTTAAATATTCACCCAATTCACTTCTATTTTTATAAATACTCACATCTTTTACACCTTTTTTCACAATTTTTCACCCACTACAATCTCATATCTCTCTCACATTTTATAACCCCTCTCCCCTTTTTATAAAAACTCATCTAATTTTATACCATTTTTTACCCGCTAACATCCCATCTCTCTATCAAAAATTATCATGGATTCACCTTCTTCTATTTCTTCAATTTACTTTTTTTTCCTTATGTTTTATATAGATTTGAAAATGTATTTTATAATTAATTTCATTTATGTTTCATTTTAAATTTATAGCCGGCACGTTAAACTAGTAGCCGATTATTTTGTCAACGAACAGGTATACCCAGCCGATATTTTTGACGTCGTTTCCGCATGAGTCGTCCACTGTTTTTACGCATTACACTGCAAAACGACACTAGCGGGCAAAGGGGTTTTAGTAATTTACAAAAATGTACGTCGGCCATTCGCCAACTGGCATACGGTTACGCACCCGATGCATTAGACGAGTATATACGGATGTCTGATAGAACCGCCCGTCTATGTTTGCACAAGTTTTGCCAATAGGTTGTCAAATTGTATAGCAAGCGATACCTGCGGAAACCGAACGCAAATGACGTTCAAAAATTATATCAAGCACACGAACAGAGACATGGCTTCTCAGGAATGCTCGGGAGCATTGATTGCATGCACTGGCCGTGGCAGAACTGCCAAGTTGCCTGGCAAGGTCAGTATACTAGGGGAGATCATTGTCACACCCCCAAAATCCACCATGCGGAGCATCACCGCTTGGAGGCGTGACATGACCAGGATCGAGCCACCAATCATATTGATCAACGAAATTAAGTAAGTAAGACCAACCACAATACAATTGGTGACCATAAGACAGTAACCAGTTTTAAGTTAACAGCGGAAGCATAAAACATAAGTTCAGAACATAAGTCCATAGTTCATAAGTTTAAAGTCCAAAACGTAGGTTTAATAAATTCATAAAGTTTATTCATTAAGTACGGGACATATCAGTTCGCATCCCACAACGACTACCTCCATATGCAAGCTCCATGGCATCTAATGACCTGCAAAGCATGTAATAACGAGTCAACAACAAAGTTGAGTGAGTTCACGGTTGGTTGTCCATTTTAGAGTTGTTTCCAAAAACATAGTTTAATCTCATTCGGCTATCCAGCCGTGGGGGTTACCCCATAGTTTGAAAACGTTTATTTGTTAACCATCCCATGTCCACCTTCCCTGGCTATCCAACCCGGCACTTTAGCCGTGGGGAGCTACCCCAGTATTTTAAACTACCAGACTCGTTTATCATATCGACTACTAACAAAAATCAATTGTGCCCTAGCGTCGGTGTTCTATCACCACCGACGTGCCATAGTCCATTAGTACACGCCCGTCCGACTGGCACGATGTGAGGTTTGTTAAACCTAATAGCGCTATTAACTAATGACCCGCTCACCATAGCCTCGGCGATTAAGTCGATACAAAAAGGGAGGGACTTCGCTGATAGAGTTCTAGTCCAGTAAGTCTAATACGTCCCAATAGGACGAGGAATTTACATTCCTGAACACGTCTCGAGGACGAGGAATTTACATTCCTGAACGCGTCCCCAAGGACGAGGAATCCCTATTCCTGTACCCATTCCCATTCCCACCGGGAAATTACCATGCTTTGTAGAAAAGTGTGAACTCACCTCGGTTTGCTCGGTTAGATTCTCAAATATAGTTAACAGTCAAGGTTGGTCAATCACGTCCTAATAAGGTACGGATAACAATCAGTTTCTCATGCATAACACGTATCCTACGTATGGTTTATTTGCACATTACTTCGACCACATAACAGGTACACACTTTAACAATTTATGCCCATATAAACTTCCCATCCATTCCCCACTCATAAACAAACATACGATATTGCACGTAACACATATAACATGTTAGATCATTCACCGATAGCATACTCGACATTTAGACACGCAAGTCACAACTTATGTCAATTCAGCATTAATATTCAAAACCGGCTGTTTTCGGACATTTTAATAAAATAGTTAAATTATTCCAAAAATTCCCAAATTTCTACAGGATGTCTTAAACGTTCCAAATTTAATTGTGTAAAAGTATCGGGGTCCGGTTCACTACCAATATTTTATAAAAATTCATATTCCGGACTGAACTCAGATTTTTGTATTTCTGACCACAGTCCACGGAATAATTTATTAAAAATTCATTGAGTGTCCGATTTACGAAATTCCAGTGGGGTAATTACAAATACATCAGTGCTCAACTATGGTATGAATTTCGTGATCAGACTCCGCACAGATTACAAGTTAAAACAGAAAACAAGACGCACTTTTTCAGCAGAAAAATTGCAGCTCTAGCTGCTGTTACGAAAAGATGCTTTTAAAATAGTAAACGGAGTCCAAAAATTACGATTCCGGTGCCATTAGAACCGTATTTCATAATATATAAATCCAGACTTCAGAAAATACATTTTCTGCTTTATTAAGGTTCGGTTACAGCCAACTGAAGTTGGCTGTAATCATCAAACAGCAAACTGTTTTCGGTTTTTAACATTCTAAAGTGTGTTCGATTGATTCCGTTAATATGTTTAGTGATCACAACAACATCAAACATCAATATTAACAAGTATATCAGCAAATAATCAGTAACATCTCAAGACAACATCATACTAATATAAATACATCATGTTTCATCTTCTTGTTTAAACCCTTTTTAGTGTTCTTGTAGATTTAACATACTATAACTTTTAATCGTGAAACAAGATGAACAAAGGTGAGATAAGGAACTTACTACTAGCTTAAAGCTAGGGATGATTCTAGTGAAGAAGATTATAAGGAATGATGATGAACAAGACTAAAACAAAGCTCCTTTGAAAAGTCCTTCAAGATGCACCTTCCATGGTTGAACTTCAAAGCTTAAATGGAACTTGTAAAATGGAAGAGATGGTGTGAAAGTGAGGGTGATGGTGAGGGTTTCGGTTTTGGGGGAACCGAATGAGAGAGAGAGTAGAGTGATGAGGGTTGAGTGTGAATCTTGGTGGAATGATGAATATCTCAAGACCATGCTTCTTATAGATTTCTTACACATTTTGTTTACTTACATAAGTAAGTAATCTAATAAACAAATGGCAAAAATCATAACAAATATTAGAGCATGGTGAAAATATATGGTGGGGTCCATGAGGGACCAAATATCGGTTGGGGGGGGTATATTTGCAAAGTTTCAACTAAAATGTAAGTATAAGTTAGATAGCAAGTAACTTGAGGTAATATATTAGTTATATGGTTTTTAGTGGGTGTTATGACAAACGGGGATCATGACTAGCCAAAACTAATTAAATAATATTTTTGGCTAATATTTGGTGTCCCGGGTAATGTCCGGTTGTTCGGTCGGATACTGTTCCGTTAAAGTGTTTAATTATTCTGTAGAGTGTCTTTTATATATATTTTTGTAACACTTTTAATTTCTAACACATAGGAAAAATATTCAGGACCATTTAGTAAATTTTATGTATACCACTAGTATGTTAACACGCACATGTAAGTATAACACAATAATCTGAGAGCAGTTTAATGATTTAGCACAATCATCAAGCACTTTAATTATCATTAAATAAATTGTACGAATTACATGTAATTTTGAGGGTTGTCACAATCATGGACATCCGACTATTATTCTAGAGGCTGTTGCGTCACAGGATCTCTGGATCTGGCATGCTTTTTTGGGTCTACCTGGTTCGCTGAATGACCTTAACATCATATATCAGTCACAAATATTTGATGATGTAGTGACGGGTACAGGTCCAGACACAAGCTTTACAGTTTCGGGGGTGGAATACAGGCGAGGTTACTACCTATCCGATGGGATATACCTAACGTACTCGACAATCGTTAAAACTATTCCGCACCCGACAGACGACAAAAGAAAAAAGTTTGCGAAGTATCAAGAGGGTGCGAGAAAAGATATTGAACGGGCTTTTAGTGTTCTACAAAAAAATGGCTCTTCATTGAACATCCAGCACATTCGGCTACACCAAAGCGGTTACGAAACATTATGTACGCTTGTATCATCCTTCATAACATGATAATTGAAGACGAAGGTAGAGCGACATGCGAGTACGACGAAAACGCGTCTATTGGAAATTCTGTTCCAGTTAGTGGGGAACAACAAGACTTGAACATGTTCGCTCTACGTAACGAGTACACACATCATAACCTACAAGTGGACTTGGTTGAGCACATCTGGAACAACGCTCAAAATGAACCCGACGACATGGAAGACGAAGACTAGTAGCTTATTTTAATATATTAGGATTTGTTTATGTAATATTTTTAAATATTAATGAAAATATTGTGTTAGTTTATTTTTTAAATGTTAAAAAAAAGTAGAAGATTAAAAAAAACATAAAAATGGTGGGAATACTATGACTAGAACCATCCTCTCATACCCTCTACTTTTGGGGGATGGAGCATCCTTTGAAAGACTATGACGTGACGCCTACGTGGCGGATCATCCTCCCTTAGAGGACCATCACCATAACTTATAGCTTTGTGAACCATCATTTCCTATTACTGTTATCATATTTATGTCATTTGTTTTTTTTGAACGGCAATATCTCTTTATATAGATAAAGAAATCAGCAAGGAGCTGGGGACAAACAAGACAAAGCCAACCAAACACAACAAAATGAAACAAGGAACCAGTTACAATAGACTGAGAACATCGAAGGTCTTCCAATCTTCCCACGATGGCGCTGGTTTTTGAGACCGGTTAGAAACCCAAATGAAAGATTCCTCTTTGATCGAATCGACTATTTTCCTGGTAGAAAAGCCTTCCCCTTCGAAAACCTTTCGGTTGCGAGCGTTCCACAATCGCCAGACTGTATCCACCGCTACCATGTGCACTAGTTTTTTCCAGATTTGACTACCCGGGCTGTTATTGAGGGTCTTGAACACTTCGTTTAGGTTGTCAAGATTTGAAGGCCATTTAATTTTTAGCCAAGAGAAAATATTCCACCAAACGCTCTGTGCCGTAATGCACTTTGCGAAGAGGTGGTCAGCCGACTCTTCTTCATATCCACAGGTAGCACACAAAGAATCCGGCAATGTAACACCCCTATCTACCAATCCCTTTTTGGTGGCAACTTTCCCCATGAGGGCCCTCCAAAGCAAGTAATTAGCTTTTAGGGGAGCCCAAGAGTTCCATTTATGCACCAGCTCTGCAGTTTGGTCTTGCCCTTGGATTGCTAATTCCTTCCGCAAAGCCTTCACCGAGAAAGATAAGCCGTCTTCGTTTTCCCATCTCCACTGGTCTTTGCCCCCCTTTAATCCCACATCCGAGAGGAGTGCTGTAAGCTCTCCGAGGTGATCCCATTCGCTGGCCGATGTCGGATTCTTATTCCAGTCCCAAGCCCAAACCGGACCAGCCGCACTTCCTTGCCAACAAGCCGCCACAGTAACATCCTTATTTTTAGCGAGTCGGTACAAATCGGGAAAACGGTACCTGAGCGGTTCATTTGACATCCAAACATCCTTCCAGAAACTTGTGGTGGCACCATCACCCACCGAAACTTTAAGTTTCTCTCGGATGCACAACCCTTCCTTCTCGAGAACCGTATCCAATGAGCTGATATCCTTCCAAACCCCCGGTATCGACTTCTTGATTGGCACGAGCTTGTCAGTTTGGGCCGATTTGTGGAAAGAGGCAATGATAGAGGCCCAAAATTGAGTGGGTTCATCTTTATATCTCCACCACCACTTGGACAGCATGGCAATGTTAAAATGACGAATGCCCCCAATTCCTATCCCTCCAAGCTTCTTAGGCTTGCACATCTTTTCCCATCTAACCCAATTTATTTTATGTCTCAGATTCGTTTTACCCCAAATAAAAGCCCTTCTCATTCCTTCCAGCTTGTTTATGACCGCTTTAGGAGCGAGAAAAATGGAGAGGTAGTAAGAGGGGAGGCTGCCCAGAACTGCTTTAGCGAGAGTAACCCGACCCGCAAAGGAAAGGGTTCTAGCTTTCCAACCGGAGAGCCTTTTCTGGAACTTATCTATCACCGGTTGCCAGTGCACCGCCTTTTTCATGTTGGCACCGACAGGAACTCCCAAATACAGGAAAGGGAAGGAACCAACCTCACAGTTAAGAATTGCCGCCATACCCCTAGTTTCATCTTCCCCTACTCCGACTCCGAACAATTTGCATTTACTATGATTCACTTTGAGTCCAGAAACCAGGAAGAGGCACCTCAGGAAGTGTTTTAGCGACACTATGTTATGCTCTGACCATTCTCCTATGAATAGGACGTCGTCCGCGTAGCATAGGTGAGAAATAATCGGTCCTTCATTTGGGGTTTGGAAACCATGAAACAACCCGAGTCTGACCGCCCTCCTCATAAACATATCCACCACCTGCAAAGCCAGAATAAACAAAAAAGGGGATAGCGGGTCCCCCTGCCGGAGCCCCCTTTTGTAGGAAAACTCGCCCGACGGAGACCCGTTAACGAGCACCGATCCTTTACCTGACCGGAGACAGCCTTTAATCCAATCGATCCATTTATCCGGGAAGGCCATGTACTTCATAACTTTGAATAAGAACTTCCAATTCAAAGAATCATAGGCCTTTTCAAAGTCCACTTTGAAGACCAATAATTTCCGCTTGTTCTTCTTAGCCCAGGACACTGTTTCATTCACTATTAACGGCCCGTCAAGGATATTTCGCCCCCCGACAAAAGCCGATTGGGTAGGGGCAATAAGCTTATCCAAAACGGATTTAAGTCGATTCGTGAGGATTTTAGAAAGGATTTTGTACATCGAACCGATAAGAGAGATAGGCCGGAAATCCGTTGCTACCTGTGGGTCTTTCTTTTTAGGGACCAATGCTATAAACGAAGCATTGCAGCCAACACTAATCTCCCCCGACGAGTGGAAATCCCCCATGACAGCCGTTAACATAGGTTGGAGAAGATCCCGGTATTTTTTATAGAACTTCAAGGTAAAGCCATCAGGCCCCGGAGTCTTATTCCCGTCACACCCCTTGATAGCTAGTCTAATCTCTTCTGTTGTGAAAGGGGACACTAACATCTCTGCTTCCTCCAAAGTAATAGTTGGAAGGTCCCAATTGACGAAGCTCGGTCTACGGCGCATCGGTTCTGCAAATTGTTTTCTAAAGAATTTTCTTAGCTCTTCCTTTATGGTCTTTGGGTCAGCGATCCAAACCCCGTTTAAAGACAGCCCATGAATTCTGTTTGACGCCTTGTTCATGTTAACAATGCTGTGAAAGAAAGAGGAGTTTTCATCGCCGTTTATTAACCATTTAATTCTGGCCTTTTGCAACAAATCTTTGGCCTTTGCAATTTCCAAATCTTTGAGTTTCAGACGAATGCTAACCCGGGCCTTTTTCTCCTCCTCATTCAGGCCACTGGATTCCGCTTTTTTCTCTAATAGTTGAGCGTTTTTGGAAAGGGTAGCAAGTTCGAGATTCTCTTGAAGGCGTTTAGACTCTCTCCATTTCTTTAAATCACCTTTAATCCCTTTCAGCAATTTAGCAAAAGCTAAATCCCCTTTACCGTTCAAAACCCAGGCCCCCATATTTCTGCTAACAATCTCAATAACCTCCTTTGAGCCCACCCAAGAGTTAAACATCTTGAACGGGGTCGGCCCAAAGTCCAGGGCAGCACAATTAAGAACCACAGGGCAGTGGTCAGACCATCCCTTGTTAAGGACCTTAAGGTTCGCAAGCGGCCATTTATCCAAAAAACGCTCACAGACAAAAATCCTATCGAGTTTGCTGAACTTGACATTCAAATTATCTGATATGTACGTAAACTTTCCCCCGACCATCTGGTATTCCAAAAAACCCACCCTGCTGATGAAACAGTTAAAGGCAGAAGAAGAGTTAGGGTCATACCGCGAATTGAGCCGTTCGTCGGCATGTCTGACTTCGTTGAAGTCCCCTAAAGCCACCCACATGCCTGGGAGTTGGTATCTGATCTCCTCTAAGGAATCCCACAGGATTCTACGGCCAACAACGTCGTTTGGGGCGTGCACATTTAGAATGTTAATCCTCTCCTCTACCCCTTTGACAAAACCCGAAACCAACAAGAACTTCTCCCGTTTTACCACTGAGTCCACCGATAGCAGGCTAGAGTCCCAGATCGAGACAATACCCCCCGATCGTCCCACCGCGTCTACCGAAGCAAAGCCCAGCGGAGCTCTGTTCCAGAAACGGAGGAGAAAAGCTTCTGAAAGGTCCGACCTATGAGACTCCTGGATCCCCAAAAACGAGATTTTCTCCGCTCCAACTATACTACGAATCCATCCCGGTTTATGAATACCGGACACTCCATTCATGTTGATTGTTAAAAAATTCATGGTTGGCGGCTTTTCTCCACTTCCCCTCGAACAACCTTCCTCACATGGTTTTCGAACCCATTTAATTCAACTCCCAAGCAATCACCGTACCTGATAGTGTCCTCCATCTCCTTATCAGTTTCACCGCTACTCCTGTCTTCCTCCCCTACTTCTGCAGGATCCAAATCCCCCATGACCGGATTAGAGAGCTCAGCCGTCGCCGATTTGTTCTTTCTAGAAGTTCTTTTGATAATGTCGTCTAAACCGAAGGGATCGGAGTTCTCAGGTTCATTAAGGTCAGGAGTTTGGAAAATTGGGCCTAATGTTTTTTTCCGTCTGTCCTTGGGCCTCACAGTCACATAGTGAAGCCCATTACCTGAAAATAAATCCACTTGAGGCGTATCTACAAGCCTTGACTGTTGATTTAGATTCCCCATGCATTCAACTTGAGTGGGGGACCCATCTGTCAAGTCGGCGCCTTTTCTAGAAACAAGGGGAGTGACCTGCACGTGAGACTGATCTTCCCCATGTGGCCCCATGCTAGGCTCATCATGATGCTGGAACTTCCCATGCATCGACCCCATGCATGGCTCCTCGTTGCCCACCCTTTCGTCTTCCGCCTCAATACCCCCTTCGTCTTCCTCATCACTACCTCCGGTTGCCACCACCTGAGACTTCAAGGTCGGCGATACTGGTGAAGCCCATGACTGCACGAGGCAGTTTGGCTCCCATTTTTCGTCATATTCTTCAACCCACACGATCACATCCTGGCCTTTCCATTTCAGCGTAACATTTGCCGAGATCCGATCACCAGACTTAACTAACACTGCCATCTTATCCTCGGAGATATTCAAGCTGGACAGGGAAGCCTCCGACTTTAGCATTAAAGTACCGAACCTCTCGCCGATTTTATTGAACACGTGCCTGTCCCAAAGGCACGGTGGGACTCCTAGTACCTTTATCCAAGCGAGTCTTTCGAACACCGGAGGATCTCCATCCCAAACATACATCCTCGCGAACCAACAGGCCCAGAATTCCGCTTGCTCATGAAGGAAATACTCTGCCTCATATTTATGTCATTTGTTGCTACTTGCAACCATTAATTAATTATCACAAAAATTACAAACTGACTATAACCGACAATTGAGGCTAGATCCGCCGTGGAAATGAAAAAAATCCCGTATATATCGATCAACTAGACATGCTAAATTCCAAAAAGTACATGACTCCCAACTTTTGGGAGCTTTTTTTTTTGTAATAAAAACAATTTTGGAGGATCACTTTATTCAATGTCACCATGCATATAGAAATTTTCATCACAAGATTAGATGGATGAGTTGGGCAAGAATCATTGGCGAAAAAAAAGGGCAATCTTGGGGTGGGAGGGATACGAGAAATGAACTTAGCTCTACTCTTGAAATGGTGGTAGAGATTGAAAGAAGAACCGGATCAACTTTAGGCAAAAGTTATTAAAGCTATACATCATAATTCAAGAGTGGTGTCGCTAATACCGAGAAAGAAATCACATCCTGGTGTATGGAGAGCAATCACGGAGGTGGGAGAGGATTTGAAAAAACACGACATTGATGTACAACAAAGCCATAGATGCATAATCGGTAACGGCGAAAAGGCGATGTTTTGGATCGACTCATGGACACCACAAGGACCCCTAAAAGACGCTTTCCCTCTGATGTACAGCATGTTCGCAAACAAAAAGGATATCTGTAAGCCAATACTTCACGGAAAACACAGGAGAATCATTATGGGATCGAAATTGGTTAAGAGCACCAGAAAACGATGAAGAAAAAGGTGAATTTCAGAGGTTGAACCAAACCTTACAGCATCAACCGGTTGGGCAGGGGAAGGACAGATGGAAATGGAAGGATGGAGGTGATGAAGATTTCTTAGTAAAAAAAGTTCGAACGGATCTTACAGGCTTAATCGACTTGAATAACAGACCTGAGAATTTTTTATGGAACAAAATGGCAACACCGAAGTCGAATTATTTTAGTTGGAGAGCGATTGAAGGGAAAATACCGACCGCTGAAGAATTGATTAAGAGGGGGATGTATTCAATTTCGGCACTATGCAAGGTATGCGGTGGAGCAAACAAGTCGGCAAATCACATTTTAATTCACTGCCCATATGCGGATCTAATTTGGTCTTATGTATGGCAATGGATATACCTGCCAGAGCAAAATCGAAATTGTTGGAGTCGAGGCTTCTAGACATGTCCGGCTATTCAAAATCGAAGGCAAAGGTAATAAACGCAATTTATTTGATTACAATGTGGGCCATTTGGAAGAATAGGAACAACAAAATTTTCAATGATAAAATGACGGATCCATTGAAGATGGTAGAAGAAATCAGGGAAGAATCGTTCGAGTTCGAATGCCTGAAGAGAAGATCGAGGTATAGAAATATAAACTGGGAAGATTGGTGTGCATTCTCGTTCCTAGATGGCTAGAAAATGATCTAAAAATTCTCCGTTTCACTTGATGAATATTGTACTATGATTTCTTATTCTGGATGTATCCCTGATGTAGCATTATATGTCTATCAGTGCCTTGCTAGTAGACATTTGATTGAATAAAAGTTCCGTCTTGGTTGTTCAAAAAAAAAAAAGAATTGTTGTATCTTTCGAGACAATAAATCAGAAAAGAAAAGTTAACACTCAGAGGCAGTCTGTTTTCATTAATAACTAGTCAATTTTTTCTCGTGTTTCACGACGGGAATTTCGTCGTTATCTATATTCGTTATGGTACCGGCACTCGTTATAATAATCTAAAGAGAAAACCTTGTATCGATAAAAAACAATAAAAACGAATATGATGTTGTTTAGTTGATTACATCGATCAAAAACAATAAAAATGAATATGATGTTGTTTAGTTGATATCGGTTTAGTTGGTTTGCGTTCTATATTTAGTTTTTTTCAGCATTGCGAAGTAAATTTTATTGCAAACGAATATTCTTCCACTATTGTACCAAACCTTACTAAAACTGACTGGACAACATCTCTATTGGTACCGGTTGTATTTTTATTGTTTTTGTTTTCGATAAACTGACACCGTATCGCTATCATACTATGTCAAACCGAATAACATCGGTATGGTATCGCTACCATAGTGAACCGAAACAAAACCAAACGAACAACAATGGTTCGGTACCAATATTTATTTTTAATATTTTTTCTTTCGATAAACTGACAACGTATCGCTATCGTACAGTAACGTACGGTATAACATCAATACCATTACTGTATTCTTTTTATGGTTTCCAATTTTGAAAATTATTCATTTATACAAGTTCGTATGTGACGATAAATGAATATTGGTACAAGTTTTGTGAAAATCTAAACCAATCGATGATACCGCTGGAACAACATCAATGCCACTCTACCGGTGTTCGTTTTTATCGTTTTCAACTGATGTAAAACACGTGTTCATTTCTATACCTAGTGCATATATTGTACCGCTGTTATAACGAACCATATCGATACCAATCAAATAGTCGCAGAATGTTAAAAAATAAACAATCATAGACATGGATTTAGATTTTTTTTAAATATTGATGGACTCAAGTTATTATTGTATCGTAATTGTAATGAACTGTATACATACTGATCCAATGCCCACGAAATGTTAAAAAAATAAACATAAACGCGGATTTTAATTTTATTTTTTAAAGTTAAAGAAGTAAGTTATTACTAAATACCAAATTTAATAATAAATAAAATATTATTATAAAAATAAAAAAACAAACACTTTACAGGTTTATTAATAAAACTCAAATTAAATAACATATAAAATATTACTAAAATTAAAATACTGGGCAATGATAGGAAGAAAACCCAAATTAGTTAGGAAAACTAAGAAACCCTAATGAATGCACCTCATTTTGCCACGTGTTACACCTTTTTGTAGATTGTGTTACGTGTAATAATCAGAGGCCGCCACGTGTTAGGTAACAACTTTTACTTTTTCAGAAAAAGGTGAAAATCTACAAAAATTGTTACACGTAACATGTGATAGCCTTTAGTTGTTACACGTAACACAGTCTGCAAAAAAGTCTAACACGTGATAAAATGAGGTCCATTCGTTTGGATTTCTTAATTTTCTTAACCAATATGAGTTTTCTTTATAGCCACAAACATAATTGTTGCACAAAATATGTGCTATAATCATAATAGCACAACATTATTCCGACTCCAATTCAAACATAGCACACGCTTCTAATTTACTTTATATGTGATTAGTGGTCTAATTTCCAAATGAGCACAGATTTTAGCTCATTTTCATCCATGGCAACAGGGATCCTAGCCACCACATCTTGCAACATCATCTCATTCACACACGACATGCTTGCATGTTGGATTTGTGCTTTCATTTCTCTTAGAGCATCCATTAGTTTTCCAGCCTGCACATCTGTGTTTCCCGATTGTACCCGTATCATTGTAATATTGCCAACAATCTTCACTTCCACTTCCCTCAAGTTACTGGTATTACTTCTACTCGTGTTATTTCTTGTTTTTTTGTTGTTAACACCTAATGTTGGCTTAGTAGATAGATGCAAATCACAAGTGTTGCTGTTTTGTTGGTGATTGTCCACTGAATCAACCATTTCCACCTTTATTTTTTTTGTTTTTCCTTGGTGGTTGTTGTGACCGTGTAATTGAGATTCAAGATAACTGACTTTTTCTTTAAGATTGTTGATATAGGAAACAGCGTCTGATAGGAGAGACGCCTTGTCCATCCTAGAAACATTTGGGACAACAGATCGGAGGGCATAGAATCGTTGGTTGAGCTTCTCGCGCCGTTGTCGTTCTGCCTCCACGTGGTTCATTGGTTGAAACCCGCCGCCTGATTTTTTTCCTTTGACTACCAACAAACACAAAATGGTCACATTAGTTTTTCATAGGCTCAGCGATCAGGGACTACCAATATACAAATTGGTCACGTTAGTTTCTCATAGGCTCAGGGAGTACCAATATACACAAATTGGTTACGTTAGTTTTCGATAGACTCAGGGAAAAGTATAACTTATATGACATTGTATATACATGTAATATTTTTTAATTTAATAAGCGAAAAATTATGATGAGCCAAAAAAACTTAGAACACCTTTAGGATAGCAAAATAAATTCGAGCCTGATGGATATACCTGAAACCTAAAATAATAGGCTACGGTGTATCCGTAGCCAGACAGGAATGAGATTGGAAAAACAATATTTCGTGTGTATGACACGGCTATGTGATTAGATGATAACCGAAACAGTTACCCGAAACTATAATATACCTGTTCTCAAACCATATACCTAAAAAATATCCTTACAATTTTTTTTTATTTTCTTATATTTTTTCTTTAACCTTAGTTTAGTAATGCTTATTCTAATAGATTTATTACTTGGAAAATAAACTTTTTATTTTGAAATATATACATATTTTTTGATATTGAATAAACTGTCATTTTGGTCCATGTGGTTTGGTCAATTTTGCCACTTTAGTCCAAAACTCAAATTTTTTGCATCTGGGTCCCTGTGGTTTCAGTTTTATTGCCATTTTGGTCCAAAAATAAAATCAGGTCATATTTGTCTTATAAAATCCTGTTATTTTGTCATTTTCCGCAGGGGCAAAATGATTATTTCTTTTTTATAAATAAATACCATATTTTATAAGACAAATATGACCTGATTTGGCTCTGAGGAAAATGACAAAATTGCAGGATTTTATAAGACAAGTATGACCTGATTTCATTTTTGGACCAAAATGGCAATAAAACTGAAACCACAGGAACCCAAATGCAAAAGGTTTGAGTTTTGGACTAAAGTGGCAAAAGTAACCAAACCTCAGGGACCAAAATGACAGTTTACTCTTTGATATTGTTTGTATTTGTATGTTACGAACAAGAAATTATCCTTTAAAATTTATATAATTATGATATTTGTATATTTTAGATATTTTAACCTTTTATAGTGATAATAATATGTATGTAATTATCATAGTTTAACTTATTGTAGTTGTTAATAATATAAAATTATATAATATATAGAATGGTAATAAAAATAGTCCGCCGTTAAAAATAGCTTAACTGAGTTAAGTTATTTTCCGGATTACAAACCGATGTTTTAGGATTTTGATCAGAATGATGATACGAGTCGATTAATTATGTAAAACTTACCTCGAAACGATGCTCCAAACGGCTTGATTTTTGTTTATTGGAAGTTTAAACACCCGTATTGAACAATTGTTTTCGTCGTTTGAGGCAGTATTTCGTGGTAAATTTACATCAATCAACTCGTATCATCGTTCTAATCAAAACCCTAAAACATCGGTTTGTATTTCAAAAAAAAAACTTAACTCCATTAAGATATTTTTAACGCAGAATATTATCGACCAAAAGTGGACCAGATCGGATTATTATCGGAAAATAACTGAGTTGAGATTATTATCGACCAATTTAAGATTATTTAGATCCAATTTGCCTAAAATATAATATAGCAAAATATATGAGAATTGTCACGTGTCTCCTTATCTAGCTAGTATTTTCGAGTAAAATAATTTCGGAATTTCAAGATATTTTTTAAGGATTAATTTCATATATACCCTCACAAACTTTAAAAAATTCATACATATCCAACAAAAACAAAAAAATATCATATATGCTCTTACAAAATACTTAAAATATCAAATATACCTAATTTATTAAAAAAATCAAATAAATGATCATTTTTCCCTTATTTTTTTAACTTCAAGTTTTCATATATGCTCATTTTCATAACTTCATATTAACTTAAATTTATTTTTACCAGTTTTATTTTTTTTATTTTTATTCATAAACCATAGTATATATAATCCATATATAATATTTAAGCTAAATAAATTATGTTAAAAATAAGTAAATATAATATTTGAAGTTAAACGTCGTATATGGGATTTCAAAGTTTTAGCAAAATAAGAGTAAAATTGTCATTTATTTAATTGTTTTTAATAAATTGGGTATATATGATATTTTAACAACTTTATAAGGGGATATTTGATATTTATAATTTTGTATGAGTATATATAATATTTATTAAGTTTGTAGGTGTATATATGAAATTGAGAAGTCAAAATTGATTCTGTTAAATATACCTAGATAAATGTTGCTTCAGTAAATAAATAAATAAATACATTTGACAACTAAAAATTGATTTTGTTAGCTTTGTTCACCACATCTCTTTATACGCTTTGTTTTTAAGGCTCCCACCATTTTTACACCCCTAAATCTTATTTACATATCATTTTTTACTCTATCTCTCTCTCTCTCTCTCTCTATATATATAGAGAGAGAGAGAGAGATAGAGGAGAGAATATTAACTCCCTTTTTTAATTGTTACCCCAAAATTCAGCTATCTTCACAATATGGTTTGTTGTTAATGAAATAAGATGGTGGATTTAAATCAATCGGACTAAACGAAAAATGAGATGATACCTATTCCGTGGTTTGGTTTGTTCTTGATGAAACATGATACTACCTAGAAACCATAAACCTTAAATCTTAAATCCAAATTAATCATAAACCACAAATGTTAACCCTAAAGCTAAACCTTAAACCTAAATATATAAATCCTAAAGCTAAATTCTAAAACGCAACCTATAGATCCTAAATATTAAAGGACTCTTAATGGTTTAGACCTCTTACTGGTTTAGTACTTAATGGTTCATACTGTTTGTTTCATAAGCAAATGTCAGAATGATTCAGACATTTGTCTCTAAATAGTTAAGCATTATACTGAGTCTGAATGGTTAAGACCTCTAATCTGAATTGGTTAGACATTTGACTCTAAACAGTTAAGCATTATACTGCCTTTTAATGGTTCAGACCTCTTACTGGTTCAGCACTTAATGGTTCAGACCTTAGACCTTTTACTGGTTCAACACTTAACCATTCAAAAGTCGTCAAACGGCCCCTAAATTGTTAACCCTAATGCTAAAAAGGATGTTTGAAAAAGAAGCATCATTTTAGTGAAAATGTTGAGTTTAAAGAATGAGTAGAAATATGATTTGTAAACAATTTAAGTGAGTGTGTGTGAACATGTTAAGAAAAGAGCATACCATTGGGTAACTTGTTGTTATGTTGTCTCTTCTTATGCTTGGTCGTTGTGGAAAGAACCAACTGGCAATCGGAATCCGAATGCTCAGACTCAGTCTCAGCGTTAGTATCCGTCGTCAACGTTGTAATCTTTGTGTTGGTGCATATCATTCTTGTATTGTTTGACAGCTGGTCATCTGGTGTGGTTGAATCAAACTCTATATTGTTCATACCATCCTCCTCCTCATCATCATCATCAGCCATAAGTATCATATCAGCAAAAGAAACAACACTGCGGTGACCATCTTTATAGTTGTTTAACTGTGTAGAACCACCACCAAACAGAATCTGAACCTGATGAGCCAAGTCCCAAGACTCCTGCATGGCATGGTACGAACCCATTTCCACAACACCACTTGAAGTTGGAATGCAAACCATCGTCTCCAACCCATGGATCTGAGCTTCATTAGCTCTTTCGCATTTAAAACCCCGGAGCTGATCCGCCGAACCTAACCATATCATATTATTTGAAGCAAAAGTTGTACCCGGAACAGACCCGTCTCCAGGAGTAAACGATCGGGTCAAGGAGATGATGTAGAACCATTCAGCATCGTCATGGGTGTCTGGTCCTAAATGACACTGGATATCTTTGAGAGCAAACTTCCTGCATTTGGGGTCTTCTTGTAGTTCCTTGAGGTTTTGAAAATGGCCGTCTCCCCAGGACAAGGAGACACAGCCGTTTGAGTCGTCGGTGAAGGTCTGCCAGAAAATGGCGTATGCCCATTGTTGAGGCTGGTTTTGAAGAAGGTTTCGGAGCTTTTGCTGGAGGGTGTTTGAAGTGGGAAAGGGGACAATCGAAGAAGATGAAGATGGGGAAACAATTAGATCATCCATTCTCACAAGTAGAAAACTATTTTTCTTTTCTTCTTTATTTGGCAAAGAATGGTTTGGGTGGGTATAAATAAGAGATTGGTTTGTTTCTATTAGGACACGTGTTATATAACATGTGACTAATCAAATAATTATAAGTGAGTTTATGTAAGGGTGTTGTTAAATGCACTTCCATTTTTTAAAATTTTACTGGTTGCAGTCCCCCCTGAAGTTTGTAAATATATACAATCAACCCTTGTATTTTCTAATTTTTGAAAATTTGTATCATTTGCATATTTCGAATTGCTTCGGTGTGTTTCGGTAGATTTTCAGTTTGATTCGGTAATATTTTGAATATTTCAGACACATATCAGTTTGTTTCTTTGAAGTTTTGAACGTTTTGAATACTATACACCGGTTATAGATTGTTTAAATCGACAAAATCAGTTGAAATCACAAGTAAAATTGTTCAAAGTTTGTTTTTGTTCGCTGATTATACAGAAAGAAAAGTTGCAGATGTCTTAAAACGAATCTGAATTGTCGTAGCACTTTTACATCGATTTCCGATCTGAATTGCAGGTTTATATTGAATAAGTCTGAAACGGAAAATTAAAAATGCGTTAATTTGTTTGTGTTCGTCCGAAAAAGAAAAATGAAGTGAAAGGTTTTGATTGCAGGTTGTTAATCGAATAAGAAAATATAATCATTTTTCTTGCTGTTGATCTTTTAAAATGATCGAAGAAGAAAAGATCAAAATTTAAAAGTTGCTATTGAAGAAGAAAACTGAAGAAATCTTAGTAACAACTGAATGTCAAGAAAAATTTGAGAGGTGGCGGCTGAGTATAAGAGTCTTTAGGGGTTGAGTTTTCAAAAAAAAAAAAAAAAAAAATAATATATGAGAATTGTCACGTGTCTCCTTATCTAGCAAGTATTTTTGATTAAAATAATTTCGGAATTTCAAGATATTTTTTAAGGACTAATTTCATATATACCCTCACAAACTTTAAAAAATTCATACATACCCAACAAAAATAAAAAATATCATATATGCTCTTACAAAATACTTAAAATATCAAATATACCTAATTTATTAAAAAAATCAAATAAATGATCATTTTTCCCTTATTTTTTTAACTTCAAGTTTTCATATATGCTCATCTTCTTAACTTCATATTAACTTAAATTTATTTTTACCAATTTTATTTTTTTATTTTTATTCATAAACCATAGTATATATACTTCATATATAATATTTAAGCTAAATAAATTATGTTAAAAATAAGTAAATATAATATTTGAAGTTAAACGTCGTATATGGGATTTCAAAGTTTTAGCAAAATAAGAGTAAAATTGTCATTTATTTAATTGTTTTTAATAAATTGGGTATATATGATATTTTAACAACTTTATAAGGGGATATTTGATATTTATAATTTTGTATGGGTATATATAATATTTATTAAGTTTGTAGGTGTATATATGAAATTGAGAAGTCAAAATTGATTCTGTTAACTTCTTTAAATAAATAAATAAATATACCTAGATAAATGTTGCTTCAGTAAATAAATAAATAAATAAATAAATACATTTGACAACTAAAAATTGATTTGGTTAGCTTTGTTCACCATATCTCTTTATACGCTTTGTTTTTAAGGCTCCCACCATTTTTACACCCATAAATCTTATTCACATATAATTTTTCACTCTATCTCTCTCTCTATATATATATATATGCATGTATAGAGAAAGATAGAGGAGAGAATATTAACTCCCTTTTTTAATTGTTACCCCAAAATTCAGCTATCTTCACAATATGGTTTGTTGTTAATGAAATAAGATGGTGGATTTAAATCAATCGGACTAAACGAAAAATGAGATGATACCTATTCCGTGGTTTGGTTTGTTCTTGATGAAACATGATACTACCTAGAAACCATAAACCTTAAATCTTAAATCCAAATTAATCATAAACCACAAATGTTAACCCTAAGCTAAACCTTAAACCTAAATATATAAATCCTAAAGCTAAATTCTAAAACGCAACCTATAGATCCTAAATATTAAAGGCCTCTTAATGGTTTAGACCTCTTACTGGTTCAGTACTTAATGGTTCAGACTGTTTGTTTCATAAGCAAATGTCAGAATTATTCAGACATTTGTCTCTGAATAGTTAAGCATTATACTGAGTCTGAATGGTTAAGACCTCTAATCTGAATTGGTTAGACATTTGACTCTAAACAGTTAAGCATGATATTTTTGGAAATGGAGGTATAAGCAGTAAAAGTGGAGGTGCATTTAGCCACACCCTTATGTAAGACCATGTAACCAACAATTTAACTTTACTTTTTCTAGACCATATAACCAACAACCATTTGTGTGCATATATACTATAAAGAGTAAACTGCAATATTACCCCTTGAGGTTAAGGGTCATTGGCATGTCTACCCCTCATAAGAAAATAATTGCAATTTTACCCCCCACTGTTCACTGTTATGTTGCAACCTTACCCCCTGTTAACAGATTCTGTCAAGTCAACGTTTGTTTTGACTGTTATAATGTGTGAAAAGTCATTTTTGCCCATGTCTTATTCAAATTATATAAAAAATCAAGGAGTAAACTGCCATTTTGGTCCCTGTGGTTTGGGCACTTTTGCCATTTTAGTCCAAATCTCAAACTTTTTAAATCTGGATCCCTGTGGTTTCACTTTTATTGCTATTTTGGTCCAAAAATAAAATCATCTAATAATTGGCTAATAAAATCAGATTATTTTGTCCTTTTCCTAGGGGTAAAATGGTCAATATATTATTTATTTTATTTTGTTTCAGATCCATATCCTCTAAACCTAATTTCATATCCTTATCCATTTCACTTCTGTTCATCTTTAAACACTAAAACCCTCCATAGACTCTCTCATCACTGCTCTCTTTCTCTCACTAAACCCCACCTCCACCCACCATTCCGCCACCGCCTCCCACCCTTCTTCCACCGCACTAACCTCACCCTTTTCGCCATTAACCACGATGGCAAACACTATCCAAACCCGGCTGACATTGACCCACCTGAAGCCCCAGAAGACACAGTCCACGGTGTTCCCAAATTCAAACTGGACCTCATAATAGCACGTGCACGTAAGGCCCAAGAGGCACAGTATGAGAAAGATCAATCCATTTTTCTTAAAGCAATTCAAGATGTTGAGGATGCTCCTGATGAGTCTGTTTCTGCAGCCAATGATGATTCTGAGGGTGATTTGTATTCTGAGTTTGATGATTCTGTTGCTTTGAAAAGGAAGGAGTTTGTTAAAAAGGGTTGTTGAAGCCAAATCCAAAGAAAGATGAGGTAAAATGTTGAATTTTGGTTGACCCACTTGGGATTTGTTGTTAAGAGTGGTTTCGAAGTTGTTGGATGGTTAAAGATTGAATCTTTTTTGTTGACCCACTTTGAATTCTGTAGTTAAAAGTGATTATGAACTTGTTGGTTGGTTAAAAGATTGAATCATTTTGTTAACCCACTTGAAGTTTGTTGTTAACAGTGGTTTTGAAGCTGTTTGTTGGTTTTGACCATTTTGACATGAGGAAAAGGACAAAATAATATGATTTTATTAGCCAAAACCTAAGATGGACAAAAATGCCCCTGCATAAAAAAAGATAAAACAACCAGCTTTCAACAGTCAAAATAGGGGATTTTTGAATTTTGGACTAAAATGGAAAGAAAAGTGAAACCACAGGGACCCATATTTAAAAAGTTTGAGATTTGGACTAAAATGGCAAAAGTGCCCCAACCACAGGGACCAAAATGGCAGTTTACTCAAAATCAAGAATCAAGTTCATCATCATCAGTTCATTCTGGGTGTTGGAAGCTAGATCCACAAATCACCTACAAACAATTACTCTCATAATTCATTCAACATCAAATTTACACAAATCATCAAACCCTAAGTACCCTAAGTACCCTAACAACAACAAATCCAGATCCACAACACATATCACAAAATCAACGAAACAAGTTCATCATCATCAACAGCAATTCATTCTTCATCATCATTATCATCATGAGCAGTTCATCATTTCCTTCTTCCTAATCCAACAACAAAACAGAGGATTCCAGCAGTATTTGAAGAAGATGATGATAAATAATTATCATCCAACATCAGTTCATCTCTTTCTTAGACCCGAATCATTCGGATTCTTCAACCCTGTTTCCATCTGCACCGAAACAGAGGATTCTTCATTCGAATCGGTTTTATGATCACAACCCGGACCACCCGACCCATATGGGTGTTGATTACATTCTTGTTATCAACAATCCCATTGCAGATCCATCAATTTTCAATAAAGGACTACTCGAAACAAGGGGCATTTTCGCCTTACCCGCTAAAGGCGAAACACTAGATCTATACTGCAAATCTGGGTCGTTCTCCGGCGACTCTCTGTGTTTCCGACGATGTGCGGAACCCTAGCGGCGTGGCAGTGATGGTGATGGCAGTCTGAAAATCCAGCAGTAGCGGCACCGGCCCGGATTGTCGCCACCGACAATGAGGTGCAGATTTGAAAATCCAGCAGTAGCGTGGCGTGGCAGTGATGGTGAGTCGCCACCGGCAACGGTGAGTCGCCCCTGAGGTTCAGATCTGTTCGCCGTCCGAGTCGCCCCTGAGGTTCAGATCTGTTCGCCTGCAAATGGAGGTTCTTGTGGATCTTTAGATCTGTTGGGCTTATTTTGATGATGATGATGAATTCTCCTGCAAATGGATCTTCAGATCTGTTGGGCTTGTAAAGACGGAGGTTCAGATGATGATTATGAAACAAGACGGAGGTTCTTGTGGATCTTCAGATCTGTTGGGCTTATTTTGAAGAAGAAGATGATGACTTAACAACCCTTGTGGATCTCCAGCAGTATTTGAAGAAGATGATGATAAATAATAATAATAATAATAATAATAATAATAATAATAATAATAATAATAATAATAATAATAATAATAATAATAATATGGGGTAAGATTACCAAAATACCCTCACCTATAAGGGTCAAACTACCGTTGACTGTTAACAGGGGGTAAGGTTGCAACATAACAGTGAACAGTGGGGGTAAAATTGCAATTATTTCCTTAGGGGGGGTAGACATGCCAATGACCCCTAACCTCAGGGGGTAAAATTGAAGTTTACTACATCTTTTGGCATTAAGGTGTTATACCTCATGCATAGGAAGTTTTAAAAAAAAAAAAAAAAAAAAAAAAAAAAAAAAAGAAGAAGTTAATTTTTTATTTGTAACCCAAAGGTTTTCTTCCTTTTCATATTAGCCCATTAATTTTTTTTACTCTTAATCCAAACTTTTCATCTTTTCAAAATTACCCCATCAATTTTTTTTTCAACTTTGGTCCCAAAACTTTTAATCTTCACATTTTTTTCATTTTATGTTTCGTTCTAAATTTTGTGAGTTAACATGCCATAATGTGCGTGTGAGATTCCACGTTTTTTTCGTATATTTTTTTCCTGTTTTACAGGTCCGTCGCAACGCGTTTTTTTTCTACCCGTTTGACAGGTTCGTCGTAATCCGCTGGTCCTAAATCGATTTTGTTATTCTTTGCTACATTTTACGCTTACGCTTCGGTCTAATTTCTTAGCATTGACACGCCAAAACGGGTTGTGCGGTTCAACGATTTACGTCTGCTTTTCGATCGGTGTTATTTTTTCCTTTTTTATTTATTTTGTTTTTACAAACTTTTCCGATGTATTGTGGTTTCCTTTTTCCTTTTTTTCAAAATCTCTAATTCATCTCTTTTGATTACATGTGTCAGTTTTTCCTTTATACCCGTTATGTATTAATTTGCACTTGCTTATAATATATTTGTGAGATCTGTTGGTATTTAGAGCTTAAACAATAAATATTGTAAAATAGATGAACCAAGTTTTGAATCATTCTTCTTCAATATCTCGCCCGTTATGTATTAATTTGCACTTGCTTATAATATATTTGTGAGATCTGTTGGTATTTAGAGCTTAAACAATAAATATTGTAAGATAGATGAACCAAGTTTTGAATCATTCTTCTTCAATATCTCAGGTTGTTGTTGGTAAGGTATGAGGCCGATAATGATGCAGATCTTCCCACCGTCTATCAGTTTCGTAAGTTGATTTCTAACCTTTAGGTTAATGATCGATGGTGGTTCTCTTCCTCGATTGCACAACCAGTAGCATATGGGTTAGTCTCTAATTTTTTGGTTTTGATGTAGTGGTTTTGTCTTTAAAGATGCTTTTTATCAAGGTTCTTGCGATTTGGTTTGATTTCGTCAGCGCCATTGTATTGTCTTCGATTGCTGATTCAGTTGTTGGTCGTATGTGTGAATTCTGTTTGCTATCTATTTATGCGGTGTTATTGTTTGGTGCTGATTTTCCACTGTTTGTGTTGATATTTTGTTGGATTTTTTGAATTATTTTCAGTTTTTTTTTATATTGTGGTTGTTTGTTGAAGTGAAGCAGTCGGGTCCCGAGTTGTGGGTTTTTCAGATTGAATGATGTGTGGTGATGGCACCATTTTTTTGTGTGGTTGCTCGCTCCTCAAGCGGGCCCTTAAAACTAAGACCCGAGAGTTGTGTCACACGTAGGACGAAATCATTCAACCTTGATCGTACTAAGCGGAATGTAACAAACAATTGGCTTCTACCTTATGTGAAACTGAACGCCGAGCATTCTTCAATTGTTCTTGCTTTGTAAGCCCCGGCCGCAACGCGGCGGGGGTTAAACCTAGTATTATTTATTTTTGTATGCCATCATGGTTTATGAGAACTCATTAACTCATTATCTATTTTTTTTTACAGGTGAACTTTACAACATACAATTAATTCACACCCGCAAGACGCAGACCTGCCATCACTCATTACTAGGACCATGTTGTCTTAACCGGGCTCACACCTGTTCGAGAGGGGCGTTACGCTGTCCCCGAGAAAATTTCCAGCCTCCTGCCACTTGACAGGAGTTGCACCCTCCACAAGAGCCGACCCTCTGGAGTAAACGCACTGTAGTAGAAAACTCGGGTGGGATCAAGGGTCGAACCTGAGTCCTTCCCCATCATTTCCAATGCATCAACTAGCTGCGCTGGAATCATTTGCATTAACTCATTATCTATGCAATATCTTAATAGAAAGGGGGGGGACATACTGTTAGTAAAACTGTGTAAAAGAACAGAATAAAAGCTGGACAGAATGAAACTGCTGCTGAAAGAACTGCAAAATAATTGGAAACAGAAAATAAAGAAACAGTTAAAGAGTGAACCGGGCTTGTGTTTGACACAATTCCCTTAAAAGATTCGTCGTCTATTCCCAGGGTACGTCGGTCCGAAGCAGCAACAGCGCACTGCCGGATTTGAACACTTGCCTGAAAGAAAACGGAAAATGCTGCAGAGAGATCGAGAGAGAAGAGACTGTTTTTGTTTTCGGTGTGTCTAAACTGAATCATATGGTTCGGTTTTATAGCCATAAAACCGTAACTGTGTTCTCATCATCATTGCAGCAAATTAAAGACCAGAATAATGGTCATTATTGCAATTATTGTATCAGTTTTAAAACTAAACATAATGATCATTAAAACGAATAATCATAACAGTTTAAAACTGATAATAATGATGATCATTAAAACGAGAATAACAGTTACGAGTCTGTGCAAAAACTGGCCTCACGCGGGCCCAGGTCTTCGGAGCTGCATTCGTGTCCGCAGGACGTGCGGGCACGCACGAGTTCAACGAAATTCCAGTTCCGAAACTCAATTTTTTGCACCCCCCTGCGGGCGCGCGGGTAGGACTTGTGGTAAAACATGTCATAAGACTACAATTGCTTGGTCAAGCTTTTGCCTTATAAATTGCCTTTTCTTTTGTTCCCACACCAATGTGGGACAAGGTGGTTTTACCACTTGAGACTTTCCATTCACACCAAACTTCCAACAATCCCCCACATAAATGGAGGTCGATCTCAGAAACAACATTATTCCAATTTGATTTCAGCAGTTGAGTTTTGCATACGATAGGTAGGTGTTACCCTTTGAACCTTCGCTCATGAAATGCACTTAGCCCACTAGCTCTGAGTAGACCTTGATGTCTTTGAACTCGTCTGTCGTTTGTGTAGACGACAATGCACTTCACACAAGACTCTCCCTGACAAAGTCAAGTCCTCATAGTTATGTTCGTTATGGTCATGAACATGAGCCTGGTTCTGCGAGAGCCATTAGGTATTGTGCCCAACAACACCCTTCGAACCGACCCCACTTCTCTCTCACATAGGTGATTCACTATGTATGGTTACATTAGTCGAATCATTAAAAGCCATAGGCTTAGCCTCACTCTTGTCACTTTTAGGAATGGACTAGGAAGTTTACTAAGCTTTGCAACAAACTCCCTTATACATGTATCCGTAGGGTTATCCCCCATAGTGACCATACTAATTCATACAATTAGGTTTTCCTATTGAACTCAGCTCTTGGGATCTCCAGTCTACTCAGCTCTTGGGATCTCCAGTAACTAACTGGCGAATATGTATCAAAGTAATCTAAACCTTCTCGTTGTTTATATCCTTTAATCACCAACCTTGCTTTGTACTTATCGATGGTTCCATCTGGTTTCATCTTCTTCTTGAAGATCCATCGATATCCTAGTGGTTTACATCCTGGAGGAAGATCCACTAGTTCCCAAGTATGGTTTTGTAAGTTATAGTCTATCTCACTTTTGATTTCCTTCCTCCACTGAGGTCCTTCTGAGGAATGTACCGCCTGTTGGTACATTTGAGGTTCATCTTCTACCATATAGGTAAGAAACTCAGGGCCAAAGGATTTTTTAGTCCTTTGTCGTTTACTTTTCCTGATTTCAACTTCCTCAGTCTTAGATTGTTCTCGAGGTTCATCGTTTTCAACTTCACCCTCGAGAACAATTTTCTCAACCGGTCTCGAAGAACTCGGTTTACTTTTATCTAAGCATGGGAACATATGTTCAAACCATGATGCATCCTTAGATTCTATTATGGTGCCATTGCATATTCCAGGGTTCTTAGAATCATGCACAAGAAAGCGATATGGACCATAAGGATGAGTGTATCCTATAAATACACAGTCCACTATTTTGGGTCCTATCAGTAGGCGCTTAGGCGGTGTGACCACCACCTTAGCTAGACACCCCCACACTTTCAAGGATTTATATGGTGGTTTCTTTCCCATCCATAATTCGTAAGGCGTTACATCCTTTTTCTTATTGGGTATCATGTTCAACACATAATTTGCCGATAAGATTGCTTCCCCCCACATGTTTTGGTTTACACCAGAACTTATCATCATGGCATTCATCATTTCTTTCAAGGTGCGATTTTTCCGTTCCGCTATGCCATTTGATGGCCACTTTGTTATCTTCTTTAATCCGAAGAAGAACAACAAGATCTTCAATGGTCATCTCCTTTCGCTTATGCTTGCGATAGTTCTTGAAATCAACCCAACTTGGTGGCAGTTTTTCGATCATTGCAGCAACTTGGAATGTCTCGCTGAGCATCATTCCATCCGCATGAATATCATGAAGGATAACCTGTAATTCTTGGACTTGGCTCATGACAGTTTTAGAGTCTATCATTTTAAAGTCCAAGAACTGTGCCACCACGAATTTCTTAGTGCCTGCATCTTCTGTTTTGTATTTGCGATCCAAAGACTTCCACAATTCTTTGGCAGTCTTGGCTTTGCAATACACATTATATAATGTGTCCACCAAACCATTCAAAATAAAGTTGCGGCACAGGATATCCGAATGATTCCAAGCATGCATCGCGCTCATAGATTGAGCATCCACCTCCCCTTCATCAACATGGGGTTTAGGTTCAGTTAAGAACCTTACCAAGTTCAGCGTGGTCAGATAAAAGAACATCTTTTACTGCCACTGTTTGAAATTCAGACCACTGAATTTCTCTGGTTTCTCAGCATGCGACACTGCATTAGGAAGTGGTGTCACCAGACCGGTAGTGACAGCAACAACGGAAGTCATGACCGCAGAAACAACACTGGTCATGACAGCAGAAGCAGCAGTAGGCATCGGCTAGGATGCCATTCTGAAAGAAAACAAGAATGCAGATTCAGGTACTAAAACGTATCTGTTTAAGTTTGTTAGTAAAACTGTGTAAAAGAACAGAATAAAAGTTGGACAGAATGAAACTGCTACCGAAAGAACTGCAAAATAATTAGAAACAGAAAATAAAGAAACAGTTAACGAGTGAACCGGGCTTGTGTTTGACACAATTCCCTTAAACAGATTCGTCGTCTGTCCTAGGGTACGCTGGTCCGAAGGAGCAAGAGGGCACTGCCGGACTTAAACACTTGCCTGAAAGAAAACCGGAGAATGCTGCAGAGAGATCGAGAGAGAAGAGATTGTTTTTGTTTTCGGTGTGTCTAAACTGAATCATATGGTTTGGTTTTATAGCCATAAAACCGTAACTGTGTTCTCATCATCATTGCAACAAATTAAAGACATGAATAATGGTCATTATTGCAATTATTGTATCAGTTTTAAAACTGAAACATAATGATCATTAAAACGAATAATCATAACAGTTTAAAACTGATAATAATGATGATCATTAAAAAAGAATAACAGTTACGAGTCCCTGCAAAAACTGGCCTCACGCGGGCCCAGGTTTTTGGAGCTGCATTCGTGTCCGCAGGGCGTGCGGGCACGCACGAGTTCAAACAAATTCTAGTTCCGAAACTCAATTTTTTGCACCCCCCACGCGCGCGGGTAGGACTTGTGGTAAAACATGTCATAAGACTACAATTGCTTGGTCAAGCTTTTGCCTTATAAATTTCCTTTTCTTTTGTTCCCACACCAATGTGGGACTTGAGACTTTCCATTCACACCAAACTTCCAACACATACAAAGGAAAGAAATTTATTGCCTATGAAAAGTCAAATTTTTAATGCAAGGTTGTACTATGATGTTCCATTATTGTATGGAAAAATGTGTTTTGAAAGGGATCTTAAAGAAAATTTATGTCCTAAAATGCTGAATATTATTTATTATTTTGTTTTTAATGAAGTGTCAAGTGCATATATGCACCACAATATTTATTGAATTCAATGCATTCATTAAACAACTAAATGCTTTAAATAGCCAAAACATTACAACGTTCAGAAACAAACTAACACTAGGAAGTAGGAAATCAACGACAAATAAGGAAGACTCAACAAACTCTAGAGACATGGTTGCCCACTACTCCATAACGTTAACCTCCCTAAGACTCAAGCTTATTGAACAAAAACAAAGACACAGACTTAAAAGTAATTAAAACTATTAAAACTAATATCCATAGATCCAAGAAATTCATCTTCATCCCCTTAAACAAGACTATCTTCAAGTATCTTGTTTAACAACACATATACCATAGCATCTCGAATTGCCTTGAAAGTTTCATCTTTAACAGCTTTTGTCATACCATCAGCTACTTGTTGTTTAGTGCCACAAAACTCTAGCTTCCCTCAAACAATGCTATCAGATGTTCATATGCTTGGTTCTTCTATGCATAACAAGATTCTTTGACAACTTTATAGTGGATGTATTATCACAAAAATCACCACAGTTCCTGCCTCAACTTCCATTTCCTTTAATAAACCTTTCATCCAGACGCAGTGACAAGCACATAAACCTACAGCCACATATTCAGCCTCTGTTGATGATAAAGTCATTATTTCTTCTTTTCTCGAACACCAACATACTGCTGCACTACTCAGCAAACAAACATAACCTGAAGTACATCTTCTATCTTCAGAATCTCTGGCATAGTTGCTGTAAGTGTACACTAGCGGTTCTTCATCCTTTCTTTTAGCATATCTAAGCCCATAGTTTAGTGTACCTCTTATATACCTCAAGATTCTCTTTGCAGCATGGAAATGTTCCTCCTTTGGATTAGCCATGAACCTTGAAACAAGACTAACCACATACATAATATCTGGCCTAGTGACAGTCAAGTACATAAGACTACCAACCAGACTTTTCTATATAGTCTCATCAACCTCCTCCCCTGATCCAAACTTTGTAAGAATTGCTCCTGGAACCATAGGAATGTGTACTACATTAGCTTCCTCCATACGAAACCTCATCATTACTTCACTTCCATACTTCTTTTGACTAACTTCAATTGCATCTTCAGTTTGGTTTACCTCAACACGTAGGAAGTACTTCATCTACCCAAGATCTGTCATTTTGAATTCTCTTTTCATTGACTCCTTAAAGTTTTCACAAATCCCTTTGTCACTTCCTACGTAGATCAGATCATCGACATACAAACTCACCATCAAAATTTATTCTCTACATTCTTAATGAATAAAGTGTGATCATGGCTTCTCTTTTTGAAACCTTCTCCTTTAAAATAAGCTTCTATCCTGTGATACCAAGCTCTAGGAGCTTGTTTCAAGCCGTAAAGGGCTTTCTTTAACCTGTAAACTTTATCTTCTTCCCCCCTTTTGACAAATCCTTCTGGTTATTCAACAGTCACTATCTCTTTTAATTCACCATGCAGAAATGCACTCTTTACATCTAGCTGATACAGTGTCCAATTTCTTTTGGCTGCAACTGCAAGAACATTGTTGTTGTATCCCATCTGGCAACAGGAGCAAAGACTTCACTATAATCAACCCCTTGTTTTGAGCATAACCTTTCACAACCAACCTTGCCTTGTATTTCTCTACTTCTTCCTTTTCATGCATCTTAGTCTTGTACAACCACTTTACTCCAATGGGCTTCACACCTGATACTCTATTAACCAATTCCCAAGTCTGGTTACTCTCAATAGCATCAATTTCAGCATTCATAGCAGTTACCCATTTCTCTTCTTTCACAGCTTCTTCATATTTGACAGGATCTTCTATAATGAAATACAAGGCCATCACATCTTCTTCTACATAGCTAGTATGGTAATCTTTCATCCAAGCAGGTGTTTTCCTGAACCTGCTAGATGTTCGAGTACCTGCTGTAACACCTCGCTTTTCGAAACTTACCTTAATTAGAAAGATTTGTTACATTCCTATTTGTGGAGACACATACCTGTTTCATATTCGTATTTCACTCCACTTTCATAATTCACTACTTTTATCATAAGTAAAACTTGATCATTCCATTTAATTTATGCTTCGACAAACCATACTTGTTTTACTTTCAAATCTTATACATACATGATACTCGTTCTTCATTCTCGTGAATCACGTATTTATCTTACAAACAAACTATCGTGAATACGGGCTTTTTTTAAACACTTTAAACATACAAATGCTTGATTTTGTGTTTACAATACTTAAACTATGCTATTATACATATTTACTACTCAAATATATGTTATATATACATATAATACCTTATTTATGTGCCAGTATCAAACTATAAGGGACATACTTGTCACAAAAGAAAAGATCCTCGGCTAAACTCAGCCGCGACACGCGACGCATGTCGGGTTCTGATGTGCGTTAGGTGTGTTAAATTTTTTTAAATATTCTAAGCCCTTTTTAACATTTAGTCAAGTTTTAAATTTATAAAATACGATATTCTACTAATACTAAACACACATATGGGCAAGTGCACCCATCGTCAGCGTAGTATAGCGTTGGTAAGATACCGTGGTCGTCCAAGGACACAAAAGCTTTTAATACCGGTTTATCCTCAACGTCTAATCAAATCAAAATTTGTAGAAAAGGTTTTAAACATGAAAATAAAAACTAAAAATGCTGAAAAATAAAATAAAATAAAAACAGATAGACAAGATGAATCACTTGGATCCGACTCGCCTTTAGTGTAACCTTTGATGATTTCTGTACTTTTGCACTTTTTAAGAGATTATCTTAGTCATAGTAGTAAGCCCCTCTTTTGAAGGTGACGTTACCCTCAACCCAGTAGTTTGAGTCAACAAGGATACAATCCTAAAGGGTCGGAATATTGAAAGATAATTAATTAAGTTATTAATGCGTAATGTGGGAGGCCCATCTTTTGAAGGTGACGTTACCCTAGGCTAAGTGGTTTGAGTCAGCAGGGATACAATCCCAAGTAGTCGGGTTAATGTATTAATAGTAGTTTACATATGAGGGGATCAAGCCATTTGCACCCCCGACATCCAATACCAGTGGGTATTGAAGGAGGTCCTAGTAAGCTTGACCCAGGTCCTTGCAGGATCTATACAATGAACAAGGCAAAAACCTTACCAAACCATTCCCTTAACCCCCGACTAGGTAGCCAACATATTTCTATATAGACCGTAGATATATGAATGGTGACAATCTTTTATTTTATATAGACAGTTAAATAATGCCAAGACACCACGGACAAATAGTAAGGAAGTTTCACCTTCAACATTAGAAACTAGTTATTAAAGTCATTAATATAAAAACCAAATAAAAAGTGCGAAAAGATTAAAAATCAAAAGTATTACACTAAATGCTTGTCTTCACCAAGTGATGTAAGAGACTTAGGCAAACATGGCCTTTGATTGTCAAGAACTCTTACTATCAATCTTGGATCCCGAGACTACTACACAAACTCTAAGGTGGATGATGGATGATGGTGGTGTATGTGGATGTTGTAGTGGTGGTGGAGTGTGGGTGAAGTGGGAGAGAGGTGGTTTGCCAAGGGATGCCTTTGAAGTGAACCAAGCAACTCTATTTATAGTCTACACAGATGCCCGGACACGGCCCCGTGTCCATCCTTCTTCTGTTTCTTCATTAATTGCAATTGTCTACATTAGCTCCACACGCCCCCGTGTTCGCTGGGCATGGCCCCGTGTACAGAAGCGTATCCATACTATCAAGATTTGCTTGGATTCTGCGAATCTTAGCGTTGACCAAGACCCGTGTTGAGCTGGGCACGCCCCCGTGTCAGGAATAGAAGCTTCTATAGCTCTGTCCTTTCTGCAGACAACTGGCCACGCCCCCGTGTCCGCTGGGCATGGGGCCGTGGTCAGCCTTCTGTTCTCTTGTTTTTGCTTGGGAAGATGCTATCGAGGGGTCGGGCATACCACGTTTATTCCTTTTCTTTGTATTTATGCTAGATTTGGCTGCATATTTTTTCCTTTTGTTCAATTAAGCTCATTTGGTCCTAAAAATACAAAAGGGAGACAAAAGCACACTTTTTCCAATATTAGTACTAAAAAAGAGTTAGTTTTATGGCTCATTTGATGTAATTTATATGTTGCATTTTACACACATCAAATAGAAAAGACAACATGTCTTAATGGACCATGTTTAATCTTGATAGCTCTTAACGCCCCATGATGGTTTATATCAACTTGTTGTATCAAGTTATAGGTAGTTATATTTTATCACCATTGATTAATATTGACCATCATTTGGCAATTGTTGGCTCTAACTGACCATTATTGACTAACATTGACTCTAGCTAACTATCATTAATCGTCATGAACCATAATGGGGCTTGATAGCCCTAATAGCTTTTAATGGGCCATGATGGGCTTTACGGAATAATATGTTAGGTCTTAAGTTGTCATGTTGGTTGTAGACTTGTAGCGAGTCATTATAGAGAAGAACAACAAACCGGTTTTGCCAACCTGATTCGAAACCAAAACTGGTCTGGAACCGCTATCGTACAAAGCAGTCCTACACTAAAAAATAATCGTAAATCACATGCCTTCCACTAAAAAAATACTTTAAATAAACGAGCAATAATAATTGCAATTCTAAAGTTGTAATATTTAAAGTTAATAATAATAAATCTGTAAATAATACTACATCTATTTTATTATTGTTAAATTAATGATGTTTATCTTAGGAGTGGTTTTCTGGATGGTGTTTTTGGAGGGAAACTAAAATGAAGTTTTAATTTTTGGGGGAACACATAGAGGGAAACTAGAAAACACATCAAACTTATTACAAACAAAATCTATTTTACGATATTCCTATATTAATTCTACTATTTATTTTATTATAAACACTATATTTTTTTTTAATATCAAGCATCACCAAACAACAGTAACGAAAGTTTTTACCATTTTAAATCAAAACTATTTATACTTGTTGATTTCATTGAGTTACGCAACTTTTTAAAATAAAAGTTACATCTTAGTTTTAACAATGCAACTTAAAATAAAAGGTTGCATTTTTTAATAAAATTTGCAACTCTTCTATTAAAAAAGTTGCAATTTCAATGGAATTTTGCAACTTTTTAAAAAAAGGTTGCATTAAATCTTCTAATGCAACCTTTATGTAGAACGGAGTTGTATTAGAGTCTAATGCAACACAATTGAAAAGGGTTGCATCTAAAAAGTTGCATTAGCCTCATTTACTAGTAGTGCATCTAGAAGGGAGGATTGAGAGCATTCGAGGGAGAGATAGAGATTATTTTTACTTTCGCCCATCTTAAGGCTACAGGAAAACGATGGGTCTATATAGTGGGGAATGTAATTTAAAAAATAACATTTTAAATCTTCATGAGTTCCGCCACATATTTGACACCACGTACCATTAGAGGAGCGAAAGTAAAAAAGATCAGTATCACTCATGTTTGTGTCAGAAATTACCAACCGTCGGGATCTTACGGTTCTGTTTTCAGTATCTGAAACTTGGGCACGGGGGCGTGTTTAATGGGCACGACCCCGTGTTCAGCTACTGTCTGACTTAAAACAGGATAGCCAGTACTAAAGATTATGCACGGGGGCGTGTTCAGCGGGCACGACCCCGTGCTGAGTTCTGCAGAAGCTGGAAAATTAAGAAAAATCCTGAAAAAAACAAAAAAAATAAGAAAAACGATTAGGCCGTTGATTCCTAACTTTCTTAAAATCCTTGTGTCCCCGGCAACGGCGCCAAAAACTTGATGTGCGTTAGGTGTGTTATATTTTTATTTATATTTTAAGCCCTTTTTAACACTTTAGTCATGTTTTAAATTTATAAAACACGATATTCTACTAACACTAAACACACATATGGGCAAGGGCACCCATCGTGAGCGTAGTATAGCGTTGGTAAGATACCGAGGTCGTCCAAGGACACAAGAGCTTTTAATACCGGTTTATTCTCAACGTCTAATCAAATCAAAATTTTTAGAAAAGGTTTTAAAAAAGAAAATAAAAACTAAAAATGCTGAAAAATAAAATAAAATAAAAACAGATAGACAAGATGAATCACTTGGATCCGACTCGCCTTTAGTGTAACCTTTGATGATTTCCACACTTTTGCACTTTTTAAGAGATTATCTTCGTTATAGTAGTAGGCCCCTCTTTTGAAGGTGACGTTACCCTCAACCCAGTAGTTTGAGTAAGCAAGGATACAATCCTAAAGGGTCGGAATATTGAAAGATAATTAATTAAGTTATTAATGCGTAATGTGGTAGGCCCCTCTTTTGAAGGTGACGTTACCCTCGGCTAAGTGGTTTGAGTCAGCAGGGTTACAATCCCAAGAAGCCGGGTTAATTTATTAAAAGTAGTTTACATATGAGGGGATCAAGCCATTCGCACCCCACCATCCAATACCAGTGGGTATTGAAGGAGGTCCTAGTAAGCTTGACCCAGGTCCTTGCAGGATCTATACACTGAACAAGGCAAGAACCTTACCAAACCATTCCCTTAACCCCCGACCAGGTAGCCAACATATCTCTATATAGACCGTAGAGATATGAATGGTGAAAATCTTTTATTTTATATAGACAGTAAAATAATGCCAAGACACCACGGACAAATGATAAGGAAGTTTCACCTTCAACATAAGAAACTAGTTATTAAAGTCATTAATACAAAACCAAATAAAAAGTGTGAAAATATTAAAAATCAAAAGTATTACACTAAATGCTTGTCTTCACTAAGTGATGTAAGAGACTTAGGCAAACATGGCCTTTTATTGTCAAGAACTCTTATTATCAATCTTGGATCCCGAGACTACTACATACGCTCTAAGGTGGATGATGGATGATGGTGGTGGATGTGGGTGTTGTAGTGGTGGTGGAGTGTGGGTGAAGTGGGAGAGAGGTGGTTTGCCCAGGGATGCCTTTGAAGTGAACCAAGCACCTCTAGTTATAGCCTGCACAGATGCCCGGACGGCCCCATGTCTGCTGGACACGACCCTGTGTCCATCGTTCTTCTCTTTCTTCACTAATTGCAATTGTCTGCATTAGCTCCACGCGCCCCGTGTTCGCTGGGCACGACCTCGTGTGCAGAAGCGTATCTGTACTATCAAGATTTGCTTGGATTCTGTGAATCTTAGCGTTGACCATAACCCGTTTTGAGCTGGGCACGCCCCCATGTCGGGAATAGAAGCTTTTATAGCTTTGTCCTTTCTGCAGATAACTGGCCACGCCCCCGTGTCCGCTAGGTACGGGGCCGTGCTCAGCCTTCTGTTCTCTTGTTTTTGCTTGGGAAGACGCTGTCGAGGGGTCGGGCATGCCACGTCTATTCCTTTTCTTTGTACTTATGCTAGATTTGGCTGCATATTTGTTCCTTGTGTTCAATTAAGCTCATTTGGTCCTGAAAATACAAAAGGGAGATAAAAACACACTTTTTCCAGCATTAGTACTAAGAAAGAGTTAGTTTTATGCCTTATTTGATGTAATTCATATGTTGCATTTTACACACATCAGGTTCACCTCCGCGACACGCGGATGGTGTCGATCCATGCCCAGCTCTTAACAGCTCGTTGATTAGTCAGATTTCCACCTTCCAACTCCCAACTACTTGTCTTAAACACCCAACTAACCCACTTAAATGCCTAAACCTTAATACCCCTATATAAATTCAAGTCTTCCAAACTCCCGTAACACTTTACACTCCCTCAAATCACTCTCAAAACCTCTCAATTCATCCAAATTTCCAATGTTGGCAGATTCATACCTTTGCTCAAAACAGTGAGTTTTAAGCAGTTATTTTCTATTTTTCTTCAAGTTTTCTAGTACCAGTCTACTTAGATGACCTTCAAGGATATTATCCAAGATTCACCAAGGTGAAATCAGGTGATACATCACTTACATAAGGCTCCAAAGTCAGATTTATTTCTGATTTATATAAACTTATTATAACTTCATTTTCTTCAACTTTTCTTCATCGGTTCTTCTCCCACAAAGACTGGAACACCTCTAGGAATGTTTCCATAGGTTTACCATGGTAAACCAAGGTGGAACAACACTGTTTTGAGGTCCAAACTTTCTGTTTTGGAAGAAACTTGGTTAACTTTTACAAAACTTAACTTTTTATGCTTGAATCTTGTATCTAGCAACCTCCTAAACCCATCAATGGTTGTGGAACTTGTTAGAGTCGATTCTTACAAGTTTAGAGGTATAAACAACCTCTAAACTTTCTGTTTTATTAGGGTTCAATACAACCCACAAGTGTGGAAGTAACATAAGTTTACCATAGTTCATATGGTGAGACTTATGATTGATGCAAGTGTGAACTTTGGATGCTTTGGCAATCCTAATTTGATTCCACACCTCACTTGATGTTTTTATTCGATAATCCAAGTAGCTTTCTAGTTTCAAAGTAACATAACCCCGTCTAGCCTCCAACACTTAGTTAATTCTTTCCATGTTGTGGTGGTTCACCTGAGTTAAGACTTACTTGGCTACTTGATAATGTACTAGCTAATTTCTTTTATTCCTTGTTATTCATGACCATCCCAATCATCCTTGTGATGATTTGTGTAGTCGTGAATCATACAAAGAGGTTAATCCTCCATGCCTGACTTACATGATAATATATGACAATCTATGATGGACTTAGTTTTAGGTTAATATTATAACTATATAAATATATATATACATAAGAACATGGCTAAATTTATGATGGTAATCGGGTCATGATTATTCGTCATAAACTTAGGCTATTATATTTAAGAATCTAAGATTCTCGTTATTGATTCTAATGGGCAAACTAGGATCCATGAAATCACACATAACTTAGTGTAAAAAACGAGTACTTATACTAGATAATACTTTTATGAATCCATTCTTTTTGTACTTTAAATTCTAAATCTCGAATCTAGCCACCCCATAAACAACATGTACCTTACCAATTACTCCTTACTCATAAACAACTCGTCACACACGGATAATCGGAAAATATTGTTAATATACTTGACCCTTTTTACGCTTTAATGCACGTTTGGGTGTAACATGTTTCAACTATCAAAATTCACAATACACATAATCAAACATATTCAATCACTCAATCCGCCAAACATGCTATTTGTTATGCTTAAGTTGTTTATGCTAGAATACTTTCATGCACTCTATTTTTCATTAACTTAGCTAGCCCACCTTAACAATTATAGTGCTATAGGAGTAGTAAGCCGCCCATCGGGTTATTGTTAAGTTATTATAATTTACGGTCTCGTTCACTTCGGTGACGAGGGATGAACATTATTCTCGTGGACACTCGGGTTTGGCCTATAGTTATGCATGCTAGCTACAACTTTGTGTATAAATTGCCATGTTTGATTTGAGACAAACTTTTATTATATTATGCTAGTACTCAAAACTTGTATACTCGCCAATACTTTTGTATTGAACTATACTTTAAAACATGTTGCAGGATTATGATGATGATGATGATGCACGGAACTTAGTAGGATGCCTAGAAATGCATTTTAAACTTTAAATACTTGTTGTAATGTAATTCATCTTATTTCAACTTGTTGTATTCGATTTCAAGCAATGTAATTGATTCTTTTAGCAATGAAATGAAATTTATTATTAAATACTTGTCATAATTTAGTGTTATGAGTAATGAGCAATCTATTTCATATCACTCTAATGTTTTCGCCATCGGTTGGGGTGTGACAGATTGGTATCAGAGCCATAACTATAGGGAATTAGGAAAATTTCCATGATTTTGACCTTGTCTATAGTTAAGCACCATACTCGACCATACTTGATTTATGTGCTAAATTCTTGAAATGTCTTTTTATGTGCTCATATTTGTTTTACTATTTCAAAACATACTCCTTTCCTAAGGCCATTTTACACGATTATGTTAAACTCGAAAATACATTTTATACAAACAAGACAACTTCACCAAAACAGGCGTGAAACCCACAATTTGGTGAACGACTCTTAATCCGCTCATTCGTTTCTTTTCATGAAATTTGCCATTAAGTTAGGAGTGAAATCCTCACCTTAATGGGGAATTTCCATTTCAAATCTAGTGGACCCTCGTCAACGCGTCGGAATTAACTTTCTTGACCCGACGAGTACTAACCACACTTAGGGCACGATGTTGTCAAGTTAGGGGTGAAACCCGCATCTTTTCAACTAGTCCCACTCCTTGATTTTCAAAATCCCGCAAAGTCTTGAATTTTAGATTGATTTGAAACATATAGTAACCGGAAGGGTGAATGCCATTAACCAAAATTTCGGCGAGAGTATTCCACCTATTTGGCCAAAGTATGCTTCCCAAACTCAAAAGAACTTTCGACCACTTTGCTTTAGTCAAAATTTCTGTTTTGGAACAATCCAAATTTTAATCAAACTTCCATTTTACTAATATCAATTTTTTACTTATCACGATTCAAACTTTCCTTTCAAAAAATTGAAATTATTTTCAAGATGGTTACACACACATCATACTAAATCTTTTCATACACTTACACGTTATTTACGTGCATAATTTCAAAATCATCACTAGCAAGATTTACATTTCCCGAAATCCCTAAATGGAGGCATATCACCAAGATAGGAGTGATTACCTTACCTTGACGATTAGCTCCGCTCCTCCCTTTTCTTAAAACGACCTCACCAACGAATTAGGGGTGATTCCCTTACCTCGGTGATCATTACCAAACTTTCTTTTTAAAGAGATTTTATTGTGCCAACCACACGATCAAGTTTTGTACCTAGATCTTATACCATTTTCTCAAAATTCCTACTTATGCAAGAATTTCAAAATTCATTGTTTTTATCAAACGTATTTCTTACCCTACATTCTACTTTACATAAATTACAGATACGAAATTCCTAATCATACCTTAAACGTTTTATCACCCGATTTTTTTTTAAATTTATGAAATGCTACGTATCTCCTTAATCGGTCTAATGAATCTCTTGCCCACGAACTTCATACTCGACCTAATCACTAAGACACACTCACATTAGACCATTATACTAAAGACTTTTGTTTTCAATCGGAAACCAAACCAACTTTTTCTCACATGCTTATAAAATCTTATAGATGTTATAAGGGCATTTTGCTAGAACTTTTTTTTTAAAATCAATAAATCATTTTGCTAAAACTATTTTCAAAATCAATAAATCGTTTTGCTAAAACTCCTTTCAAAATCAATAAATCATTTTGCTAATACTCTTTTCAAAATCGATAAATCGTTTTGCTAAAAACTCTTTTCAAAATCAATAAATCGACTGCTAAAACTCTTTTCAAAAGCACTAAGTTCATTTTGCTAAAATTTTTTTCAAGAACCAAAGTTTTCACAAAAGTTTCTAAAATACAACTCTTCATATTGTAATACGAAATACCTTAAATAAAGCAACCTTTCTGTTTTCAAAATCTTTTTAGATACCGCTCAATACATCAATCTAATTCCAAAACACGTGGGCAACGGGACTTCATAGGAACTGACAATCTCCGACATACGTAAATTCCCTAATCCTTTTAAAACAAAAATTAGCATTTCCTTTTTCTTTTCAAAATACATCTCACGTAACCAATAGATTTGACATTCACAAACTTGATTCTACATTCCCATCAAACTCGATCTATTTTGATTCAATAACCGCAACGATTTACTCGAAAACTATACATGCATATCATAGTACACGTTTTAGTCAATATTTCTCGACAATCTCACACATATCATTCGTTTTACATACTCCAAATTTCTCGATCATTTTATATGCTTAAATTCATTGTGTTTCAATTTATACTATATACGCAATCGTTATCATTCATGCTCATACTTATATTCATACTCATATTCATACATTCATAACTATATGTGAGCATAACCCAAGTGGTTCACTTATGTTGGTCACATACATACTTACACAAAATCATATTCACATACTTAATTTTCATACGTTATCACAAGCACACATTCTCATTTTCAAAGTTACTATATACCCTGACTCATACACAACTAGTACAAACTATGTGGATCGTGCGATGACCGGTATAATCACAGGTGCACATGGGATTATAGTGGTAGGCGCATGGAAATCATACGGTGTTCTACCGTGTATGGTAAGACACGGAACGTAACATGACACCGAATAATGAAACGGACGTAACATGGTTAAAACATGGTGGATATGCGGCTGGTACTTCCTATATATAAGTTTTTTCACCATCTTACCAAACATTCGTAAAACGTGCCATGAGAAATTCGGTGTTTTACAGACCTTGTTTAAATACGATTACACAAAACAACTCACAAACGCACTGCTAATGCGTGATATCCGATTATCCATGACGAGACCTCATCCTGAACACTTCATATTCGCATTGTATCCAATAATCATACCATTCCTATCCTTGCGTTCATCTACTAGATCGCTCGTTCACTCAAACCACAATTATTCCCAATTATACTTTAACTTTTATATGAACCTTACTTACAATCAATCGGTTTAAACGTTCAAATCCTAAAACACTTCCTTGCCGTCTAAAACTATCTTCCATTCTTATTTACGCGCAAACATACTTAGTCGGCTGTTACCCCCAAAACTTTTGATAAATACCTAACTTTCTCGTTTCTCACAAATAAGCAATTTTCTACAAACACATGATTTTACTGATGCTTCTTAAAACGAATAAAACTTTCTTATAACCTACGATGTAGGCCACACTTTTCATCAAAATACAAACCACTTTATACGAAAACTTTTATTCTTAGGTAACATCTTTTGAAATACTACTCCCATCGGTCTATTCAAACTTAATCAATCTCAGTTTGCATATACACACACAAGCACGATTTACTCATAATTAATGCCTCAAATCGCTTTAGTTAAACGAACTACCTTTACAAATCTATTCTTTTGTTCATCAAAATTTCCATGCAATTTCAACACACTTCAAACTTCAAGATCTCAATTTTTGTCAACCATTCTTTTTAGCCAAAATGCCTTTCCAAAGTCTTCCTCTTGAATAAAATTCGGGACGAAATTTCCTAAAGGAGGGGAGACTATAACGCCTCGCTTTACGAAATTTACCTTAATTAGAAAGATTTGTTACATTCCTATTTTTGGAAACATACACCCGTTTCGTATTCGTATTTCACTCCGCCTTCATAATTCTCAACTTTTATCATAAGTAAAACTTGATCATTCCATTTAATTTATGCTTCGAAAAATCATACTTGTTTTACTTTCAAATCTTATACATACTTGATACTCGTTCTTCATTCTCGTGAATCAAGTATTTATCTTACAAACAAACTATCGTGAATACAAGTTTTTTAAACACTTTAAACATACAAATGCTTGATTTTGTGCTTACAATACTTAAACTATGCTATTATACATATTTACTACTCAAATATATGTTATATATAGATAATATACCTTATTTATGTGCTAGTATCAAATTATAGGGGTCATACTTGTTAAAAATGAAAAGATCCTCGGCTGAACTTAGCCGCGACACGTGACTCATGTCGGGTTCACCTCCGTGAGACGCGGGTGGTGTCGATTCGTGCCCAGCTCTTATTAGCTCGCTGATTAGTCCGATTTACATCATCCAACTCCCAACTACTTGTCTTAAACACCTAACTAACCCACTTAAATGCCTAAACCCTAATACCCCACTATAAATTCAAGTCTTCCACACTCCCTTAACACTTTACACTTCCATAAATCATTCTAAAAACCTCTCAATTCATCCAAATTTCCAATGTTGGCAGGTTTATACCTTTGCTCAAAACAGTGAGTTTTGAGCACTTTTCTTCTATTTTTCTTCATGTTTTCTAGTACCAATCTACTTGGATGACCTTCAAGGATGTTAATCAATATTCACCAAGGTGAAATCAGGTGATACATCACTTACATAAGGCTCCAAAGTCAGATTTATTTTCTGATTTATATAAATTTATTGTAGCTTCATTTTCTTCAACTTTTCGTCATCATTTCTTCTTCCACAAAGTTTGGAATACCTCTAGGAATGTTTCCACATGTTTACCATGGTATATCAAGGTGGAACAACACCGTTTTGAGGTCCAAACTTTCTGTTTTTGGAAGAAACTTGGTTAACTTTTACAAAACTTAACTTTTTATGCTTGAATCTTGTACCTAGCAACCTCCTAAACCCATCAATGGTTGTGGAACTTGTTAGAGTCGATTCTTACAAGTTGAGAGGTACAAAAAACCTCTAAACTTTTTGTTTTATTCGGGTTCAATACAACCCACAAGTGTTGACATAGGTTTACCATAATTCATATGGTGAGACTTATGATTGATGCAAGTGTGAACTTTGGATGCTTTGGCAATCCTAATTTGATTCCACACCTCACTTGATGTTTTTATTCGATAAACCAAGTAGCTTTCTAGTTTCAAAGTAACATAACCTCATCTAGCCTCCAACAGTTAGTTAATTCTTTCCATGTTGTTGTGGTTCACCCTGGTTAAGACTTACTTGGCTACTTGATAATGTACTAGCGAGTTTCTTTTATTCCTTGTTATTCATGACCCTCTGAATCATCCCTGTGATGATTTGTGTAGTCGTGAATCATACAAAGAGGTTAATGCTCCATGCTTGACTTACATGATAATATATGACAATCTATGATGGACTAAGTTTTAGGTTAATATAATCACTATATATATATACACATAAGAACATGGCTAAATTTATGATGGTAATCGGGCCATGATTATTCGTCATAAACTTAGGGTGTTATATCTAAGAATCTAGGACTCTCGTTGTTGATTCTAATGGGCAAACTAGGACCCGTGAAATCACACATAACTTAGTGTAAAAAATGAGTACTTAGACTAAATAATACGTTTATGAATCCATACTTTTTGTACTTTAAATTCTAAATCTCAAATCTAACCACCCCGTAAACATCATGTAACCTTACCAATTACTCCTTACTCATAAACAACTCATCATACACGGATAATCAGAAGGCTTGGCAATATTGTGAGTATACTTGACCCTTTTTACGCTTTAATGCACTTTTAGGTGTCACATGTTTCAACTATCAAAAGTCACAATACACATAATCAAACATATTCAATCACTCAATCCGCCAAACATGCTATTTTTTATGCTTAGGTTGTTTATGCGAGAATACTTTCATGCACTCTACTTGCCATTAACTTAGCTAGCCCACCTTAACAATTATAGCGCTATAGGAGTAGCACCACACCCGTCGGGGTATTGTTAAGTTATTATACTTTACGGTCTCATTCACTTCGGTGACGAGGGATGCACATTATTCTCGTGGACACTCGGGTTTGGCCTATAGTTATGCATGCTAGCTACAACTTTGTGTATAAATTGCCATGTTAGATTTGAGACAAATTTTTATTATATTATGCTAGTACTCAAAACTTGTATACTCGCCAATACTTTTATATTGAACTATACTTTAAAACATGTTGCAGGATTATGATGATGATGACGCATAGAACTTAATAGGATGCCTAGAAACGCATTTTAAACTTTAAATACTTGGTGTAATGCAATTCATCTTGTTTCATCATATTGTATTCGATTTCAAACAATATAATTGATTCTTTTTGCAATGAAATGAAATTTATTATTAAATACTTGTCACAATTTAGTGTTATGAGTAATGAGCAATCTATTTCGTCTCATTCCGATGTTTCCGCCATCGGTTGGGGTGTGACACCTGCCTGCATGGAAATAAGATCATCATTTTCTTCTTCTTCTTCTTCGTCTATATTTTCTTGGACAGCTTCTTCTTCTAGATTCTGTGCTTGATCTGAGACTTGTTCATTTGCTGCATTTTGACTAGGTGAGTTAACTGGTTCATGCACATTTTCAACTGTATTTTCTTCTTTAATAACAAGATCTTGCACCTCTTCCTTAGTTGTGTTCCAGTTCCACTTTCCTTCTTCATCAAATGTAATATCCCTGCTTATCACAAGTTTCTTGGTGATGGGATCATACAGCCTGTAGGACTTTGATTCCACACTAACACCAAGAAATATACACTTGTAACTTTTGTCATCAAGTTTAGTTCTCAACTATTTTGGCACATGAACATAACCAATACAGCCAAAAACTTTAAAATGAGCCACACTTGGTTTAGTACATGTCCATAACTCCTCAGGCACCTTCTTATCCAAACTTCTGCTTATTGTTCAATTTAGGACATGACAAGCCCAAGCTACTACTTCTGGCCATAGAAACTTAGGCAAGTCCTTTTCTTTCAAGAGACATCTAACCATGTTCATAATGATTCTATTTCTTCTTTCTACCACCCCCATTTTGTTGGGGTATGTATCCAGCAGTCAATTGCCTTTTAATTCCCTTTTTTTTCACAAAAATCTTTAAAATCTTGAGAAGTAAATTCTCCTCCTCTATCACTTCTCAAGCATTTTAAATTAGAATCAGTTTCCTTTTCCACTAGTGCTTTAAATCTTTTAAAACATTCAAATGCTTCCCCTTTTAAAGCCTGCATATAAACCCATGTCTTTCTAGTATAGTCATCAATAAACAACAAAACATACCTCTTGTTTCCTCGAGATATGGGTTTGCTTGGCCCACCTATGTCAGTGTGTACCAGTTGCAACCGTTTAAAAGCATGTCACTTGCTCTTCTTTGGTATCTCTACTCGATTTTGCTTACCCACAACACACACTTCACATACTTGAGTCTTCTGGCCACCTTGGGTAATCCTTCAACCATACCATTGAATTGCATGGCTCTAAGAGCTTTGTGATTGGCATGGGAAAATCTTTTGTACCATCAGTCTTCACATGTGGTAGCTTGCATGCATCTGTTTGGTTCTTCTTGTGCAACAAATATAGGAAACATGCGGTTTCTGGTCATTTTAGAAGCTAAGATCAGACCTCTTATAGGATAGTACACCTTGCCAGATCTTTCTTTAAAGATAAATGTCACACCTTCGTCCTAGAGTTGCCCAACACTAATGAGATTAGAGGTTAGATCAGGTGCGTAGTATACATTAGTAATGACTTGAGTCATCCCATCTACAATCAACTTTACATCACCAATTCCCTGAACCTCCAATCTTTTGTCATTTCCTAGCTTGACTGAGTGAGTAAAACTCATATCAAGCTTTGTGAACCATGCCTTGTTACCTAACATGTGATTTGAGTAAGCCAAATCTAGAAACCAGATATTCTCTTTTCCATCTTTTAATGCCTCAGATGAGGCCATTATTATCTTTTCTTCATGTTTGTATTTCTCCACATCTATTGTTGCCATTAGAACAAGCTCTTCACTTTCATCATACTCAGCATAGTTCATTTTCTTCTCTTTAGAGGGGCATTCATATTGAAAATGTCCTAATTTGTGACATCTATAACATTTAATAGAACCCTTATCAAATGAACCTCGTCCTCTTCCTCTACCTCTACTTCTACCCCTACCTCTGGTATAGCTTGATCTCCCCCTTCCGCTTCCTCTACCATAAGAATTCTCTTGTTCAACCTTGAGAACTTGCTCCTCCATTGGTTTCTTCAACAGTTTTTGCTCATGAACAAGTAGACAGCTTTGCAGCTCATCTACTGTTATTTTGTCCAAATCCTTTCACTTTTTAATAGTGCACACTACAAAATTAAAGTTTTCTGTGAGTGTTCTTAATATCTTGTCAATAATCTTCACATATGCCATGTTGTCTCCACAGTTTCTGTTAGTGCATGCATCTGTCGACTTCATCTTGTATCGAGTCTTTGATTAGATTGTATAGAACAGGGCACGTAGATCGAGAAAATGTTAAGATTTATGTTATGTAAATGCTGATTTCGCTCCTAGCAGGTGATTCTGCTCCAAATGACAGTGTGACACTTTCGGGCGGAATCACAACATGTTAATTCCGCTCCAAATGATATTTGGACGTTTCGGGCGGAATCAGAACTTCTATATATAGGGCATCAGGAGCGTAATCAGATAGGATTTTCCAGATTCCATACCGAAGTGCTGCCGGTGTGAAGACTGATTGTAATCCGTGTTGAATCACTATAATCAGTAGTTATAAGTGAAGATTAAGCTGTTACTAAGTCTATATCTTGTTTTCCGCACCTGATACAGATCAGAACCTCTCTGAACGACTCATTCGGGTCCGTACACGATCCTAACAGTTTCTCATGTCATTTGCAGTAACCATGACTCTTCCCATATAATTATTCACACTTTCTCCAGTTTTCATCTCCAAAGTTTCAAAATCTCTCCTTAACCTTTGTAATTGTGCCCGTTTGACCCATGCACTACCTTGATAGTTGTTCTTCATTACATCCAACACTTTCTTCGACGTCTCCTTCTAGGAGATTGTCTTCAGTTCAACGTCTCCTTCTAGGAGATTGTCTTCAGAATTGACTTGTCAATAGACTAGAACAAGTAATTCAGAACTTTCAAATCCTTTAACTTATTCTCATCATAGTTCTTCCTCTGAGTTATTGTGGCTTGTTCTACTGGCTTGATCACTGCGTACCCATCTTCTACCACACTCCAACATTCTTTTGATTGAATGAGATTCTTCATAACCATGTGCCAATGATCATAATCTCCATCAAACTTTGGTACATGGGTTGCCTGGAAATGACTCAACTCTTCTGTCATTGTTCTTCTTGCAGCAACTAGTTTCTTTTACTCTCACAATTGATCTCACTCATCTCTCTAATGGATCTCACAATTGTGCTCTGATACCACTTGAAGTGGCAAGTGCGTATAAGTACCACAATATTTACTGAATTCAATGCATTCATTAAACAATTAAAGGCTTTAAATAGCCAAATCATTACAATGTTCAAAAACAAACTAACACTAGGAAATAGAAAATCAACGACAAATAAGGAAGACTCAACAAGCTCTAGAGACATGGTTGCCCACTACTCCTTAACGTTAACCTCCCTAATACTCGGGCTTATTGAATAGAAACAAAGACACTGACTTAAAAATAATTAAAACTATTAAAACTAATATCCGTAGATCCAAGATTTTATATGTCAAAATTTATCACATATTGACCAATAACATTATATCCATTAGAACACATTCGGTCAAAACCGAATCTCCCACCAAAGAAGTTTCAAATTCAAATTAATTTTCTTGTTGTAACTTACTAATTAATTGGTCAATGTCCTAGCTTGTTTAGTTCCTTGATTATAGCTTATTAGTTCCTAGTCAATAGCTCCATTCTTGTATATATGTAAACCTTTGATCAATGACAAAACACAAGTGTTGATACTTTTATAAGGTATCAGCCAGGTTTTGCAAAACCTAAACACAACCACCCTCTCTTCCATGGCCGATAATGCTGTTACCACCACCACTGTGACCGCCGGCACAGCAGCCACACAATCAGTCACCAGGATCAACTTCCCTACATCTCTAAAACTCACTTCTACCAACGCCCCAGGCCTGCTTTCCACACCCACTTCCGCCCGTAGCCAACGACCCTTCCTTGGTAAATGCCAATGGTGTTTTACTGAAGGACATTCATTAACCTCATGCCCATTATTTAAGAAAGCTCACCCCTCAATCACACCTCCAACCTACAACCGATCCAATAACCAACCAAAACCCCAAGCACACATGATGGCAACACACCTAACCATGGATTCCGATTTATCTTGGTTGAAGGATAGTGGTGCTTCTCATCATATTACCAATGATCTTAGTGCATTCTCTATGCATAGCCCATACGATGGTACCGAGGAACTTATCATCGGTGATGGTTTTCGTCTCTTAAAATTACTCACATTGGCACCATGACTCTTTATTTTTTTTAATGTTCCTATTGTTCTTAAAAACGTTCCTTGTGTTCCTTCTATCTCCCGTAACATCATATCTATCTCTCGCTTATGCCTTGATAACAACATACTAATATTATTTTTCTCTTCTTATTTTGTCATCAAAGACTTTCCCACTCGCCGAACCATTCTTTGGGAATCACTAGTCATGGTCTCTACGAGCTCTCATTAACCAAGTCTCCTCAAGCTTTTCACTTGCAAACCACCAAGAAGTCTTCATGACATCACCGCCTAGGACATCCACATTTGCGTGTTTTACAACATTTAGCTTCCTTTATTCCCTTTATTTCTAGCAAGCATGAATCATGCAATTCTTGTTGCATTAATAAAAGTCATAAGCTCCCCTTTTATTCATCTTCTTTAACTTCTAATACACCTCTAGAATTAACATTTTCCGATGTTTGGTCCTCTCCAACTACATCTTTTGATGGTTACAAATATTACATAATTTTTGTTGACCATTTCACAAAATACATTTGGATTTATCCATTAAAACATAAATCGGACTCTTTTAATACTTACATTCGATTTCAAAAACTTGTTGAGAACTTTTTCAAATCCAAAATTAAGCAATTATTTTCAGACAATGGTGGAGAATACATCAAACTATCATCTCACCTAGCCACTTGTGGCATTTCTCATCTCACCTCTCCTCCTCACACACCCGAACACAATGGCTATGCCGAACGTCGTCATCGCCACATTTTCGAAACCGGCCTATCACTACTTTCTCATGCTAAAATGGCTCTCAAATTTTGACCTTTTGCTTTCACCACCGCCACTTATCTCATAAATAGATTACCCGATACTTGGTTCCCCCTCACCACACAATCAATTTCCCTTTCGACACCTTCTTCCACTCCTCAAAATTCAACCCCTTCCAATCCCACTACCATTGCTTCTACACCATCTACTTCAAACCCACCCATCATCACCTGTCAAAGGCGTCCACCTCCCAACCAAACCTACCCCACTGAACCCCCTCAACCACCCACCGACCTCCCACCAATACCAACCCGACGCCTCCATCCCCTACACACATCCCCTCGGATTCGTCCTCCTCTTCACAACCCACTAAACCCATTCCCTCCCCTACACCCGAATCCACTACTTCTTATCGAACATGATCCACCCATAAACCGAACCCATAGTATCACAACTCCGACTTTGTCTTATACCACTCTACCACTCATACCCTTCCTGAACCCACTACCATTACCCAAGCCCTCAAACAACCATTATGGGGAGAAGCCATCCAATCCGAGTTTGACGCTCTCACACATAATCAAACTTGGACACTCGTTCCTCCTGATAATGCTCCTAACCTTGTTGGATGCAAATGGGTCTACCACACTAAATTCAAACCCGATGGTTCGATGGACCGCCTAAAAGCACGACTTGTTGCTAAAGGTTTTCATCAACGTCCCGGTTTAGATTATGTTGAAACCTTTAGTCCCGTGGTTAAACCCGCCACCTTACGCCTCATCCTTGCATAGCCACTTCTTTCAATTGGCGTCTACGCCAACTTGACATTAACAACGCCTTCTTACAAGGCACTCTAACCGAATCGGTTTACATGTCTCAACCACCTGGGTTCGTGGATCCTTCTAACCCTACACATGTTTGCAAACTTAACAAGGCTATCTATGGTCTTCGTCAAGCCTCCCGTGCTTGGTATGACAAACTCAAAAACTATCTTCTATCGCTTCACTTTAAACCCTCCATCTCCGATCCCTCTCTCTTCATCAACAAAGTCACATCTTCTCCTATCTTCATTCTAGTTTACGTTGATGATATAATCATCACCGGCGCAAATCCATCTCTCATTAATTCTTTCATCCAAACATTTACCACTAGATTTTCTCTAAAAGATCTTGGCGACCTCTCCTACTTCTTTGGTATCGAGGTCATTCCTCACAACCATGGTCTATTCCTATCTCAATCCAAATACATCCTTGACATTCTCACAAAAGCCAACATGAGTAATTGCAAACCATCGCCCACACCGATGTCTAGTTCCCCTACTATCACCGTATTGGATGGTGACCCCTTACCACCCCCGGCCGAATACCGTGCCTTTGTTGGAGCATTACAATATTTATCTTTAACCCGTCCTGATTTCTCTTTTACAGGTAATAAGGTTTCACAGTTCATGCATAAGCCAACTACTACACATTGGGAAGCTTTGAAGAGATTGTTCCGGTATTTACATGGCACTCTAAATGATGGAATATTTTTCAGACGTCACTCACCTCTACAGCTCCACGCCTTCACTGATGCGGATTGGGCCGGCGATCGACCATCTTACCGAAGCACAACCGGCTATATTGTTTACCTCGGTCAAAACCCAATCTCATGGAGTTCTAAACGCCAATCGACCCTGGCCGTTCATCAATCGAAGCTGAACTTCGAGCTGTAGCTTCCACAACAACCGAAGTGCATTGGCTCATCTCCTTGATGGTTGAACTCGGCTTCAAATCCACGGTTACCCCTACCATTTATTGTGACAATCTAAGTGCAACACACTATTCAGCAAATCCGGTTTTCCACTCACGTATGAAGCACCTTGCCTTAGATTTTCATTTCGTTCGTGAAAAGGTTCAAGACGGCACTATCCGCGTCACTCACATCTCCAGAGATGATCAACTTGCGGATGCTTTAACCAAACCTCTACTACGCCAACGGTTCCAACTTCTGACCTCCAAGATTGGTCTCCTCTCACGATCGTCCATCTTACGGGGGCATATTAGAACACATTCGGTCAAAACCGAATCTCCCACCAAAGAAGTTTCAAATTCAAATTAAGTTTCTTGTTGTAACTTGCCAATTAATTGGTCAATGTCCTAGCTTGTTTAGTTCCTTGATTATAGCTTATTAGTTCCTAGTCAATAGCTCCATTCTTGTATATATGTAAACCTTTGATCAATGACAAAACACAAGGGTTGATACTTTTATAATATCTATGTTATGGCAGATTCTTATCAACCAAATAACACGATACGCCCCAACAGTGTACACTTCAACAATAGCACATGCTTACCAGAAATACAATGGATCATTTAGAAGAGTAAGAGGGATGTATTTCAACACTGTTGAAGATGGAGACATGATGCTAATGGTTTATAACTGGCCTTCTGATCAAGTCTGTTAGTTTTAAATGAGATATATCATTGGTATTGTTTTTTTTTCTGTCTTTTGGATTTATATTTTTGGTGATGAATCACTAGTGACTACATGTTTAACATATGCAGTGCAACATGCGTCACACTTTTCGCTAATTCACTGGCTATTTATAATTTATGTTTTGCCTTTTCTTATACTTGGGTGATGTTGGGGTCGTTTAGATGTCTCTGTTTATAGATACTTTTTGTTTGTTCTATATGATAATATATCTCTTAGATCATGAAACCTTTGATTCCTATTGCATGTTAGTTTTAAGAAAACATATTGAGCTTAATTTATAGTTTGATTTAGGGCTGTCCAAAAAACTCGCAGCTCGGAGCTCGCTCGGATTTAGCTCGGAAAAAGCTCGCTCGATATGGCTCGGTTTGAAAGTGAGCCGAGTCAGTTAGAAAGTGAGCCAGGTCGGCTCGGCTCGGCTCATAACGAGCCGAGTTGGCTCGGTTTGGCTCGCTTGGTAGCTCAGGTCGGCTTAGTTCTGATTATTTTCTTCATAATATATTTATTTTTATGTACATTATAATATATTACAAAAAAACTTGTTATTATTTATATATATTTAGGCTTGTAATTTGATATCCATGTAGGGATGGCAATGGGTCGGGTTCGGGTCGGGTATCAGCAATCCCATACCCATACCCGGTTGTAAAATCGTGTCCCATACCCGACCCAATACCCATCGGGTATATGTCGGGTAATTACCCGTCGGGTACCGGGTATACCCGCGGGTATCGGGTATACCCATTAGTTTGTTAAAGAATATACATTGAGATTTCCAAATACATTTTTACTACTATAATTATTATATAATTTTATTTATGAAACAACTATTATAAATTAAAATACACATTACATACATATAAGTTTTAGCATAAACTAATAATAATTTTATAATATTTATACACTTATATGTATATACTTCACAACATACAAAATATAAATACTATCATCAAATACATATGCTAAAATAAAATTTATTTTTTCACACTATGAACATACTAAAATAAATCACTAATAGATAAGGGTTAATGGAAAATAAAATAAAAACTTCGGGTATATGATCGGGTATATAGTTCGGGTACACGGGTATGTGATTTCGGTTAATCGGGTCGGGTATCACCTAATCCCATACCCGACCCATACCCGCGAAAATTTTTTAAACTAAACCCATACCCGGCCCAATACCCGCCGGGTATCGGGTATACCCGTCCCATTTGTGTCGGGTTTCGGGTATACCCGTCGGCCCAATACCCGCCGGGTATCGGGTATACCCGTCCCATGGATTTTTAAAACTAAATCCATGGCATATTTGAATCTTAATTACCTTGCTAATGAACTAATATTGTATTTGATTGAAATTATAAAACTTATTTTTCGTTGTTAAATATGATTTTAACTTGTAATGTATTAGGATAAACTTATTTTGAATATGTTTTTTTAAATATTGAATAATATTTTAGGCTACTGAATTTTGAGAGTTATATATTATATTTTTCTTTATAAAATCGAGCCAAACCAAGCCGAGCCGAGCCAGCTCGGTTTAAGACCAAGCCAAGCCCGAGCTTAGATTTTCAGCTCGGTTTCAAATCTGAGCCGAGCCAGTTCGGTTTATAATCGAGCCGAGCCCGAGCTTTCCCTGACTTGGCTCGGCTCGGCTCATGAACAGATCATGACTTAATTTATAATGAACTGATTAAAATGACTTAATTTATAAAGAATGTGCAGGCCTTTTGGTTGTTACTCCTATCAGCAAGTTGTGGATCTTTTTAACATAGAGCCGTTACCCCCACCTTATAATGATGGTGCAAAGGAAAGTAAGTATTTTCTGTAACTTTTATCATTCAATGATCAATTCGTTGTAAGTAAATAAAACGAGTAGAAGTATAACTTATTTGTTGGCTTGTTGCGTACGTCTTTGATAGTGTGATCATGCTTTATACAACAAAGTGAACGATACCAATTCTCAATTGAACATATTAGGGCTTCTATTCATTCTCTTTAAATATATGATCTAAAATGCCTATATTGCATAGATTTTGCATGTATGATGATGGAAATTCGCAGCCCGCTTGATTGTTTAGAAGCCATACGAGCCGTAAATTTGAATATTGTCTTTCTCATAATGGATTTAAATGATTTGTCTTTCTCATAATGGATTTAAATGATTTGTCAATGGAATAATCAGTTTGTCCATCCAAGGAGGATGGTGGCATGCTTGGCTGGGTGAGAAAGGGCCAGATGGTATGATCTTTTTTGTATTCTATGAGGTTGAATATAGAGTAGCAAAATAACCCGATTGGATAACATGTCAAGATGGGTCAATTTTAGTGCTGGTCAGGTCTGATTTGGGTTTACCCATCTAACTCTCTTTTTATCCTTGCATAAAAAAATAATTATTGTAGTAAATATGATTTTAATATCTACTTTGTTATAATAATAATAATAATAATAATAATAATAATAATAATAATAATAATAATAATAATATAGTTCTTTATAAAAATATTTAATAAATCGGTGACACATCACAGGTCTATAATTTGTATATGATCTGTCCTTTATTGTTTTATGGTAAATCATTACAGGTGCCAGCGTCTGAGGAAGCTGCATTTAATGCCCCATTAAACAAGAACACATGGACTAGAATGTTTGGAGTTCGTTTGACTTGAACAGGGTTGGTTGGTAAGCTGGTGTAGGGAGCCTAGCTTTGTTAGTTTTTGTTTATGCATCGCTGAATGTTTGATGTTGTATGTTCAAGCAGTTTTTTGTGTTTTCAGTTATATCGACTATATGTAGGGCTCCCATGTTAGCTGCATTTCGTGTTCCTGTTGATTGAAGTGACAATGAGATAATAATATCTCTTTGTTTAGAAGGCTTTCGTTTGGCTATCCATATAACATTAGAAATTTCATGAAGACGGATATATAATATCGGTATGTTAGCAACTGTTGACCGAAGTGACAATGAGATAACAATATCTCTTTGTTTACAATACTAACCTTGCAATTACCATAGATTATGATGTTGGCAACTGTGATGAATGCTATATATTTGCAAGCAACAATGGAGAGCATCGGTATTCCAACAAGATTCCAGACGACGAAGTTGCGTCGAAGGGTCGTTAGGCATTTGGAAAAATGAAGGGTTGTCATATTTTCTTTGTTGTTGGAACCGGAAATCCCTTCCTCACAACGAATACTGCTGTAGCCCTTCGTTGTGCTGAGAGTAAGTACCTTCATTTCATTTATTTATACCTCCATTTTATGTATTTAAACATCTATTCATGCATTTATATCTACATTTCATTTATTTCTACATCCATTTCATGTATTTATACATCTATTTCATGTATTTATACCTCCATTACATGTATTTCTAAGCAAAAAAATTTATCCCTTGTTTGAATTGGTTATTAACCGAAAATTAAACGAACCAAACCGAAAACCGACAAATTAACCGAATTAATCAAACCGAATAATCGATGACTTTGGTTACGGTTACGGATAAAGCTAATAATCGAACCGAACCGTGCACACCCCTACTTTATCTATTATTAACTTTAGTTTAAAAGGGTCAAAATGACCCAAGCCCACTTTAATAGTCTGGTTGAAATTTTGAGAAAGTTGGATGTTCTTGCTAGTATTTTAATAGGTAGTTATCTGTTTACAGCAGTTATGCTATAGAATTTTAATAAAGCATTTAATGTATGTATATATTATTGTTTAAGGGTGTTAGGAGTGGTTTTTAATACTTGAGAGTGGCAAACTAAAAAATCGACCAATCAGAGTGCGCCACGTCAATCAGTGAAAAATGTTTAAACTTTGGTGAAAAGTGTTGGCAATGGTTTAGACATTTGGTGAAGTGGTAAACTTTTTAAATAAAAAAATAAAAAAATATGATTGGTTGAGATTGGAATGGACCCCACCCCACACCCCACACCCCACACCCCTCTCTCTCTCCTTCCTCCCTTCCCCACGTCGGCATGCACCCACCGAATCTCCCCCCATTTCGTCAAACACCCACGCGGCAAAGGTGTTGGCATTGGTTTGCCACTCCTAACACCCTAATGTAGGAAAAAATAGTGAAGAACAAATCATTGTTGCGCTTGTGTGGGGATTAGATGTCTGTCGTTGGGGTTGAGTGTCTTAAAGAAGCTCTAGGTTTTTAGTATTTTCACATACAGGGCGTTAGTCGGATCCTTAAAAGCGTAACACCCGATGTGTTCCTTAATGAAAATAATGCAGAAGCGGATGAATGTTGGCAAAGGCAAGAACTGGCTATGATGGATTTGCGACAACAAAATGCTTCTTTACAAGAACAAATAAATTATATACTTTAGTTGACCAACACCAAACTTCCCAGGTCGTCATGTCAACCTGATGAAGATGATGATCAAGAAGCTAATGAATTTATCTAAGTTAATTTCGTTTTATTTCAATGAATGTATATGATGCAAAAATTAAATATTGACCTGTAACAGTTATTTATATTAGAATCAAACCTAGTTTGTTTTAAAATCTATAGTTTGGTTATTTTGGATTTTTACAGACTTGTTATTTGAAAAACCTTGAAAAATGTAAAATAAATTATTATTAGTTTTTCACCTACTGCGACTAAATGTAGTCGCTAAAAGGTTTATTTCAAAAATTAAAGTTTTTGTTTTAACATGTGAGAGATTTTCAGCGACACCACATATGGATATTAAAAGTCGCCACGATAAGTCCACCTAGAGTGACGACATCTTTGCGACCAAGTTATGTGATGACCTACTATAGTGAGGGATTTAGTCACGAAAAGCTTTTATCTCGTCACTAAAAGTCTTATTCTTTGTAGTGTGACTTGATCTTGAAATATAATGGCCATTAAAAGATTTGGTCGGACTTTTTTAGCCACGTAACATAACTTGATCAACAAAAGTATAGTGTTGGCAACAAGTGGCATTAAATAATTCCAATTTATGGATCTGCTGGACGTGCTAATTTCTAGGAGTACATGACTCCAAACTTTTGGGTCTTTTCCTTATAAATGGAATTAATGGTGATGGAACACTTCATAAATATAATAGTGTTAATGTTAATGTTAGTAGTGTTAATTTCCTGGATAGTCCCTGTGATTTTACGTTTTTTAACGTTTAGTCCTCGCTTTTCGGAAATAGCAGGTATGCTCTCTATGGTTTGTCATTTTGTTACTCGGATAATCCCCTGACATTTACTTAGGGGACTATCCGAGTAATTAAATGACAAACCATAGGGAGCATACCTGCTATTTCCAAACTAACTGACATCTACTCGAGGGACTATCCGGGTAACGAAATAACAAACCATAAGGAGCATACCTGCTATTTTCAAAAGTTGGGGACTAAACGTGAAAAGACGTGAAACCACAGGGACCATCCGAGCAATTAATTCTGAATAATAATAACTAGGTTGTTTTCCCGCGCGTTGCGGCGATATGTTATCTCGGACATTCGATCGGTATCAGTTAGGTTCGTTATAGTTATAGTACTAGTATGATACATGTATTCGATTTAGAAATCAACATATGTTTTACTTGGACCGACCGAAAAAATCGAACACCAGTACCGACAACGATGTTGCCCGAACGGTGTCGATCTGTTCAGATCATTAAGGTAATGGTAATAATATCATCACAGATAGAGTTGTATAAATGAAAATTATCGAAATCGAAAACCATAAAAATGAACACAAGTACATGTACCAATGTTATTTGATAGGATACATCAGTTTATCAAAAGCACAACAATAAAAATAAGTAGCGGTACTTATATCGATGTTGTTCGGTCGGTTTCGGTTTGGCTAATTACGATTGCAGCACAAAATTCATTACCAAACCGAAACTATACAAATGAGTACTTGTACAAATCACGATGTCGTTTGGCACGGTAAGTAGTGATACGATGTCAGTTTATTAAAAAGAAAAAAATATAAATAAATACTGGTTTATCAAAAACAAAAACAATATAAATAAGTACCGGTATCGATACATATAATATTCGGTCAGTTTTGATTCTTTTTTGGTACGATGGTGAGACAATATTCATTTTTAATAAAATTTATGCTGCAATTTTGTAAAAAAAAATCGGTTTCAGTTCGGTTTAATACGATAGTAGCATATTATCCGCTTTCAATAAATTTATATCGCAATATTAAAAAAACTAAAAATAGAACACAAGTTATTAGAAAAATAATCAAAATATACCATAATAAAATGTTATTAAAAAATTGAAATAATTATTTAAAAAATCAAAACCATTTATAATATATCAATTTGCAACATGTTAGTGCAATGTGGTGTTGTAAGTGTGGCTTTAGTTATGATTTATGCTATTTTTAGTTGTACCATTTTTTTGATTGTTTGTACATGTTTGTAATGTTAGACATTATGTGAGTTTTATAAATTAATATATGATTGTTATTTTAAAATAAAAATGGTAATTATGTGAGATGCTAGAAAATTTGTACAACAAAACATGAACTTTTTATAAGGCTTTGGTTGTGGTTTATACTATTTTTAGTTGTACCCTTTCTTTGATTGTTTGTACATGTTTGTAGTGTTAGACATTATGTGAGTTTTATAAATTAATATATGATTGTTATTTTAAATTAAAAATGGTAATTATGTGAGATTCTAGAAAAATTTGTACATCAAAACATGAACTTTTTATAAAGAAAGTTAATATTTTGCATGTTATTTTCTATAGTTTTATAAATTATAAGACTTCATATCGTAATCAATACTATATAATGAATCTAATCGATTTCAACTGAATTTCCAGCGTGTAATAAACCAGTTTCCGCCATCGTAACGAACTGAATCGATTTCAACCGAATTTCCCACGCGTAATAAAACAAGTGTCCGCCGCAACGCGCGAGAGTATACCACTAGTTATCTATCAATTATTTTATTGTAAATAAAATATTATTAAAAAAACTGAAACAATTATTTAAAAATTCAAAAAACACTGTTCATGAGCTATTTGTTTTAACATGTATAATAATACTAGTAACACATTTTAGACTATTGGAAACCAGACTAGCATTCGATCTCATCATGCACAGGGGCGAAGTATAGAAGGGGACCCGGGGGGGGACCCCCGAACTTTTCGCTCAGTAGTGTTATATATGTAATTTTCATATAAAAATTTTTGGGTATATACGTTTTCGACCCCCGGGTCTATAGAAATTTTTGGGTATATACGTTTTCGACCCCCTGTCATTCGGGTCAAGCTTCGCCACTGATCATGCGTACGGACAACAGACTTAAAACTCATCTGGAATCATATGCATATAACTCAAAAGAAACGTTATATCTTAAAATATAACAGAAAATGTTCCATGCAAAATTAAAATATCTCTTAAGTTTATCACAATTTTTATGTTAGGAGGATCATTTGGGTCACTTAAGCAAATTTATTAGTAGTTTCATATTGGGAGTTATAGTAATCAAAGCCAAAAATCGGTTGGGTGGGTACAGGCTGTAGATGTAAGACGACCAATTACCCACCACTTTGGTGCTGTTTTCTTTTTTTCAAAAACGTCTGCGCAGCCTCTTATGTCTGCATCGCGCGGACCACGCGCAGACAATGACCTCTACAGACTGTTTGTTTTCCGAAAGATGTTTCATAAAAAAAGTCTGCCCGCCCTCTTCTTGGGGCAGCCATGGACCAACCTCTTTTTACCTCTTCTCTCCTCTTCTCCTCTTATCTCTGAACCTCTGTTCTCAAACAACAAAACCCTAGGAGACTCTGTCACACCCCCAAAATACCACATGCGGAAACCCCCGCGGGGCGTGTGACGTACCAGGATCTAGCCACCAATAATATCGAACTCATAGGTATATGTAAATAAAACTTTCATTGATTAACAATAAGTATTACAATGTTACATTATATTTCATAGTGTACAGCGGAAGCATAAATCATTCATTAAGTGTTTATAACCACATGTAAAAGCTATTAGTCTTGTATAGTGTTTCCATGTATCTCGACCCATGACCACTCCAGCCTCCCAGACAGCAAGTCCCAATAATATGCACCTAAAGGCCTGCAAGGCATGTAACAACGAATCAACAACAAAGTTGAGCGAGTTCACAGTTGGGTGTTCATTTTAGTTGTTTCCAAAAACATAGTTTATCATTAACCGGCAATCCTGACGTGGGGGTTACTGTTGGATCGTCGTGTGACCCTAACGAGTCAATCTGAAGAGTTCAACATCAAAATCAAGGGTGGAATCAATGAAATTGACGTAACACAGCTTGATACTTTTCAATTATCTTCTTTTACTGATTTCCTGAGCTTTTACAATTTAGATAACAATCCGGCAGCACCTCGGCTCTCAGACACACACACTAATTCCGTTTAAATGAAACGACATGAACAGTATATATAGGGCATCTAATTCCGCGCGAAGCCAGTTCAAGCGGAATTACAGGTTCATACGGAATTAGTTAATTCCGTGCGGAATTACTAATCTCGCATGAAACCTCTAATTCCGTTTGAAATGTCATCAAGACCATTTCAAGCGGAATTACCCCAAAATATTGTTTTTCTTGATTTCTGTGCCCTGAACTATCTAATACAATACAAGACCCGATTGTGACAACCCTCACAATTACAGGTACTGTACAAATTAATTAATTTTAATTATGTGCTTAATGACTGTTCTTGATTACAACTGACACTTTAAACTGCGTACTGATTTATGTTACATAAATACTCGTGCATCATGTTACATACAGTCACTCCATTTATCTCATACAGACTCTTAGTGACAAACCCGATGCACAAAGCACAGTTAGCACCGTGAGCGGATAACTCAAACACATGCTGACAATGCCAGCACAAAGACAGACACTATATTGAGGCCATTATGAGCCAGGGACAAAGTACTACACTAGTATGGGTGTAGGGAAGTAAGGACCATAAGACTGTGTCACTAGGTGATAGTTTGAGTGCCGGAAAGTGCAACAAAGGAAAGGCTTGCTGCTTTCCGAAGACTTGATCCTGCAATAAGATCATTTAAAGCAAACACCCAGGATTCTGAAGAAGTATCCTCAGGTTCTGTCACTATGTCGAGTAAGTATCCATGTTTATATCTAATTAAATGCTTAAATAAGAATAAAATAAGGATACTTATCTGTTTTGAATGTGTAGGTGCTGGAAAATCTTCAAGATCTGCCTCCAAATTCAGTGTCACTGAACTTGACACTGCCCGATCCTCAAAGAAGAAGCTTGTTGTCTGCCCAACTGTTACGATCCCTAAGGCAACCAGCTCTAAAGGCAAGGGCGGCAAGAAAAGGAAGACCTCTGAGGCTGACAATCTACAAGGCTTGCCTCTGATCCGTCATCAGTTCCTTGAGTACTTTTCTGATGTAAGGATCACTGACATAGCTTAAATTTCTTGCTCACTTGAGGATCACGTGATCCTGAACTTTGCACTGTCTTCTTTACAGAAATTTGCTGAAATCGAGGACTATGTTGGGAACGTTGAAAAGTTGGAATGGAAATACTCGGGCCTCCAACAAGTAGCAGTGCTCAAGGATCACAAGATTGCTTCTCTTGAAAAAGACCTCAATGATGTCAAAACCCAGACGGCCAAAGTTCTGATCAATGCTGAATATGAGAAGCATGAGCTCATGGAGGGTGCTAAAGTCTCCGCTGCTATTGCCATGTACAAGACCAAACTGCAGATGGCCCAGGAAGCTCAGGATCCTGATTTTGACAGGAGCAACTGTGACATTGAGGGCTGGAAGGCTAGGCTGGCTGAGCTGGACGATGAAGAGGAGGTTGAAGAGGTTTTAGCAATCGAGGCTGGTGGTAGTGGCAAGGATCAGGGTGGAGAGGCAGGTGGAGCTGGTGAAGGTGATGCAGCGAAGGTGTAAGCTGCAAGGATGGGCAATGATGGACACTTCTAGACATAGCAGGAGCCCATTTTTTAAGTTTGGTAGTTTATTTTGGTTGTGATGTTTTCATCGAACAATGCTTGGTCTGTAATAACTTTAGACAATAGTTTCTAGGGTGAAGGATCATGGATCCTCGAACAATAGGCAGGATAATGGGTGGTGGACGGATCCTCTGTTTGGGGAATGAAGCCACTCGTTATCCTTCCGTCTTTTATTTCCTGCACTACAAAGACCCGTAAACACTGGACACCCTTTGCCAACCCATGTGGACGGGCCACGTTTTGCTGGTAGAAACGTGGGTTAGCAATTTTGACAACCTTAAAGGGTTTAATGTTTTGTGAATAAAATTGTCACACCCCCAAAATCCACCCGCGGAGTATCACCACTTGGAGGCGTGACATGACCAGGATCAAGCCACCAATCATATTGAACATGTAACTAATAAGTAAAAGTAAATGTAATTCAATCCAACCAATATGAAACGTATTTAAAACATAATTGCAATCTCACTGTTTAGCGGAAGCATAAAAATAAACCCAACATAAGTATGAATATGTAATGTCAAAATGTTTAATCAACGCATTCACGATCCTTGTTCACAACGACCGCGCCTCCCAGTGCAAGCTCCATGTATACCTAACGACCTGCAAGGCATGTAACAGAGAGTCAACAACTAGTTGAGCGAGTTCACAGTGGGTTGTTTAGTAATAGTGTTCATTTAGTAAAACGTTTGTTTCTTTAGTAACCCATGTATCGTTTATAATTACATCGCGGCCCTCCAGGCATGTTTGCGAAGATTAGTGGGGGTTTCCCATGTATTGTAGACTAGTTTTACTTATATCGCGGCCCTCCAGGCATGTGTGCGAAGTTTAGTATCAGTATCGCGGCCATTCCAGGCATGTGTGCGAAGATCAGTATCAGTATCGCGGCCATTACAGGCATGTGTGCGAAGAGTGGTGGGGGCTTCCCCATGTATCACTAGTCTAGCAGTATCTATAAGTGACCTTTCCCAACCGAGGTCAGTATTTCATAATTCCCAACAACAACGTAAATATAGATAATCATCCAAATCCCATTCCCTACCCCGGGAATCCCATGCCTTGGTCAGAGTGTGAACTCACCTTGGTTTGCTCGGTTTGTTATTGTGCTTCTAGTGTTAATTAATGGTTAGGTCCATTACACACGACCTAAGGTACATTGCACATAAACTCAATGTAAGTGTTTACGTTCAAATAAGGTTTACATTTCCTTGGTGTCCAAACAACTGTGTTCCGTGTAATAATCGTTTACAGATTGACATGACATAGATTGCACATACATACAGTAACATACAGTATCATACAGTAACATACAGTATCATACAGTAACATACAGTGGCAGGATAAGTGTTTTTCATTCAACATTTAACCTGATTCAAGCTCTGAATGTTATTAAACTTGGACCTTTGTGACATTACACATTATACTCAGACCTTATGAACCAAACAACAAACTCGGACCCCTTTAATGTTTGAAAACTCAGACCATGTGCTTTGTTTATAAAACTCGGACCTTTCAAGCATCATAAAACTCGGACCATACAAGCATCATAAAAGTCGGACCATGTATTCAATCAAAAAGTCGGACCATACAAGCATCATAAAAGTCGGACCATGTATTCAATCAAAAAGTCAGACCATACAAGCATCATAAAGTCGGACCATGTATTAAATCAAAAAGTCGGACCATACATTACTTACAAAAGTCGGACCATGTTTTCCCTTCACAAAATTCAGACCATGTTTTCTTTACAAAGTTCAGATTATGAGTTTCCATTACAAAATTCGGAGGCAAGTGTCATGTTACAACCTCGAACTTGTGACTTCACAAAACGCTGACACTTAACTCCGAGTTAACAACATGCGTGATTTCCAAAACCAATTTACAGTTTTCAATGGAACAGTTACATTGCAGGTTACGATCAAAACCCTAATTTTCATACATTGGCAATGTTGTAATCTAATCAACAATCAAACACCTCTAACATATCAGGAATCTTAATGTCAGGAAAGTGATTACACAACCATTCACAAATCATCTCACAATAATCAGGATGATCAATAAACACAGAACCATTGTTCAGAGAACTAGGATTTGCATGAATCAAATAACCAATGATTAACAACAAATAATCATTAAACGTTTACCTTAGATTGATTCTAGATGAAGAGAGAGATCAAAAGTGATGGTTGAGAGCTTGTGCCACCAAGAATGATGAAAAAGATTATTGCAGGAGATGATTGTAAAGGAGGATTGAAATACGTATAATGATTTGTGAGAGAGGTTAGGGTTAGGGGTTATTAAGGTTTCACTAACTACTCCACTCACCCCTAAGTATCATCTTTTACATAAACACACACACACACCATATATAATTTACAGTCAAGGCACAAAGTTTTCATGTAAGTCAAATAATGCATAAAGTAATGCATAGTTCCATGCAAATGCTAAATATTGTGTGACCAACTTAATTGTGTTAAGTTAAAAGCATTAACCTGAAGTTACGGGTTGTCACATTATCCCCAACTTGAAAGAAATTTCATCCCGAAATTTAGCATGCGGTTACTGAGGAAGCTAGTTAAGTTGTATCATTTACTGGTTTTCCTGGGGTGTCACATCATCCCCCCGTTGATTTGGAATTTTGTCCCGAAATTCTGTAGTAGCTTCAGCCTCAGTAGTGGTTGCACGGTTTCCGAATAACTGGGGATACTTGAGTTTCATTTGGTCTTCTCGTTCCCAGGTGAACTCTGGTCCACGACGGGAGTTCCAACGAACTCGTACAAGAGGTATTCTAGTGTTCTTGAGGACCTTAACATCCTGGTCCGTGATTTCAACAGGTTCCTCGACGAAATGCAACTGTTCGTCGATAGTGAGTTCCTTCAATAGAACTGTTAGGGCTGGATTTTTACAATACATGATCCTTACGTGTGATCCTAACCAGTGATCCTTGTTTCTTTGGCAGATAGTGATCCTCAGCAGAGTTCCAGGATCAGGATCACGGACCATCATAGGATCCTCATGCTAACAGTTGCTTTCGTTGAACTTAATGTCATTTTGCAGGAATGTCTAGCAGGATCCGCTCTTAGCATCACGATCAAAGGACGCGTATTTACAATTATAGCATGTGCTTAATCGGAGATGAACGTTGCAAAGGATATGGAAACTTGGCATGATTTAAGGGCGACAATTTAGGCTATATTTGCTTTTATTTCTAAAGGGGTAATGAGCTGATTATTAGTCTTTTTACCTAAAATAGGTCACCTACACTTGTATATATAACACTCTTCCCCATTCGGAAGAACACACAACACAATTCTCACACGCTTAGACACTCGAAACTATAGTGATCCTTGTAATCAGCTCATTATCATCCGAAGTTGTAACCATTTTTCTTATATTGAAGTTTGGTGATCGGTAGTTGCCATCACCCGAGGTTTTTTATGCCGGAGATCATACATTGATCAAGGGCTTTTTCCTCGTATAAATCATTGTGTCTTTACATATTTCATACTGAAGTGATCCTTTACTTTTTCAATAAACCAAGCATCATACCCCGTTTACATAAAGTTTGGTTGCATTATCCTTGTGTGATTTTTGACCAAAACAGTTTGGCGCCCACCGTGGGGCAATTGGTGCTTCATTCATAAGAAAATTTTTTCTGTTGGTGATCATTCTGGAAGAATTACATGGCTTCATCATTGAAAAACACGTCCACGGGGATGTCTGCAGTCACCTCGTCTCAGAACACTCTGCCTCCTCCACCGGCAGGATCCCAGAAGAATGCTGAGAAGAGACCAACTCCTACTAACTCTAAACCTCCATCTTCTTCTGCTATGAATTCTTATACTCCCAGTACTAGTGACGTATTTACTTTGATTTTGCAGATGAAGGATCGTATGCAGCGGCAGGATGAAACTAATGAAAGGATCCTCAGGGAAATTGGAGATCTCAAAAGATAAAAGAAAGCGGCAGAGGATCATTCCCCACTGATGCCCAAATCCTTGAGCTTTGATACTCCAATGATCACTTCTCAGCCATCGGGAGTCCCAGACGTGCAAATTATGGGAGAATCAAGAGGATTGCACCTCGGATCGGCAGCAATGACTCAGGCATCAGGCTCACACTTTCAGCCGGCAGGATCCTATCCCCAGCATATGGGATCCTTCATGAATTCAGGAGCCTATCCGGGAGCACAGCAGTTTCAAGGATCCTACTTTGTTCCAGGATCATCCCAGGGTCAAGGATCCTCCTTTGTTCCAGGATCATCCCAGGGTCAAGGATCCTCCTTTGTTCCAGGATCATCCCAGGTTCAAGGATCCTTCTTTGTTCCAGGATCGTCCCAGGTTCAAGGATCCTCCTTCGTTCCAGGATCATCCCAGATACCAGGATCCTTCCAGATGCCAGGATCCCTAAAAAGTTTGCAAACAGGAAGTCTAGATGTCCATCAAGGGGACTTCATTCCAATGCAGACCATTGCTTCCACTGGTCCCTCCGTTATCCCAGAATCCCAGCAATATGGATTCACACCCAATGTTCCTAACTTGAACTCAATGGGAGGTAACACTTTAAATAATTATCTTACCACTAACCATGGATTCATGCAGGATACAGGTGTCAATCATGCTATGGCCAGGGAGTTGCAGAAGCTAAAAGATATGATCTCAAGTGTTCCAGGGGTAGTCAAGCCTATCCCGGAGATTGCAGATGGAAGCCATAAGGTGTCTCGTTTTGCACCACCGATTTGTGATGCAGAGGTACCCAAAAGGTTCCATATCCCTACTATGAAGCTGTATGATGGTACAACGGATCCTGAGGAGCACATAGCACAATACAGGGAGAGGATGGAGATCAATCCAATCCCGGAAAAGTTAAAGGAAGCATGCCTATGTAAAGGATTTGGATCCACTCTTACCGGATCAGCTCTTAAATGGCTGCTAAGTCTTCCCCCTTACTCTATTACTTCATTTGCTAATTTAGTTAATTTATTCAATAACCAATTCTCTTGTAGTAGAAAATTTGAAAGATTAACTAGTGATTTATATAGGGTAACTCAAAGTCATAATGAATCATTAAGGGATTATATAACTAAATTTAGTAAAGAATCCTTGGACATTCCCAACTTGGATATGGCTACGGCTGTTGAAGCCTTCAAAATGGGACTGCTTAAGGATTCATTATTCTATGATGATCTTGTTATGACACCATGCAGGAATCTAGATGAAGTAAGAACTCGGGCACTCAGGTTCATCCGGCTAGAGGATGATAAGAGGATCCAGGAGAGACAAGTAGGATCCTCAAAACAGGAGAAGCAAGGATCCTCCTTCAAGAACAATAAATTCAAATCCTACCATAGAAATGACAACCAGAATGTGCATGCTGTTGACCAAGAAGAGGATGATGAAGATTATCCTCCAATCTCAGAATATTGTTTTTCCGTTGATAATCATGAACTAATCCTTGTAATGCAGAATCTAGGAGAAAAAGCTAGGTGGCCCAGGAAGAATGATAAACCATCCGGGACTAAAGACAAGTCAAAATGGTGTGCATACCATGAGGATTTCGGGCATCTAACTGAAGAATGCATAGCTTTAAGAAAAGAAATTGGATATCTGTTAAGCAAGGGGCATCTAAAAGAATTGTTGGGAAGAAAAAAGCAAAGGACTCAGGATCCTGAGAGGATCCCTGAAAAGGCTCCAGCCCCTCCGGCGAATGCACAAGTGATCAACTTTATTTCCGGAGGATCAGACATCTGTGGTACATCCTTCTCGGCGGCCAAAAGGCATGCAAAGGAAGCAAAAATGGATAATGGAGAGAGACCTATTCGAACATCAAGTGTCTCAGAAGGAAAGACGATAACGTTTGATGAGAATGATCGCATTAACATCCAGGATCCTCATCATGATAGTTTAGTTATTACTCTCTTTATCTCTAACCATTTTGTCCGCAGGATCCTTATCGACGGAGGAAGCTCAGTGAACATTATCCAGCTTGATGTTCTGAAGAAAATGGGTATCCCAGAATCAGACATCACACCAAGATCCTCCGTGCTTGTAGGATTCAGTGGAGAAACGAAGAAAACTCTGGGGGACATCAAACTCCCAATCTACGTGGAAGGATTACATAATTATCAAAAATTTTGTGTTATTGACTGTTTATTTTGTTGCAATGTTATCCTTGGCAGGCCCTGGATACAAGATATGAAAGCAGTCCCATCCACCTATCATCAATGTGTGAAACTCCCTAGCCCATGGGGGATAATCAAGATCGACAGTGATCAGCAGGAGGCTAAGGATTGTTATACCTCATCCATGAAGCCAACCTCGAAGCCAAGGGAGCAATAGCAATTACAGTATCCTCCGAGGAATGTCTTGGAGGCAAGGGAACAAGATGTGGACGAAATCCTCTTGGATCCTAGTGATCCTGAATCAAAAATCTATATCGGATCAGGGATCCTTGGCAAGATGAAAGAAGACATGATATCCTTCCTCAAAAGAAGAAAGTCTACCTTTGCATGGAAGCACGAAGATATGACAGGTATATCTAAGGATATCATAACTCATAAACTTGGCATTGACAGGTCTATCAAACCAATCCATCAAAAAAGGAGGAAGTTTGCACCAGAAAGGAATGCCATTATCCAAGAAGAAGTAGAGAGACTACTTCGAGCAGGTATGATCAGAGAGGTAAAATATCCAAAATGGTTAGCCAATGTGGTCGTTGTCCAAAAGAAAAACGGAAAGTGGAGGGTATGTGTCGATTTCACTGATCTGAATAAGGCATGTCCCAAGGATCCTTTCCCATTACCCCACATTGACTCCATGGTGGATGCAACAGCGGGGCATGAACTGTTGACCTTTATGGACGCATCATCTGGATTCCAACAAATTCAGATGGAACCATCTGACCAAGAGGATACAGCCTTTATGACCCCAACCGGTTTGTATTGTTATATTGCCATGCCTTTTGGATTAAGAAATGCAGGTGCAACATATCAAAGGCTGGTGAATATGATGTTCAAAGATCAAATTGGACAAACTATGGAAGTATACATAGATGATATGGTAGTCAAATCAAAGAAAGCTGAGGATCACCTAAGGGATTTGGAAGAAGCATTTGATATCCTTGATAACTATAACATGAAGCTTAATCCTTCAAAATGCCACTTTGGTGTTAAGGCAGGTAAATTCCTAGGATATATGGTAACTCAGAGGGGCATTGAAGCAAGTCCGGAGCAAATTAAAGCACTAGTGAACATCAAGTCCCCCGCCAATGCTAAGGATGTGCAAAGGCTAACAGGCAGGATAGCAGCTCTGAACAGGTTCATATCAAAATCCTCAGAAAAATGTAAAGAATTTTACGATATCCTAAGGAAGAACAAGAAGTTTGAATGGACTGAGAAACATGAGAATGCTTTACAAGCCCTTAAAGAATATATGTCCTCAGCACCAGCATTATCAAAACCCGAAAAAGGAGATGTGTTATCCTTATACCTGGCGGTATCCTCAACCGCTGTAAGTGCTGTCCTTGTTAAGGATCACGAAGGTACACAATATCCTATCTACTATGTAAGTAAGAGTTTACTTGATGCCGAATCCAGGTACTCACACCTCGAAAAACTTATTCTTGCATTAATCATGGCATCAACTAAGTTAAGGCATTATTTTGAAACCCATACTATTGTTGTTAGAACTAATTTTCCAATCAAGAATGTCCTCAGGAAACCAGAGATGTCCGGAAGAATGGCTAAGTGGGCAGTAAAGCTTAGTGCCCATGATATAAGATACGAGCCTAGAACAGCCATCAAATCCCAAGCACTAGCCGACTTTGTGGCTGATTTCAGTAGTGATCTACAAAAGGAAGCAGAATTGGAAGTCCAGCAGCTGGATGAGACCAAGGATCCTTGGATACTACACACTGATGGATCCTCAAATGTCAAGGGCACAGGGCTCGGGATACTACTAAAATCGCCACAGGGGGACATAATACCCCACTCCATAGCATGTGAGTTCCAAGCAACTAACAATGAGGCTGAATATGAAGCCTTAATTGCTGGCTTGCAAATTGCTAAGGATATGGGGGTGAAATATCTTAAAGTATATGTGGACTCATTATTGATCACCAATCACTTTAATGGATCCTATGCTGTTAAAGGAGAAAAACTAACCAAATATTTAGAGATAGTCAAGGAATTGGCACTCTCTTTTGTCTCTTTCAGCTTAACACAGGTACCAAGGGAGGATAACACGGAAGCTGATGCATTGGCCAACCTAGGATCATCCTTAAAGATTCCAGAAGATATAAGTATCCCTATCATCCATATCCTGGCTCCTGCTATTGAAAATCAGGTGGCCATGGAAATAGAAGAGGATACTGCAGTGATCCCTAGTGAAGAAGCTCAATCTTATTCAGGATCATGGATCTCACCAATCATGAGATACTTGCAATACGGGGAGATTCCGATGGGAGAAAATCCTAGAGCTTTCAGGATCAAGGTATCTCAATTCACAATTTTGAAAAATGTATTATATAAGCGATCTCTTGCAGGACCATATTTAAGATGTATCGAGGATCCTGAAATTGAAGAAGTGTTGAGAGACTTCCATGAAGGAGATTGTGGAAACCACACTGGGGGCAGCGCATTATTCTCAAGGATCCTTAGAACAGGATACTACTGGCCAACTATGAAAAGGGATGCTGTAGAATATGCTAAAAAGTGTGATCCTTGTCAAAGACACAACAATATCCTCCATCAGCCAGCCGAATTGCTACATCCTATACCATCCTCTTGGCCATTCATGAGATGGGGGATGGATATAGTTGGCAAGCTCCCTAAAGCACCTGGTGGAAAAGTATTTATGCTTGCCATGACTGACTACTTCTCTAAGTGGATAGAAGCTGAAGCTTTTGCTCAAGTCAGAGAAAAAGAAGTTATATCCTTTATCAAAAGAAACATTATAACTAGATTTGGCATTCCCTCTGAAATTGTATGTGATAATGGTTCCCAATTCATTGGAAGCAGAACTACTAACTTTTGTGACAGTTGGGGAATTAAGATGATAACATCAACACCAGTTCATCCACAAGCCAATGGTCAAGCAGAATCATCCAACAAGATCATCATCAACAATCTGAAGAAGAAGCTAGGATCCAAGAAGGGGAAATGGGCAGAGGAGTTACCTTATGTGCTATGGGCTGATAGGACAACTCCCAAGAATGCCACTGGTCAAACACCTTTCTCTTTAGTATTTGGGGCAGAAGCAGTGATCCCAACAGAGATGGTGATCCCAACTGCTAGAACAAGTGCTCGTGATCCTGAAGAGAATGCTACAATCCTGGCTCAGGATTTGGATACTATTGAGGAAATCAGGGATCTGGCTAGGATAAGGATGGCAAGCTACCAACAAAGAATGGCTGGTGCTTACAACAAAAATGTTAGGATAAGGAAGTTCCAAGTCGGAGATATGGTGTTGAGAAAAGCATTCCAAAACACTATCAATCCTGCTGACGGGAAGTTAGCACCAAAGTGGGAAGGTCCTTACTTGATTGAAGCTGAAGCAGGAAAGGGGGCATACAGATTGCTAACCATGGAAGGAAATTTGTTACCAAGAGCCTGGAATGCTGTTCACTTAAAGAAGTACTTTATGTGAACATGATCCTTCAAGCATGTGATCCTTACATTGAAGTATCCTCGAAGGATCCCGGTGAGGTCAGTGATCCTTACTCTGGTAATGCCCTTATCTTAAAACTATTACATTTCCTTACTTTTTACCGAAGGATAAGGATCCTGTATCCTTCATCCTCTTCTCACGAACCATTTGAGTTATGATAGTTCAGGTATCTACAGCATATCGTCAAAGATCTTCAAAAGCAACGCAGATCCTTGGGTTCAACCCCAGTTATCCTTGGGATTATCCCCAGTTTCCGCCAGCAGCGCACGATGATCCTGATATAGTTCACGTCTTTGGGACCAGTACCCACTTCCGGGGCTGACAACCTCATCGTACTGGCTATACCCAGGATCCTACGTATAATGGTAGACGTACCATACATCCGTTCCTAAGGTTTCTAACGTTTTCACGTTAGCTAAGGTTTTGACATTTTCATGTCACTAAGTTTGGATAGTCGCTAGTAAGGGCCATACTCCAATTTACATACGATCCTTTGGGCTTGTCCCCAGTTATCCTTTGGGCTTGTCCCCAGTGATCCTTTGGGATCATCCCCAGTTATCTTTGGGCATGTCCCCAGTTATTAATTTATCTTTTACATTGGCTTAGTCCCAAGTTATGTTCCGTTTTTCAGGTTCTCGAAGTTAAACAAATAAGGATCCTTAATCCTTATTATCCGTTAAAATTTCACTTTTGGTTATCTTGATTAAAGGTTAGGATCTTAACTTGGATCCTCAGGTATGATCCTTGACTATTCTGATTATACTGAATAACCCTAACACTTTGACAACTAAACCTATGATCCTTGAAATTGATTGCTTCAAAAATCTTCAGTGTCAGGATATTTGATCTGGGATCATATCCTAAATTTATTAAACATGGTTTGCTCAACTCTTGTTACTCTAACAAATATATTTCTAAAACAACTGGAAAATAAAGAGGATAAATAAAGGATAACAACACGAGATAAGCCAGAAAGATTAAAGTTATATTATTAACAAAAGGATCTTAAACCCTTTCAAAAAAGTTGTCAAAATTGCCAACCCACGTTTCTACCAGCAAAATGTGGCCCGTCCACATGGGTTGGCAAAGGGTGTCCATTGTCTATGCGGTCTTAGCAGGTGCAGGAAATTAAAGGCGGCAGGATCACAAAGGTTTCATCCCCCAAACAGAGGATCCCTCCACCATTTGCGATCCTACCTATTGTCCGAAGGATCCAGGATCCTTAACCCTAAAAACTATTGTTTAAGTACAGACCATAAATTGTTTCAAACATCAACAACCACAAAAATCACTACCAAACCTAAAAAATTGGGCTCCGGCCTAGTCTCGAAATATCCATCATCGCCCAATCCAGCAGCTTAAACCTTCGCTGCTCCATCGCCACCAGCTTCTCCACCCTGATCCATGCCAGCATCACCACCTTCAAGCATAGGGATATCCTCAGCTTCATCATCGTCCTCCAATTCCGCCAGCCTTGCCTTCCAACCCTTCACATCCCATGAGCTCTTGTCGAAGGCAGGATCCTGAGCCTCCGCAGCCATCTGCAATTGTATCTTATACATAGCAATTGCGGCAGAGACCTTGGCATCCTGGGTGATCTCCTGCTTTTCGCCATCCATGTTGATCAGCATTTGAGCAGCCTCATCATTTGTAGCCCGGAGCTCCTTCTCAAGATCAGCTATCTTAAGATCCTTTAACACGCCCATTTGTTGAAGGTCGGCGATTTGGCTTTCCTGATCTTCGACATGGCCAAGGTAGGTCTCTACTTCAGCAAGTTTCTGCAAAAAGGGAAAAAGGTAAGATCAGGACCAGGTGATCCTCAAAGAAACAGAATATACAGACAGGATACTCAAGTAGGATAGCAAACAGGGGCAATGATCCTTACTTCATTAACATAATCAAGAAACTGCTGGCGGAGCAGGGGAAATCCTTGGAGATCCTCAGAAGTCTTTCTCTTCTTCCCCTTACCCCTAACAGGTGCTTTAGGGGCCGAAGCAGAGGGACTGGCAACAGAAGTCTTCTTTCTTGAAGACTTGACATTGGCAAGATCATCAATCCCGAACTTGGAGGCAGACTTGGCAGACTTAGCAGATTTCCCAGCGCCTACACAATCAAAACAAGATAAGTTTCCTAACTAATTTAACAGTCTTGCATAGAACTTACTTTTTGGTAAGGATACTTACTTGACATTGTGGCAGATGCAGAGGATACTTCTTGTGAATCTTGGATGGTGACTTGAAAACTTCTGGTTTCAGGATCAAGCTTTTTGAAAGCTTAAACTCTCTCTCTTGCAGCAGGGGTTAACTTGAGATGAGCAACGGATATAGCTAAAAAAACACAAAAGACAAAGGAAACATTAGTGATCTTCATCATAAGAAACAAGTCTGATGGTGATCCTTCCAGGATCCTCTATCCTACCATGAGTAGCCCACTCCTTGGGCAGATCCTCCCCGTTAGGGATGGTATCCCTCCTAACAAAGAAGAATCGTCGCTTCCAGTTGGTATCATTTTTGGTGACCTTAAAAACAGGGTGATCCTCTCCAGCTTTCCGTTTCAGCAAATATCGATAGGAACCAAACGTGGTAAGATCATAAAGATCAGCCAGCTCTGCCATCCCTAAGTCAATCCCCTCCTGCTCGATGATCCTCTTGAAGGTATACAGAACCCTCCAGATCATCGGCATGGCTTGGATAAGATATGTCGGTCAAGGAAAAGAAGGATTGGGTGAAGGCTGGAAAAGGATACGAATATCCTATGGTAAACGGATTTGCAGGAAAGGCCACCCAGGTGTCGGAAACAAAATCGCTTAAAGCGGTGGAAGTGAATGACTTGAAGATAGCATCCGCCGGAAAACAGTGACGGATCCTATCAACATGAGCATCGGTGAAGCAGCATCTCTCGGTAGGAGAGTCTTTAATAATCCCTTGACCTTTCAAGGGGCTATTCCTCTGGTGATCCTTGTGAGGAGAGTTCCGGAGCAACATATTCGTGGAAGAATAGAAAGAGAAAGGAAAACAGAGTAAGAGAGGGAAAGAAAAGAAGAAGAATACCTGATCGATCTTTCGGACGAGATTATAAAGGGAGTAGCTCTTAAATTTAAATGCAAATTGATCCTAACTATATCTCCTATTTATAATGATGATCTGCAGGATTGTCACATCTATGACGTAAGGGTTGCAACGGCTAGTTCGAGATTAACGGCTAGTTATCCGAGTTGTTCGTTGCAGATAAGATCAAAGCAAAATATAACTCATTTATTTACAAAATCACTCCTTATATTTTGGGGGCAATTGTTAGGGCTGGATTTTTACAATACATGATCCTTACGTGTGATCCTAACCAGTGATCCTTGTTTCTTTGGCAGATAGTGATCCTCAGCAGAGTTCCAGGATCAGGATCACGGACCATCATAGGATCCTCATGCTAACAGTTGCTTTCGTTGAACTTAATGTCATTTTGCAGGAATGTCTAGCAGGATCCGCTCTTAGCATCACGATCAAAGGACGCGTATTTACAATTATAGCATGTGCTTAATCGGAGATGAACGTTGCAAAGGATATGGAAACTTGGCATGATTTAAGGGCGACAATTTAGGCTAGATTTGATTTTATTTCTAAAGGGGTAATGAGCTGATTATTAGTCTTTTTACCTAAAATAGGTCACCTACACTTGTATATATAACACTCTTCCCCATTCGGAAGAACACACAACACAATTCTCACACGCTTAGACACTCGAAACTATAGTGATCCTTGTACTCAGCTCATTATCATCCGAAGTTGTAACCATTTTTCTTATATTGAAGTTTGGTGATCGGTAGTTGCCATCACCCGAGGTTTTTTATGCCGGAGATCATACATTGATCAAGGGCTTTTTCCTCGTATAAATCATTGTGTCTTTGCATATTTCATACTGAAGTGATCCTTTACTTTTTCAATAAACCAAGCATCATACCCCGTTTACATAAAGTTTGGTTGCATTATCCTTGTGTGATTTTTGACCAAAACAAGAACTATGAGGGTCTCATCTGACAGACACTTCTTCAGATTCGACACATGGAAAACGTTATGAACTGCACCGAGTTCTGCTGGTAAGTTCAGTTTGTAGGCCACTTTGCCTATTCTTTCAATGATTTCGAACGGTCCAACATACCGCGGATTGAGCTTGCCTCGTTTACCAAAACGAACCACACCCTTCCAGGGTGAGACTTTGAGTAGCACTCGATCCCCAACTTGGAACTCGAGCGGTTTTCTGCGTTTATCAGCGTAGCTTTTCTGACGGTCACGAGTTGCCGCCATGCATTGTCGTATCTGTGCAATCCGTTCAGTAGCATCAACTACCATTTCTGGACCTGTGATCTGACTATCACCCACCTCTGCCCAACAAAGAGGTGATCGGCATTTACGTCTGTATAATGCCTCGAATGGAGCGGCTTGTATGCTGGTGTGGTAACTGTTGTTGTACGAAAACTCCACTAACGGGAGATGTTTTTCCCAGCTGTTGCCGAAATCGATAACACACGCCCGAAGCATGTCTTCTAGAGTCTGAATAGTGCGCTCAGATTGCCCATCCGTCTGAGGATGGTAAGCTGGTCTCATGTCTAATCGAGAGCCAAAAGATTTGTGCATTGCTTGCCATAGTTCTGAAGTAAATCGTGCATCACGATCTGAGATAATAGAGGTTGGCACTCCATGCCTCGAAACAACTTCTTTCAAGTAAATGTCTGCTAATGTAGAGAACTTGTCAGTTTCCTTGATAGCCAAGAAGTGAGCAGACTTTGTGAGTCAATCCACGATCACCCAAATAGTATCGTTCCTACGCTGGGATCCAGGCAGGCCAGTAACAAAATCCATGGAAATTTCCTCCCATTTCCATTGTGGTATCTTTGGTTGCTGAAGTAGGTCTGATGGTTTCTGGTATTCCGTCTTGACCCTCGCGCAGGTCAAACACTTGCAGACGTAAGTTGCTATGTGGGCATTCATGCTAGGCCACCAGTACATAGTTCTAAGATCGTGGTACATTTTATCCGAACCTGGATGTACCGAGTAGCGGGACTTATGAGCTTCATCCATTACCAGCTTGCGTAAGTTGCCATAATGTGGAACCCAAATGCGTCCTGTTACATTGTAGGCGCCGTTTTCCCTTTGTTCTAATCGTTGCCTTGAGCCGCGTAGGGCCTCAGCCCTGACGTTTTCTGGTTTCAATGTTTCTACCTGAGCATCTCGTATCTGTGCAGGAAGACTAGACTGAATAGTAAGTTGTAGCACGCGCACACATCTAGGCGTAGTGTCCTTTCGACTGAGGGCGTCAACCACAACATTGGCTTTGCCTGGATGGTACTTGATAGCGCATTCGTAATCATTAAGTAGCTCGACCCATCGACGTTGCCGCATGTTCAATTCCTTCTGCTTGAAAATATGCTCGAGACTCCTGTGATCGGTGTAGATAGTGCACTTGGTACCGTACAGGTAGTGTCGCCATATCTTAAGCGCGAAAACAACAGCTCCAAGTTCTAAATCATGTGTAGTGTAGTTCCGCTCGTGAACTTTAAGTTGGCGCGAGGCGTAAGCAATGACTTTATCCCTTTGCATCAATACACAACCAAGACCCTGAATCGACGCATCGCAGTAGACCACAAAATCTTCTGTGCCCTCTGGCAATGAGAGAATAGGTGCGCTGCATAGCCTATCCTTTAGGTGTTGAAAGGCCGTTTCTTGTGTATTACCCCAACGATAGGTAACCCCTTTCTGTGTCAGTAATGCAAGCGGCTGTGCGATCTTTGAGAAGTCTTTGATGAACCGTCTGTAATAACCCGCCAAACCCAAGAATTGGCGTATTTCCGTTGGTGTACGCGGTGCAGGCCAGTTCCTGATCGAATCTACCTTGGATGGATCAACATGAATCCCATCCTTGTTTACCACATGGCCTAGAAAATGGACTTCACGAAGCTAGAAGTCGCATTTTGAAAACTTGACGTACAGTTGTTCCTTTCGAAGAAGTTCCAAGATAAGTCATAGATGCTGCTCGTGTTCCTCCTGACTCTTGGAGTAGATCAAGATGTCGTCGATGAAAACAATCACAAACTTGTCTAAATAAGGCTTGCACACTATGTTCATTAGATCCATGAAAATTGCAGGCACGTTCGTTAGCCCAAATGGCATGACTAGAAACTCGTAGTGGCCGTAGAGAGTTCTGAATGCTGTCTTAGAGACGTCCTCATCCCGGACTCTCAGCTGATGGTAACCTGACCTCAGGTCAATCTTGGAGTAGTAGCTCGACCCTTGCAGCTGGTCGAATAAGTCATCAATACGTGGCAGAGGATAGCGGTTCTTCACTGTCACCTTGTTTAGTTCACGGTAATCTATGCACATCCTGAAGGTATCGTCCTTCTTTTTCACGAATAACACTGGAGCTCCCCAAGGCGAAGAGCTAGGACGAATAAAGCCCTTATCCAAGAGCTCTTGCAATTGCTTAGACAGTTCTTCCAGTTCGGTTGGAGCTAATCGATATGGTGCGCGAGCTATAGGTGCTGCTCCAGGAGCTAATTCGATTTGAAATTTGACTTGGCGGTGAGGTGGTAGCCCAGGTAAATCTTCAGGAAACACTTGGGGAAAATCATGTACAACTGGGATATCCTCTAATCTCCTCTCATTCGTCGATGCGTCTGTAACAAGTGCCAAAATGGCAGTGTGACCCTTTCGTAAACATTTCTGAGCCTTTAAAAAGGAGATGATGCCAACCACGGCACTACTCTTGTCGCCTTGAACCTCGGGAGGTTCTTTACCCGAACGGGGAATACGAACGATCTTCTCCTTGCATAAGATCTCTGCTTGTTGCTGGGATAACCAATCCATACCAATAACGATGTCGAAACTACCCAGAACTATAGGAATGAGGTCGATGGAGAAAGTCTGACTCGCTAAGATAATGTTACAACCCTTGACTACGTGTGTGGCCTCTAAACTTTTACCGTTGGCTAACTCTACGACATGTTTGGTGTTTAAGGGTGTTGGTATACGTTTTAACATTTGACTAACTTTTAGAGACAAATAACTGGTATCCGCACCCAAATCAAACAATATAGAAACATAAAAGTCGTCGAGAAGAAACTTACCCATAACCACATTAGGATCATTCCTTGCGTCACCCTGCCCCAGCACGAACACACGACCCCTGGCATCGTTGCCATTATTGTTTCCCCCGTTGTTGTTCGCATTGCCCTGATTGTTGTTATTGTTGTTGCTCTGGTTCTGGTTTAACTGGGGGCAGTCACGTTTGAAGTGGCCTTCAGCACCACATTGATAGCATCCTCTGTTGCCTCGCTGCTGTTGTTGCTGCTGGTTTCGTGGAGTAGGTGGTTGTTGTTGTTGATTCTGGTTCGCAGGTCGTGAGCTTCTGCAATCTTTAGCCTCATGACCCATCTTGAGGCACCGCTGACAACGACCCTTATTGCACTGGCCATTGTGGTGCTTGTTGCAAGTATTGCCTTGGGAGATTTCCCCGATATCCACCCTGTCTTTGATTACCCGAAGCTCGCTGACCAGGGCTCTGGTAGTTATCAGTCTTGCGCTGCTGAACCTGAGACTGAGTTGTAGCTGAACCTTTGCTGGAATCCCCATCCCATTTCCGTTTGTTGTCACTAGGAGTAGCGGAAGTAGTAGCATCGGTAGCACTGATACGTTTAGGCAGCCTGTTCTGTTCCACTGACTAATCTGTGAGGCGATGAGCAAGACGCTGAATATCCTGGATGTTAGCAAGGTTGGCCGATGTCACGTGGCTTTGAATTTCTGGTGCCAACCCTTTGAGATACAACTCAATACGTCTGATAGGAGGGTCCACCATAGTTGGACACAGAACGGCCAGCTCGTTTGACCGTTTAGTATATGCCTCAATTTCCGACCCCGTCATTTTCAGATGAAAGAACTCCACCTCTAACTTGTGGATGTCGTCACGTGTGCAGTATTCCCGTTTAATCAGCTCCTTGAAATCATTCCAAGGGGTGGCGTTAGCAGCTGCCAATCCTAAAAGTTGAACTTGCGCATTCCACCAAGTCAGCGCGATTCCTTCCAGTGTGCCAGTGGCGTACTTCACCCTACGAGCCTCTGGGCATTCACGCATCTCAAACACTGACTCAAGCTTTTCAAACCAATGGAGGAGTCCCACTGCTCCCTCCGTGCCACTGAATGTGCTAGGAAGACAGTCCATGAAATTCTTGAAAGTGCAAACAGGTGGCTGAGCGTGTTGACCTGTTGTGTATATAAGAACAGGACAAGGTTAAACACAAGAGTTGGTTTAGGAGTGTAGGATCTAAAGATCCTAGTGTGAGTTACGACTGCATGATATACCTCCTGCTTGTGCGGCTGCAAGTGCCGCAGCAACTTGTTCGTTAATGAGAGCCGTCAACTGGGCTTGTGTCAAGTTAATGCGTCCAGCCATGATCTTCATAGCAAAGGTAACATAAGTGAGAGAGCGTTCGCGAATAGTGCGATGACAGAAGAGAGTAAGCACACAAGTGTTCTCAAGCAATAACGATTAGTAGGCAAGGTAATCTAAGCATACCACGAGCAAAGTTCTATGCAATTCTAGCAAGTAGGTAAAGTAAACATGAATAGTAGTACCTATGATGTTGAGCCTTGCACGTGGAGCGAAGCGTCGTTGTGGATCGTTGAGCACTGTACTGGTTATAGTCTTGTTTTAATAAAAATGTTTTCCCCATATTAAAACCAAGTTCTCTATAACCAATGGCTCTGATACCAATCTGTCACACCCCCAAAATCCACCCATGGAGTATCACCGCTTGGAGGCGTGACATGACCAGGATCAAGCCACCAATCATATTGAACATGTAACTAATAAGTAAAAGTAAATGTAATTCAACCCAACCAATATGAAAGGTGTTTAAAACATAATTGCAATATCACTGTTTAGCGGAAGCATAAAAATAAACCCAACATAAGTATGAATATGTAATGTCAAAATGTTTAATCAACGCATTCACGATCCTTGTCCACAACGACCGCGCCTCCCAGTGCAAGCTCCATGTATACCTAACGACCTGCAAGGCATGTAACAGAGAGTCAACAACTAGTTGAGCGAGTTCACAGTGGGTTGTTTAGTAATAGTGTTCATTTAGTAAAACGTTTGTTTGTTTAGTAACCCATGTATCGTTTATAATTACGTCGCGGCCCTCCAGGCATGTTTGGGAAGATTAGTGGGGGTTTCCCATGTATTGTAGACTAGTTTTATTTGTATCGCGGCCCTCCAGGCATGTGTGCGAAGTTTAGTATCAGTATCGCGGCCATTCCAGGCATGTGTGCGAAGATCAGTATCAGTATCGCGGCCATTACAGGCATGTGTACGAAGAGTAGTGGGGGCTTCCCCATGTATCACTAGTCTAGTAATATCTATAAGTGACCTTTCCCAACCGAGGTCAGTATTTCATAATTCCCAACATCAACGTAAATACAGATAATCATCCAAATCCCATTCCCAACCCCGGGAATCCCATGCCTTGGTCAGAGTGTGAACTCACCTTGGTTTGCTCGGTTTGTTATTGTGCTTCTAGTGTTAATTAATGGTTAGGTCCGTTACACACGACCTAAGGTACGTTGCACATAAACTCAATGTAAGTGTTTACGTTCAAATAAGGTTTACAATTCCTTGGTGTCCAAACAACTGTGTTCCGTGTGATAATCGTTTACAGATTGACATGACATAGATTGCACATACATACAGTAACATACAGTATCATACAGTAACATACAGTAACATACAGTGGCAGGATAAGGGTTTTTCATTCAACATTTAACTGATTCAAGCTCTGAATGTTATTAAACTTGGACCTTTGTGACATTACACATTATACTCAGACCTTATGAACCAAACAACAAACTCGGACCCCTTTAATGTTTGAAAACTCAGACCATGTGTTTTGTTTACAAAACTCGGACCTTTCAAGCATCATAAAACTCGGACCATACAAGCATCATAAAAGTCGGACCATGTATTCAATCAAAAAGTCGGACCATACAAGCATCATAAAAGTCGGACCATGTATTCAATCAAAAAGTCGGACCATACAAGCATCATAAAGTCGGACCATGTATTAAATCAAAAAGTCGGACCATACATTACGTACAAAAGTCGGACCATGTTTTCCCTTCACAAAATTCGGACCACGTTTTCTTTACAAAGTTCAGACTATGAGTTTCCATTACAAAATTCGGAGGCAAGTGTCATGTTACAACCTCGGACATGTGACTTCACAAAACCCTGACACTTAACTCTGAGTTAACAACATGCGTGATTTCCAAAACCAATTTATAGTTTTCAATGGAACAGTTACATTGCAGGTTATGATCAAAACCCTAATTTTCATATATTGGCAATGATGTAATCTAATCAACAATCAAACACCTCTAACATATCAGGCATCTTAATGTCAGGAAAGTGATTACACAACCATTCACAAACCATTTCACAATAATCAGGATGATTAATAAACACAGAACCATTGTTCGGAGAACTAGGATTTGCATGAATCAAATAACCAATGATTAACAACAAATAATCATTAAACGTTTACCTTAGATTGATTCTAGATGAAGAGAGAGATCAAAAGTGATGGTTGAGAGCTTGTGCCACCAAGAATGATGAAAAAGATGATTGCAGGAGATGATTGTAAAGGAAGATTGAAATACGTATAATGATTTGTGAGAGAGGTTAGGGTTAGGGGTTATTAAGGTTTCACTAACTACTCCACTCACCCCTACGTATCATCTTTTACATAAAACACACACACCACATATAATTTACAGTCAAGTGTTGTTATAACTTTTTGGCTTATCATGTATTGTTATTCTTATGAATCCTTTAGTTTTCAATTGTTGCGATATTCATTTTGTTTAAACTTATCAAGTAAAGAAAAAACTTAATAAATATCCTCAAAAAGTTTAGGATATGATCAAGGATCACATATCCTATAGTCGATAAGTTCCGAAAAGTAGTATATTTTAAGGATCATAAGTTCAGTTGTCAAAGTATAAGGGTTACTCAAATGAATAATGATAGAATCAAAATAGTTAAGGATCATACCTGAGAATCCAAGTTAGGATCCTAATTCCTTAACAATTACGATCAGGATAATCAAAAAGACAAACCTTAATGAAAGGTAAGGATCAAGGATCCTTGCTTGTTTAACTTCGAAATCCTGAAATAGAATATAACTTGGGACTAAGCCCAAGGATAACTGGGGACAAGCCCAAAGATCTTGTGTAAACTGGAGTATGGCCCTCACTGGCGACTATCCAAACTTAGTGACATGAAATGCCAAAACCTTAGCTAACGTGAAAACGTTAGAAACCTTAGGAACGGATGTATGGTACGTCTACCATTATACGTAGGATCCCGGATACAGCCAGTACAATGAAATTGTCAGCCCCTAAAGCGTGTACTGGTCCCATTGCCATGAACTGTACCAGGATCATCGTGCGCTACTGGCGAAACTGGGGACAGGCCCAAACTGGGGTCAAGCCCAAATAACTGGGGTCAAGCCCAAATAACTGGGGTCAAGCCCAAATAACTGGGGTCAAGCCCAAATAACTGGGGTCAAGCCCAAATAACTGGGGTCAAGCCCATAAACCTGGGGTCAAGCCCAAATAACTGGATACTTTTGTGGATAATCAGTCCCTTGTCAAGGATACCTGAACCTTCAAAACTCAGAATTAAGTGAAAGGAGGATAAAGGATGCAGGATCCTTATCCTTATATAAGAGAATAAAAGAATAAAATAGTTTGAGATTAGAATGTTACCAAAATGAGGATCATTCGTTCTATAAGGATCCTTCAAGGATACTTGTCATGTGAGGATCATGGATCCTTGTCACATGAAGTATTTCTTCAAATGGACAGCATTCTAGGCCCTTGGTAGCAAATCACCTTCCATTGTTAGCAATCGATATGCCCCCTTTCCTGCCTCAACTTCAATCAAATAAGGGCCTTCCCACTTTGGTGCCAACTTTCCATCAGCAGGATTGGTGGTATTCTGAAATGCTTTCCTTAGTGCCATATCACCAACTTGGAATTTCCTGATCCTGACATTCTTGTTGTAAGCTCCAGCCATCCTTTGTTGATAACTGGCTATCCTTATCCTTGCGAAATCCCTGATTTCTTCTATAGTATCCAGGTCTTGAACCAAGTTTTCAGCATTTCCTTCAGGATCACGGATAGTTGTTCTTGCAGTTGGAACCACCATCTCTATAGGGATCACTGATTCTGCTCCAAATACCAAAGAGAATGGAGTTTGACTAGTAGCATTCTTGGGAGTTGTCCTATCAGCCCATAATACATAAGGTAGTTCTTCTGCCCATTTTTCTTTCTTGGATCCAAGCTTTTTCTTTAAGTTGTTGATGATGATCTTGTTGGATGATTCTGCCTGACCATTAGCTTGTGGGTGAACTGGTGTTGATGTTATCATCTTAATCCCCCAGCTGTCACAAAAGTTAGTAGTTCTACTCCCAATAAATTGGGATCCATTATCACATACAATTGCAGAAGAAATACCAAATCTAGTAATAATGTTTCTTTTAATGAAGGATATAACTTCCTTTTCTCTGACTTGAGCAAAGGCTTCAGCCTCTATCCACTTGGAGAAGTAATCAGTCATAGCAAGCATGAATACTTTTCCACCGGGTGCCTTAGGAAGCTTACCAACTATATCCATTCCCCATCTCATAAAAGGCCAAGAATAGGATATAGGATGCAAAAGCTCTGCTGGTTGGTGAAGGATATTACTATGTCTCTGGCAAGAATCACACTTCTTGGCATACTCCACAGCATCCTTCTTCATAGTTGGCCAATAGTATCCTGTCCTCAGGATCCTTGAGAATAATGCTCTGCCCCCAGTGTGATTTCCACAATCTCCTTCATGAAAATCCTTTAGGACTTCTTGGATTTCAGGATCCTCTATACATCTTAGATATGGTCCTGCAAGAGAACGTTTATACAACATATTATTCAATATTGTAAATTGAGATACCTTAATTTTGAAAGCTCTGGGGTTTTCTCCTGTAGGGATCTCTCCGTGTTGGATATATCTCATGATTGGGAGGATCCATGATCCTGAATGAGATTGAGTATCATCACTAGGGATGATTGCAGAATCCTCTCCTATCTCCATAGCTACATGATCCTCGATAGTAAGAGTCAGGATATGGATAATAGGAATTCTTATATCCTCTGGGATCTTCAAGGATGATCCTAGATTAGCCAATGCATCAGCCTCCGCATTCTCTTCCCTTGGTACCTGTGTCAAACTAAAGGATACAAAAGAGAGTGCCAATTCTTTGACTATCTCTAAGTATTTGATTAGCTTTTCACCTTTAACAGCATAGGATCCATTAAAGTGATTAGTGATTAATAATGAATCTACATGTACCTCAAGATACCCGATCCTCATATGCTTAGCAATTTGCAAACCAGCTATCAAGGCTTCATATTCAGCCTCATTGTTAGTAGTTTGGAACTCACAAGCTATGGAGTGGGGTATTATGTCCCCCTGTGGCGATTTTAGTAGTATTCCAAGCCCTGTTCCTTTGACATTAGAGGCTCCATCAGTGTAGAGTATCCATGGATCCTTAGTTTCCTCTAGCTGTTGGACTTCTAATTCAGCTTCCCTATGCAAGTCACTACTGAAATCTGCCACAAAGTCAGCTAAGGCTTGGGATTTAATGGTTGTCCTTGGTTCATATCTTATATCATATGCACTAAGCTTCACTGCCCACTTAGCCATCCTTCCTGACATTTCAGGTTTCCTGAGAACATTCTTAATTGGAAAATTAGTCTTAACAATAATGGCATGAGTTTCAAAATAATGTCTTAATTTAGTGGATGCCATGATTAAAGCAAGGATAAGTTTTTCTAAATGTGAATACCTAGATTCAGCATCAAGCAAACTCTTACTTACATAATAAACATGATGTTGTGTACCTTGGTGATCCTTAACAAGGACCGCACTTACTGCTTTTGATGATACCGCTAAGTATAAGGATAATATATCCCCTTTTTCTGGTTTCATCAAGGCGGGGGCTGAGGATAGGTAATCCTTAAGAGCTTTGAGGGCACTTTCATGCTATTCAGTCCATTCAAATTTCTTATTCTTCCTCAGGATGTCATAGAATTCCTTGCACTTTTCTAAGGATTTGGATATGAACCTGTTCAAGGCTGCGATCCTGCCTGTCAATCTTTGCACATCCTTAGCATTGGCAAGAGATTTGATGTTCACAATAGCCTTGATTTGCTCTGGACTTGCTTCAATGCCCCTCTTTGTCACCATATAGCCTAAGAATTTACCTGCATTAACACCAAAATGACACTTGGAAGGATTTAGTTTCATATTAAATTTATCAAGGATATTGAATGCTTCCTCCAAGTCTTTAAGGTGATCCTCAGCTTTCTTGGACTTAACTACCATGTCATCTATATAGACTTCTATAGTGTGTCCAATTTGATCCTTGGACATCATATTGACTAGCCTTTGATAAGTAGCACCTGCATTCCTTAGTCCAAATGGCATAGCAATATAACAATATATACCAGTTGGGGTCATAAAGGTTGTATCCTCTTGATCAGATGGTTCCATCTGAATTTGTTGAAATCCAGATGAAGCATCCATAAAAGTCAACAACTCATGACCCGCGGTAGCATCCACCATGGAGTCAATGAGGGGTAATGGGAAAGGATCCTTGGGACATGCCTTCTTTAAATCAGTAAAGTCGACACATACCCAACACTTTCCATTTTTCTTTTGAACAACAACCACATTGGCTAACCATCTTGGATACTTAACCTTCTTATCATACCTGCCCGAAGTAGTTTATCTACCTCTTCCTGGATAATAGCATTCCTTTCAGGTGCAAACTTCCTCCTCTTTTGATGAATTGGCTTGAATGACCTGTCAATGCCAAGTTTATGAGTGATTACATCCTTAGATATACATGTCATAACCTCATGTTTCCAGGCAAAGGTGGTTTTTCTTCTTTTAAGGAAGGATATCAGCTCATGTTCAATGTTGCTAAGGATCCCTGATCCTATGAAGATCTTGGATTCAGGATCCTCAGGATCCATGAGGATTTCTTTTACATCCTGCTCTCTTGCCTCCAAGACATCCCTTGGAGGATACTTTAATTGCTATTGCTCTGTAGGCTTTGAGACTGGTTTCATTGATGAAGTGTAGCAGTTCTTAGCCTCTTGCTGATCACTCTCGATTTTTACCACCCCCCCCCCACGGACTAGGAAGCTTTACACACTGATGATAAGTGGATGGGACTGCCTTCATGTGATGTATCCAAGGCCTGCCAAGGATAACGTTACAACAGGATAAACAATCTTTAACACAAATTTTTTGATAAGAATGTAATCCTTCAATATAGATTGGGAGTTTGATGTCCCCCAGAGTATTCTTGGTCTCCCCACTGAACCCCACAAGCACTGAGGATCTTGGTATAATGTCGGATTCAGGAATATTCATCTTCTTAAGGACATCAAGCTGGATGATGTTAACAGAGCTTCCTCCATCTACAAGGATCATGCGAACAAAATGGTTAGAAATAAAAAGAGTAATAACAAGACCGTCGTGATGAGGATCCTGAATGTCAACACGATCATCCTCATCAAAAGTTATGACTTTGTCCTTGGTAACACTGGATGTTCGAACGGGTCTGTCTCCATTATCCATCTTGGTTTCCTTAGCATGTCTCTTGGCTGCTGAAAAGGAAGTACCACAAATGTCTGATCCTCCAGATATGAAGTTTATAACTTGTGCATCTACTGGAGGTGCTGGAGCTTTTTCTGGGATCCTTTCAGGATCCTGGGTTCTTGACTTCTTTCGTCCCAAAAGTTCCTTTAAGTGCCCCTTGCTTAACAAGTAACCAATTTCTTTTCTTAGTGCAATACACTCTTCAGTGAGATGCCCGAAATCCTCGTGATAGGCACACCATTTTGATTTGTCTTTTGTAGCAGCTGGTTTATCACTTTTTCTTGGCCATCTAGCTTTCTCACCTAGATCCTGCATTGCAAGAATCAGTTCATTGTTATCAACAGAAAAACAGTATTCAGAGATTGGAGGATAATCCTCATCATCCTCTTCCTGTTCCACTGCATGCACATTCTGGTTATCAGACTTGTTGTAGGATTTGAACTTGTTGCTCTTGAAAGAGGATCCTTGCTTTTCTTGTTTTGAGGATCCTGCTAGTCTTTCCTGGATCCTTTTGTCATCCTCTAACCGGATGAACCTAAGGGCCCTGGTTCTTACTTCATCGAGATTCCTGCATGGGGTCATAACAAGATCATCATAGAATAATGAATCCCTAAGCAAACCCATTTTAAAGGCTTCTACAGCCGTAGCTATATCCAAGTTAGGGATATCTAAGGATTCTTTACTAAACTTAGTGATATAATCTCTAAGCGATTCATTTTGACCTTGTGTTATCCTATACAAATCACTAGTTAATCGTTCAAACTTTCTACTACAAGAAAGTTGGTTATTAAACAAGTTAACTAGATTAGCAAATGAAGTAATAGAGTAAGGGGGAAGACTTAGCAGCCATTTAAAAGCTGATCCTGTGAGTGTGGATCCAAATCCCTTGCATAGACATGCTTCCTTTAACCTTTCTGGGATGGGGTTAATCTCCATCCTTTCTCTGTATTGAGCTATGTGTTCTTCAGGATCTGTGGAGCCATCATATAACTTCATGCTTGGTATCTGGAACCTCTTGGGTATCTCAGCATCACAAATAGGTGGTGTAAAATGAGATATCTTATGGCTCCCATCTGCAATTTCAGGAATAGGCTTAACTACCCCTGGAACACTGGATATCATATCCTTGAGCTTTTGTAATTCTCTAGCCATAGCTTGATTGATACATGTATCCTGCATAAGGCCATGGTTAGTGGTATAAGAATTATTAAAAGTGTTACCTCCCGGTGGATTCAAGCTTGGAATCCCGGATGTGTATCCATATTGTCGAGGCTCTGGTATGATTGAAGGACCAGAAGAAGCAATGGCTTGCATTGGAATGAAGTCTCCTTGATGGACATCAGAGCTCCCAGGTTGCAAACTTCTTATGGATCCTTGAACCTGAGAAGATCCTTGAACCTGAGAGGATCCTTGAACCTGAGAGGATCCTTGAACCTGAGAGGATCCTTGAACCTGCTGGGTCCCCATGTATCCTCCTGAGCTGACGAAGGATCCTTGATGCTGAGAGAAGGATCCTGCTGGTTGAAAATAGGATCCTAAAGCCTGAGACGTTGCTGAGGATCCGCAATGCATTCCTCTTGTTCCACCCAAGTATTGGACATCTGGAGCTGCAGAATGTTGTGTGGTTATGACCGGAGTGTCAAAATTCAAAGATCTGTGCATCAATGGGGAATGATCCTCTGCCGATCTCTTCTGTTTCTTGATATCTCCAATTTCTCTGAGAATCCTTTCGTTAGTCTTATCCTGCTGCTGTATGTGATCCTTCATCTGCAAAATTAAAGTAAAAAGATCACTAGTAGTAGGAGTATAAGATGCAGAAGAAGTTGGAGGTTTTGAGAATATAGGATTCGGTTTCTTCTCAGCATTCTTCTGGGATCCAGAAGGTGGTGGAGGCAAAGGTGGAACGCCCTGGGATGAATTGACCGCAGACATTGCACTTGAAGTGTTCTTCGCTGAAGAAGCCATCTTCTTGGTTGTAACGAACCGAAATGATCACAAACACAAGAATTCCTTAGGAATGAAGCACCAATTGCCCCACGGTGGGCGCCAAACTGTTTTGGTCAAAAATCAAGCAATGATAATGCAACCAAACTTTCTGTTGTGAGGTGTGATGCTTGAATTAATGAACAATATTGAGGATCACTCTGGAATGTAATGAACAAGTGACACAAAGATTTATACGAGGAAAAAGCCCTTGATCACTGAATGATCTCCGGCATAAAAAACCTCAGGTGATGGAAACTACCGATCACCAACTCAGATTAAACAAGAAATATATTACAACTTCCGATGATAGCGAGCTAATTACAAGGATCACTATAGTGCAACGTGCAAAAAAGTGTGTAATCTCCAAGTGAATTGTTGAGAGCTAGTGAGAGCAGTTACGAGTGTGTGTGTTAAGCTAAAAATAGCCAAGTGTTTCTATTTAGCTCGCTATCCCCTTTAAAAATAGAAAATATCTAAGCTAACAAACATCCCGCATTTCGTGCCAGTCTTCCACGAACTCCATAACGTCCACTTCAGCCATGCACGTGCGGAATAAATATGGAATATGCTCTAGGAATATCGCCAAGACCAAGTCCAAGCTCGTACTCCTACAAAACAACATCATATTCAAAGCAGACAATCGTTAGTATAAGGATCCCTATGATAATCCATGATCCTGGTCCTGCAATACTTCTGAGGATCACCAATTCAGACAGAAATGAGGATTACTAAATCCAACAGCAATTGAGGATCACTGATCATGGGAAAATCCTTTCCTAACATATGTGATAATGGATCCCAATTTATTGGGAGTAGAACTACTAACTTTTGTGACAGCTGGGGGATTAAGATGATAACATCAACACCAGTCCACCCACAAGCTAATGGCCAAGTAGAATCATCCAACAAGATCATCATCAACAACTTGAAAAAGAAACTTGGATCCAAGAAAGGGAAATGGGCAGAGAGCTACCTTATGTATTGTGGGCTGACAGGACAACTCCCAAGAATGCTACTGGCCAAACTCCATTCTCTTTGGTATTTGGAGCAGAATCAGTTATCCCTACAGAAATGGTGGTTGCTACTACAAGAACAAGTATCCGTGATCCTGAAGGTAATGCTGAAAACTTTGTTCAAGACCTGGATACTATAGAAGAACTCAGGGATTTAGCAAGGATAAGGATGGCAATTTATCAACAAAGGATGGCTGGATCTCAATAAGAATGTCAGGATCAGGAAATTCCAAGTTGGTGATATGGTACTAAGGAAAGCATTTCAGAATACCACCAATCCTGCTGATGGAAATTTGGCACCAAAATGGGAAGGCCCTTATTTGATTGAAGCTGAAGCAGGAAAGGGGGCATATCGGTTGCTGAAAATGGAAGGTGATTGGCTACCAAGAGCTTGGAATGCTGTCCATTTGAAAAGATACTTCATGTAGTAAGGATTCGTGATCCTTACCCAATGATGATCCTTGAAGGATCCTTGGTCAACGGAGGATCCTCGTTATGGTAATAATTTAACCTCAAACTCTTTAACTCTTTATACATCATGTACTTAAGGATAAGGATCTTGTATCCTTTATCCTCCTTTCACTTGTTTCTTAGTTTTGCAGAGGGTTTAAGTATCCTTGGCAGACGATAAGTCTCCACAGAAGTATCCAGTTATTTGGGCTTGACCCCAGTTATTTGGGCTTGACCCCAGTTATTTGGGCTTGACCCTAGTTCTTTGGGCTAGTCCCCAGTTTGGGCCTGTCCCCAGTATCGCCAGCAGCGCACGATGATCCTGGTACAGTTCATGGCAATGGGACCAGTACTCGCTATAGGGGCTGACAATTTCATTGTACTGGCTGTATCCGGGATCCTACGTATAATGGTAGACGTACCATACATCTGTTCCTAAGGTCTAACGTTTTCACGTTAGCTAAGGTTTTGGCATTTTCATGTCACTAAGTTTGGATAGTCGCCAGTGAGGGCCATACTCTAGTTCACACACGATCCTTTGGGCTTGTCCCCAGTTATCCTTTGGGCTTGGCCCCAGTATATTGGGCTTGTCCCCAGAATTGTTGGGCTTGTCCCCAGTTACTAACTTGTCTTTTCTTTTGGCTTAGTCCCAAGTAATATTCTGTTTCAGGTTTTTGAAGCTAAACAAATAAGGATCCTTAATCCTTACCATCTACTAAGGTTTGTCTTTTTGATTATCTGATCATAATTGTTAAGGAGTTAGGATCCTAACTTGGATCCTCAGGTATGATCCTCAAGTTACTTTGATTTTATTTTTCATTTACATAAGTGACCATTATTCTTTGACAACAGACCTAATGATCCTAAAATTGCATAACTTTTCTAAGTTTATCGACTATAGGATATTTGACCCTGGATCATATCCTAAAACTCTTAAACATGGTTTGTTCAAATTTTCTTATTCAAGCAAAGTATATAATAGCAGTTGGAAACTAAAGAATTCATAAGGATAACAACACAGGATAAGCCAAAAAGTTAAAGTTTTATTTATTCACAAAATATTCAACCTTTTAAGGTTGTCAAAATTGCCAACCCACATTTCTACCAGTAAAACGTGGCCCGTCCACATGGGTTGGCAAAGGGTGTCCATTGTTCATGTGGTCAAAACAGTGCAGGAAATTAAAGGTGGCAGGATAACAAGTGGCTTCATCCCCCAAACAGAGGATCCCTCCACCATCTATTATCCTACCTATTGTCTGAGGATCCATGATCCATAATCCTAGAAACTATTGTTCAAGATACAACCCATCATTGTTCAACAAAACATCACAACCAAAACAAACTACCAAACTTTAAAAAATGGGCTCCGGCTATGTCTAAAAGTGTCCATCATCGCCCATTCATGCAGCTTACACCTTCGCTGCATCACCTTCACCAGCTCCACCTGCTTCTCCACCACCCTGATCCTTGCCACTGTCGGTTGCCTCGATAGCCAGAACCTCATCAGCCTCTTCTTCGTCCTCCAGCTCAGCCAGCCTAGCCTTCCAGCCCTCCATGTCCCAGTTGCTCCTGTCAAAGTTAGGATCTTGAGCTTCTTGGGCCATCTGCAACTTGGTTTTGTACATGGCAATGGCAGCGGAGACTTTAGCATCCTCCATGATCTCGTGCTTCTCATAGTCAGCATTGATCTGAGCTGCAACTGCCTGAGTTTTGGCATCATTGAGGTCCTTTTTGAAAGGAGGCAATCTTATGATCCTTGAGCACCGCCACTTTTTGGAGATCAGAGTATTTCTCCTCAATCTCTTCAACGTTCCCGACGTAGTCTCGGATTTCAGCAAATTTCTGCAAAAGAAAGGATACAATTCAAGATCTCTTACCCTCAGTATGGAAGGGTCATGTGCAAGGATCATATTTAAGGATCAGTTATTCTTACATCAGCGACATATTCCTTGAACTGATGCTGGATCAGGGGCAGGCCCTCAAGGGTACCGGTAGTCTTCCTTTTCTTTCCACCTCTTCCCTTCGAAGTGGTTGCTTTGGGGACTATGACGGAGGGGCTAGCAGCAGCCTTCTTCTTTCCGGATCGGACAGTGTCAAGGTCAGTGACACTAAAGCGAGAAGCATATTTTGATGACTTTCTAGCACCTACACACCCAAAAAAGATAAGTATCTTTATCCCATTTCTATTTAACTATTTGTTTAAACATTTAATTGTGCAAAAAACAGGATACTTACTTGACATTGTTACAGAACCTGAGGATACCTCTTGAGAATCCTGGGTATTTGCTTGAAATGACCTTGTTGCAGGATCAAGTTTTCGAAAAGCAGCAAGCCTCTCCTTGGTGGCATGTGATGGGATAATATGCGAAATAGAGATAGTTGCACAAAAGAAACAAAAGCATGTTAGTGATCCTTATCAGAAACAAGGTTATCCGGTGATCCTTCTAAGGATCCTCTATCCTACCATGAGCGGTCCACTTCCTTGGCAAATCCTTTCCGTTTGGGATGGTATCCCTCCTGACAAAAAAGAACCGCCTTTTCCAGTTGGTATCATTCTTAGTGGTTTTGAGGATGGGGTGTTCTTCAAAGGGTTTGTGTTTGAATAAATAACGGTGGGATCCGTGACTCACAAGATTGTACATCTCTGCCAACTCTGACATTCCCAGATCAATGCCTTCTTGCTCAATGATTCTTTCAAGGGTGATCAAGACCCTCCACATCATTGGCATAGCTTGAATATAGGAGATGCCGGTGAGAGAGAAAAAGACTGGGTGAATTCAGGGAAAGGATACGAGTATCCTATTGTGAATGGAGTGACCGGGAAAGCTACCCAGGTTTCGGAAACGAAATCGCTCAGAATGGTGGGTTCAAAGGCTTTGAAAATTGTACTCGCCGGAAAGCAATGACGGATTCTGTCTATCTGCGGATCAGTGAAGCAGCATCGTTCCTTTGCAGAGTCTTCGATGATCCCTTGGCTTTTTAAGGGACTAACTTTTGTGTGATCCTTAGCCGGGGAGGATCTTAACATCATCTAGCTCATGATGGTAAAGAAGAAGATGAACAGAGAAAGAAAACGTAAAGGGAGAAGAGAAAGAAAGATACCTGCTTGATCTTCCGATGTGGATTTAAAGGGAGTCTCTCTTGAATTTAAATGCAAATTGATCCCTATCCCTAACTTCACTTTATAATAATGATCTTGCAGGGTAGTTACTTCAGTAACGTAAGACTTGCAACGGCTAGTCCGACTACAACGGCTAGTTATCCATTGGCTTGTTGCAGATAAGAACGAGAAAATATAACTCGTTATTTACATTTTTACTCCTTATATTTTGGGGGCAATTGTTAGGGGAAGATTTTCCTATGATCAATGATTCTCAATTGATGTCGGGTTTAAGGATCCTTAATTCTGTCTAAATTGGTGATCCTCAGAGAGTATTGAAGGATCAGGATCCAGGATAATCTTAGTGATCCTTATACTAATGGTTATCTGCTTTGAATACGTAATTGTTTTGCAGGAATACGTGCTTGGACTTGGTCATGGCGATATTCCTGGAGCATATTCTCTTTTATTCCGCACGTGCTTGACCATGGTGAACGTTATGGAGATCGTGGGAAGAGTGCACGAATTGCGGATAGTTAGTTAGCATAGATATTTTCTAAATTTAAAAGGGGATAGCGAGCTAGATTAGAACACTTAGCTATTTTCGGCAAAAACACACACTCGTACTGCTCTCATCAGTTTACAACACTCTTCTTGGCGATTACACACTTTCTTTTACATATTTCACTCTAGTGATCCTTGTAACTAGCTCGCTATCATCCAAAGTTGTAACACACATTTTGTTTAATCTAAGTTGGTGATCGGTAGCTTCCATCACCCGAGGTTTTTTATGCCGGAGGTCAACTCTTGATCAAGGGCTTTTTCCTCGTATAAATCATTGTGTCACTTGTTCATTACATTTCTGAGTGATCCTTAATATTGTTCATTGATTCAAGCATCACACCTCACATCTAAGGATTTGGTTATATTATCTTGGATTGATTTTTGACCAAAACAAATATCCTGATAGGATATGCAGGTTAGTAAATATTGACTCATACCTGAATTTTGACTTAAAGGGCCTCCAGCATCTGCTCCACCTTTACAGCGATGCCTGTGGTACTGCTGCACTCCACGAGGCCAGGATCAAACAACTTGAGACTATAGTCGCTGACCAGGGTGCTATCGCCGAAGCGAAGACTCGTCATTATGAGGACAAACTGAAGAAGGTCACCCAGGATGCTGAGGTCAAGCTGGCTATCGTCCAAATGGAGCATGAACAGGCCATGGTCTCTTTCCGGGAAGGCATCAAAGCTTCTGCCGTCATCTCTCTGCTACAAGCCTGCATCAAGATGGCATATGAGGCCAAGGAGACAGGGCTTGTTTGCCAAGCCTGGCCGGTTGAATCCTGGGTAGCCAAGCTGAAGGAGCTTGGAGGCAAGGCTGTGCCATATCCTGCTGAGGCTAGTGAATCTTCTAAGTCGGCAGAGGTGGTGGACAAGGCTGAAGAGGAAAAGGATGCTGGGACGGATGTTGGTCAGGATGCTGCGCAGGACGCTGGGGCTGAGAAGACGGAGAAGGCCGGTGAAGATGCCGTTGTGTGAGGGCATTTAAGTGGGCAATGATGGATGTTGATGCCTAGGCCGGAGCCCACTTTTTAAATTTGAATGTTGGCTTGTAATCCCCAAAACAATTTACTTTTTCTACACTTTACTTTTCCTGCATGTGAACAATATGATGGCCAAAGGTGGAGGGATCCTGAGTTTCAGGACGAAGCCCTTGGTCATCAACGTTAGTATGCTTTACTTTTGGACAATATAACAGTTGGAGGTGAATGGGTCTCGGTTTGAGACAAAACCTTCAACTGTTAAGTAAATATGGTAAGGAACTAACTGTGCTTTTGGTGGATGGACCTTGGTTTGAGGTGAAACCAAAAGCACAACTTTTGGTATGTTAATAATATAATTTTCTTTTGGCTTTATTTCTGTTGTTATACCTCTACTGCATGAATTTTATTTATGAAAACAGTTTTGTTTGAACACTCTTGGGAACACATTGTAAGAGTATCATGAAAGATATCCTGCTCAGGATACTGACACATAACTTATAAAATTCTAGTTATCCAAATAAAAAGGAGAGGTCATACCAGATATTCCTAAGGAGTCAATTCGGATCTTCAATTATAGGAATGTCCCCAGTGCACACTTATAAGTTTGAATCCATCCTTTAAGTCGTATAATATATGTCCCTTGTGTTCAATATATTTAAAGACTTAGGAATGCAAACACAGTCATACTTCAGCTTCACTGAATACATCCTGAATATCCTGGGATAAACCCTTAATATCCTGGTATAAACCCTTAATATCCTGGGATAAACCCTTAATATCCTGGGGATAAACCTTGATTTTCATGCGCTACATGCGAGAGTGTACAAACTCCAAGACTTAGAAAGGTGAAAACCTTTAAACCTTAGAGAGTACGAAAATACCCTTTTATGAGAGAGGGTGATCAATCCTCATATACCTTTAGTATCCAGGATATAACCAATAGTAACGAAATTGTCAGCCACTTTTACATGAACTGGTCCCACTACCTTGAACTATCCCTAGATAACTTGCACTCCAGGCGGGGTGTTTAAACCCGATTCGAGAGAAAGGTGAATACCTTTAAACCTGTGAAGGGATCAGGATCCCTTAAACGTGAGAGAGGGGGCCAATCCTCTAATCTTTCGAGTTATCCAGAGTGTATATCCTGAAGCATATCCTACAAAACAACCTTCAACTTAGGTGGGTGTTAGCTTGGCTAACACCCCTCCGATGCTTAAATCAGTATTGGGTTCGAAAGAATGAATAAACTCAAATATATTGAAAAGAGATAGAATTCATACCATTATGAGTTAGAAATTAAATTCTAAACTCACTTGAAATAAAGCTTCAGATGTATAGCATTCCAGGATCTTGGTAGCATATCCCCTTCCATATCCTTGAGTCGATATGCTCCTTTTCCTGCTTCTGACTCAATCTCATAGGGTCCTTCCCACTTTGGAGCTAATTTTCCATTGGTAGGATTAGTAGTATTCTGAAAAGCTTTTCTTAACACCCAATCCCTAACTTGAAACCTCCTAGTCCTCATATTCTTGTTGTATGCTCTAGATATCTTCTGTTGATATGCTGTCATCCCTAGCTTTGCTGCATCTCTTGTTTCATCCACAGTATCTAATTCTTCGCACATAGCTTCAGGATTCTGCTCAGGATCCCGGAGATTGGATCTTGCCGTAGGTATCACCATTTCTGTTGGGATCACCGCTTCTGCTCCAAATACTAAGGAGAAAGGGGTTTGGCCAGTTGCACTCTTTATTGTTGTTCTATCAGCCCACAAAACAAAGGGTGGTTCTTCTGCCCATCTTTCTTTTTAGCTCCCAGTCTCTTTTTCAGGTTGTTGACTATTATCTTGTTTGAGGATTCTGCTTGCCCATTTGCTTGAGGATGTACCAGAGTAGATGTGATCATTTTGATTCCCCAACTCTTGCAAAAGTCAGTAGTCCTCTTACTTATGAACTGAGAACCATTGTCACAGATTATCTCGGCTGGTACTCCAAACCTGGTCAGGATATTCCTCTTTATGAAGGATACTACTTCGTGGTCTCTAACATGGACAAATGCTTCAGCTTTAACCCATTTAGAAAAATAGTCAGTCATTGCTAGCATAAAGACTTTTCCTCCTGGAGCTTTTGTCAACTTTCCTACTATGTCCATTCCACACTTCATGAATGGCTAAGGGGAAGCTATAGGATATAATGGTTCAGCTGGTTGATGCAATATGTTGCTATGCCTCTGACATGCATCACATCTTCGAGCGTATTCTGCAGCATCTTTCTTCATTGCCGGCCAATAGTATCCTGTTCTCAATACTTTTGAGAATAAAGATCTGCCCCCAGTGTGGTTACCACAATCCCCTTCATGTATATCCTGAAGCACTTCCATGGCCTCAGGATCCTTCAAGCGTCTTAGGTATGGACCTGCAAGAGATTTTTTATACAAAATATTATTTATAATGGTGAATCGTGATACCTTCATCCTAAATGCCTTAGGATTTTCGTCTTCAGGAATGTGTCCTTCCTCGAGTTATCTTATGATTGGAGCCATCTAGGATCCAGTATCCTTCTCAGGATCATGACCAGGATCCTGAATGCTTGTTACCTCTTTATCCTGAGCTTTGAAGGGATCCAGAGCAGGATACAGGATATGAAGTATCATTATTTGGGTTCCCTCCGGTATCCTGACTGATGATCCTAAGTTTGCCAAGGCATCCGCTTCAGCATTATCATTTCTTGGTACCTGTTCAAGTGTAAAAACATCGAAATATCCTGCTAATTTTTTGAGAATATCGAGATATTCAATCAACTTCTCACCTTTAACTTCATGATCCTTTATAAGGACGGCACTTACAGCATTCCCTGATACTACGAGGTATAGGGACAGTGGTTCACCATTCTCGGGCTTCATCAATAGAGGTGCAGTTGAAAGATACTGCTTCAAATCCTGCAGGGCTTCTTCATGCTTCACTTTCCACTCGAACTTCTTGTTTTTCTTCAGGATATCATAAAATTCCTTGCACTTTTCCGAGAATCGTGAAATAAATCTGTTTAATGCTACTACTCTTCCTATCAATCTTTGAACATCCTTCCTATTTGAAGGTGATTTGATATCCAAGATAGCTTTAATCTGTTCCAGGCTTGCGTCTATTCCTCTTTTGGTCACCATGTATCCTAGAAACTTTCCTGCCCCCACTCCGAAATGGCACTTAGTAGGATTTAGTTTCATGTTATACTGATCCAGGATATCAGATGCTCCCTTGATATCCTGGAGGTGATCCTAAGCCTTTTTAGATTTTACCACCATATCGTCGATGTATACCTCCATGGTGTCCCCCAGCTTATCTTTAAACATCATGTTTACCAGTCTCTGGTATGTTGCATCTACATTTTTCAAACCAAAAGGCATAGTAGTATAACAATAAATACCTGTTGGTGTCATGAAGGTAGTATCCTCCTGGTCCGAAGGTTCCATTTGAATATGCTGAAATCCTAAGGATGCATCTATGAAGGTTAACATCTCATGGCCGGCAGTAGCATCCACCATTGCATCAATATGAGGAAGAGGAAATGGGTCTTTGGGACAAGCCTTATTTAACTCTGTGTAATCTACACAGACTCTCCATTTCCCATTTTTCTTTTGTACCACGACTACATTTGCTAGCCATCTTGGAAACTTGACTTCTCTGATCATCTTAGATTTCAATAGCCTCTCTACTTCTTCCTGAATGATCATATTTCGCTCCAGAGCAAACTTCCTCCTGTTTTGTTGGACAGGTTTGAATGACCTGTCAATACCGAGCTTATGTGTTATAATATCCTTGGAAATACCTGTCATATCCTCATGCTTCCACGCGAATGTTGACATCCTGCATTTCAAAAAATTAGTCAATTGGTCCTCAATATCCTGAGGGATATTGGTTCCCACAAGCACCGAGACATCCGGATTATCCTGATCCAGGATAATTTTCTTTACATCCTGCTCAGAAGCCTCCGCAATATCCTGGGCCCGTATCTTTAATTGCTATGCTGCATTAGGTTTGGTTGAGGATTTCATTGAGGATGAGTAATGTTTTGGTCAAAAATCACACAAGGATAATGTAACCAAACTTTATGAAAACGGGGTATGATGCTTGGTTAATTATGAAAGTAAAGGATCACTTCTGTGATGAAGATGCAAAGACACAATGATTTATACGAGGAAAAAGCCCTTGATCAATGTATGATCTCCGGCATAAAAAACCTCGGGTGATGGCAACTACCGATCACCAACTTCAATATAATAAAAATGTAGTTACAACTTTGGATGATAATGAGCTGAGTACAAGGATCACTATTGTCTGAGTGTGTGAGAGTTGCCGTATATGTTGTGTGTGTTCTTCCGAATGAGGAAGATGGGTATTTATACATGTGTGGGTGACTTATTTTAGGTAAAATGACTAAATATCAGCTCATTACCCCTTTAGAAATAAAGATAATCTAGCCTAAATTGCTGCCCATTAATCAAGCTAAGTTTCCATATCCGGTACAACGTCTATCTCCAATTTAGCTCTTGCCATATTTGTGAAAACGCGTCCCTGGATCATGATGTGTAGGGCATATCCTGCTAGGTGTTCCTGCAAAACAATTTTGTAACAAGTGGAAGTGACCGTTAGTGTAAGGATCACCATATCGTCCCATGATCCTGATCCTGAAGTCTGGCTGAGGATCACTATCTGCCAAAGAAACAAGGATCACTGGTCAGGATCACGTATAAGGATCATTTATAGTAAAATCCAGCCCCAACAATTGCCCCCAAAATATAAGGAGTTAATTGTAAATAGATGAGTTATATTTTGTTTTGAGCTTATCTCTAACGGGCGACTCCGGGTTACTAGCCGTTACATATGGACTAGCCGTTGTGATATTTACGTCACTGATGTGACGATCCCTGCAAATCATCATTATAAATAGGAGATAGGGTTAGGATCATTTTGTATTTAAATTCGAAGTATCTCCCTTTATAACCATCATTGAAGACTCTTGATCAGGTATCATCTTCTTCTTTCTCTTCTTTGCTCTGTTCTTTCGTGCTTTTACTCTGTTTTTTGTTCAAAATATGCTGCTCCGTAATTCTCCGCACAAGAGTCCCAAGAAGGAGAGTCCCTTAAAGAGCCAGGGAATTATCAAGGATTCTCCCGTGGAGAGATGCTGCTTTACTGATGTCCACATAGACAAGATTCGCCATTGTTTCCCAGCGAATGTTGTTTTCAAACCCTTTGATCCTACTGCTTTGAGCGATCTTGTCTCAGATGTCTGGGTGGCTTTTCCTGCTACTCCCTTCCTCATTGGGTATTCATATCCTTTTCCGATGTTCACTCAATCTTTCTTTTCTCTTACCGGCATCTCATATATCCAAGCTATGCCGATGATCTGGAGGGTTCTATATACCTTCGAGAGGATCATCGAGCAAGAAGGGATTGATCTGGGGATGGCAGAGCTGGCTGAGCTCTATGATCTTACTACGTTTGGATCACATCGTTATCTGCTGAAACGGAAAGCTGGAGAGGATCACCCTATCTTCAAAGTTACCAAGAATGATACAAACTGGAAACGTCGATTTTTCTTTGTTAAGAGGGATTCTATCCCGGATGGGAAGGATCTGCCCAAGGAATGGGCCACTCATGGTAGGATAGAGGATCCTCGAAGGATCACTATCAGTTCTGTCTCATATGATGAGGATCACTGATGTCTTTTCTTTTTTGTCTTTTTATGCAGCTATCTCTGTTGCTCACTTAAAGTTGACCCCTGCTGCCAAAGAGAGAGTGTTAGCTTTCAAGAAGCTTGATCCTGAAGTTCGAAGCTTCCAGATTATTATCCAAGATTCTCAAGAGATATCCTCTGCGTCTGTCACAATGTCAAGTAAGTATCCTCATAAAAAATAAGTTTTATGTGAAAATATTTAATTTAACAAAGGGACTTATCTTGTTTTTGAATTGTGTAGGTGCCGGAAAATCTGCCAGGTCTGTTAAATCTGCCTCCAAGTTTGGGATCAGTGATCTTGCCAATGTCACGTCCTCGAAGAAGAAGGCTCCTGCTGCCAGCCCTTCAGTTTCAGCCCCTAAAGCACCTGCCCGAGGCAAAGGGAAAAAGAGGAAGGCTTCAGATGACCTTCAGGGATTTCCTCTTCTCCGTCAGCAATTCCTTGACTATTTTGATGAGGTTAGGATCACTGCCCCTGTTAATTGTCTTCGACAAGTCCGAGGATCACATGTGTCTGATGTTGCTTTCCTGTTGTCTTCTTTAGAAATTCTCCGAAATGGAGACTTACGTCAATCAGGTTGAGGATCAGGATCGTCAAATTGCTGACCTTCAACAGACGTGTGGGCTGAAGGATCTTAAGATTGCCGATCTTGAGAAGGAGATCCGGGCAGTCAAAGATGAGGCTGTTAACGCGTTGATCAAGTTTGATTATGAGAAGCATGACATTACCCAAGACGCTAAGGTCTCTGCCGCGGTAACCATGTACAAGATACAACTGCAGATGGCTACGGAGGCTCAGGATCCTTCCTTTGACAGGAGCACATGGGATGTTGAGGGTTGGAAGGCAAGGCTAGCAGAATTGGAAGATGATGATGATGCTGAGGACATCCCAATGTTGGAGGGAGGTGATGCTGACAAGGATCAGGGTGGAGAAGCTGGTGGTGATGGAGCAGCGAAGAAGTAAGCTGCATGATTGGGCGATGATGGATATTTCGAGACTAGGCCGGAGCCCAATTTTTTAGGATTGGTAGTGGTTTTTTGTGGTTGTTGATGCTTGAAACAATTATGGTCTGTAATCTCTGAACAATAGTTTCTTAGGGTTAAGGATCCTGGATCCTTTGAACAATAGGTAGGATTACACATGGTGGAGGGATCCTCTGTTTGGGGGATGAAGCCGTTGTGATCCTGCCGCCTTTTAATTTCCCTGCAATTCTTTTGAACCTATTATCATGGACACCCTTTACCTACCCCAGCGGACGGGCCACGTATTGCTGGTAGATGCTTTGGGTAGGTAATTTTGACAACTTTTTGAAAGGGTTAAAGATCCTTTTGTTTAATAAATAAAATCTTAAACTTCTGTCGCTTATCTTGTGTTATTATCCTTTTTGATTTTCAATTGTTTTGACACATGTTTGTTTGAAAAGTTGAGCAAATTATGTTTAAGAAATTTAGGATATGATCCTGGATCAAATATCCTATAATCGAAAGTTTTCAAGATAGTTTATTTTAAGGATTATAGGTTCAGTTGTCAAGGTCTAAAGGTTATTCAAATGAATAATGAAATTAAAAGTAGTTAAGGATCATACCTGAGGATCCAAGTTAGGATCCTAACCTTTAATCAGGATAACCATAAGTAAAAATCTTAATGAACAATAAGGATTAAGGATCCTTAATTGTTTAACTTCGAAAACCTGAAAAATGGAGTATAACTTGGGACTAAGCCAATATAAAAGATAAGTTAGTAACTAGGGACAAGCCCAAAGGATAACTGGGGACAAGCCCAAAGGGTAACTGGGGACAATCCCAAAGGATCACTGGGGACAAGCCCATAGGATAACTGAGAATGATCCCGGAAGATCACTGGGGACAAGCCCATAGGATAACTGGGGACAAGCCCAAAGGATCGTATGTAAACTGGAGTATGGCCCTTTCTGGCAACTATCCAAACTTAGTGACATGAAAATGTCAAAACCTTAGCTAACGTGAAAACGTTAGAAACCTTAGGAACGGATGTATGGTGCGTCCACCATTATACGTAGGATCCCAAGTATAGCCAGTACGATGAGGTCGCCAGCCCCGAAAATGGGTACTGATCCCAAAGACATGAACTATATCAGGATCATCGTGCGCTGCTGGCGGAAACTGGGGATAATCCCAAGGATAACTGGGGTTGTACCCAAGGATCTGTGGTGCTTTTGGAGATCTTTGACGATTTGCTGAAGATACCTGAACTATCATAACTCAAATGGTTTGTGAGTAGAGGATGAAGGATACATGATCCTTATCCTTAGGCAAAAAGTAAGAAAATGCAATAGTTTTAGGATAAGCATATTACCTGAGTAAGGATCACCGATATCTCCAGGATCCTTCAAGGATACTTCAATGTAAGGATCACATGCAGGAAGGATCATGTTCACATGAAATATTTCTTTAAGTGAACAGCATTCCAGGCTCTTGGTAACAAGTTTCCTTCCATGGTTAGCAACCTGTATGCCCCCTTTCCTGCTTCAGCTTCAATCAAGTAGGGACCTTCCCATTTTGGTGCTAGCTTCCCGTCAGCAGGATTGATGGTATTTTGAAATGCTTTTCTCAACACCATATCTCCGACTTGGAACTTCCTTATCCTGACATTCTTGTTGTAGGCACCAGCCATCCTTTGTTGGTAGCTTGCCATCCTTATCCTAGCTAGATCCCTGTTTTCCTCAATAGTATCCAAATCCTGAGCTAGGATCGTAGCATTTTCTTCAGGATCACGAGCACTTGTTCTAGCAGTTGGGATCACCATCTCTGTTGGGATCACTGCTTCTGCCCCAAACACTAAAGAGAAGGGTGTTTGACCGGTGGCATTCTTGGGAGTTGTCCTATCAGCCCATAGGACATAAGGTAACTCTTCTGCCCATTTCCCTTTCTTGGATCCTAGCTTCTTCTTCAGATTGTTGATGATGATTTTGTTGGATGATTCTGCTTGACCATTGGCTTGTGGGTGAACTGGTGTTGATGTGATCATCTTGATTCCCCAACTGTCACAAAAGTTAGTGGTTCTATTCCCAATGAATTGGGAACCATTATCACATACAATTTCAGAGGGAATGCCAAATCTAGTTATAATGTTTCTTTTAATGAAGGATATGACTTCCTTTTCTCTGACTTGAGCGAAGGCTTCAGCTTCTATCCACTTGGAAAAATAGTCAGTCATGGCAAGCATAAATACTTTTCCACCAGGTGCTTTAGGGAGCTTGCCAACTCTATCCATTCCCCATCTCATGAATGGCCAAGAGGATGGTATGGGGTGTAGTAATTCAGCTGGTTGGTGAAGGATATTGCTATGTCTTTGGCAAGGATCACATCTCTTAGCATACTCTACAGCATCCCTTTTCATGGTTGGCCAGTAGTATCCTGTTCTAAGGATCCTTGAGAATAATGCCCTGCCCCCAGTGTGGTTTCCACAGTCTCCTTCATGGAAATCCTTCAACACCTCTTCAATTTCAGGATCCTCGATACATCTCAAATATGGTCCTGCAAGAGATCGCTTATATAATACATTATTCAGAATTGTGAATTGAGATACCTTAATCCTGAAAGCTCTAGGATTTTCTCCCATCGGGATCTCCCCATGTTGCAAGTATCCCATGATCGGTGAGATCCATGATCCTGAATGAGATTGGGCTTCTTCACTAGGGATCATTGCAGTATCCTCTTCTATTTCCATGGCCACCTGTTTTTCAATGGCAGGAGCCAGGATATGGATGATAGGGATACTTATATCTTCTGGAATCTTCAAGGATGATCCTAGGTTGGCCAATGCATCAGCTTCTGTGTTCTCCTCCCTTGGTACCTGTGTCAAGCTGAAAGAGACAAAAGAGAGTGCCAATTCTTTGACTATCTCTAAATATTTGGTTAGCTTCTCGCCTTTAACAGCGTAGGATCCATTAAAGTGATTAGTGATCAATAATGAATCTACATATACTTTAAGATACTTTACCCCCATATCCTTAGCAATTTGTAAGCCAGCAATTAAGGCTTCATACTCAGCCTCATTGTTAGTTGCCTGGAACTCACAAGCTATGGAGTGGGGTATTATGTCCCCCTGTGGCGATTTTAGTAGGATCCCTAGCCCTGTGCCTTTGATATTTGAGGATCCGTCAGTGTGTAGTATCCAAGGATCCTTGGTCTCATCCAGCTGCTGAACCTCCAATTCTGCTTCTATTTGTAGATCACTACTGAAATCAGCCACAAAGTCAGCTAGTGCTTGAGATTTAATAGCTGTTCTTGGTTCGTATCTTATATCATGGGCACTAAGCTTTACTGCCCACTTAGCCATTCTCCCTGACATATCTGGTTTCCTGAGGACATTCTTAATTGGAAAATTAGTTTTAACAATAATAGTATGGGTTTCAAAATAATGCCTTAACTTAGTGGATGCCATGATTAATGCAAGGATAAGTTTTTCGAGGTGTGAGTACCTGGATTCGGCATCAAGTAAACTTTTACTTACATAGTAGATAGGATATTGTGTACCTACATGATCCTTGACAAGGACTGCACTTACAGCGGTTGAGGATACCGCCAGGTACAAGGATAACACATCTCCTTTTTCCGGTTTTGCTAGTGCTGGTGCTGAGGACATATATTCTTTGAGGGCTTGTAGAGCGTTCTCATGTTTCTCAGTCCATTCAAACTTCTTATTCTTCCTTAGGATATCGTAGAATTCTTTACATTTTTCTGAGGATTTCGATATGAACCTGTTCAAAGCTGCTAACCTGCCTGTTAGTCTTTGGACATCCTTGGCATTGGCAGGAGATTTGATATTTATTAATGCTTTGATTTGTTCCGGGCTTGCTTCAATACCCCTCTGGGTTACCATGTATCCTAAGAACTTTCCTGCCTTAACACCAAAATGGCATTTTGAAGGATTAAGTTTCATGTTGTACTGATCAAGGATATCGAATGCTTCTTCTAAGTCCTTTAGGTGATCCTCAGCTTTTTTTGATTTGACCACCATATCATCTATGTACACCTCCATAGTTTTTCCAATTTGATCCTTGAACATCATATTTACCAGTCTTTGATATGTTGCACCTGCATTTCTTAGTCCAAAAGGCATGGCAATATAACAATATAAACCGGTTGGGGTCATAAAGGCTGTATCCTCTTGGTCAGATGGTTCCATCTGGATTTGTTGGAACCCAGATGATGCATCCATAAAGGTCAACAGTTCATGCCCCGCTGTTGCATCCACCATGGAGTCAATGTGGGGTAATGGGAAAGGATCCTTGGGACATGCCTTATTCAAATCAGTGAAATCGACACATACCCTCCACTTTCCGTTTTTCTTTTGGACAACAACCACATTGGCTAACCATTTTGGATACTTTACCTCTCTGATCATACCTGCTCGAAGTAGCCTTTCTACTTCTTCTTGGATAATGGCATTCCTTTCTGGTGCAAACTTCCTCCTTTTTTGATGGATTGGCTTGATAGACCTGTCAATGCCAAGTTTGTGAGTAATAATATTCTTAGATATACCTGTCATATCTTCATGCTTCCAAGCAAAGGTAGATTTTCTTCTTTTGAGGAAGGATATCATATCTTCTTTCATTTTGCTAAGGATCCCTGATCCGATATAGATTTTTGATTCAGGATCACTAGGATCCAAGAGGATTTCATCTACATCTTGTTCCCTCGCCTCCAAGACGTTCCTCGGAGGATACTGTAATTGCTATTGCTCCCTTGGCTTCGAGGTTGGCTTCATGGATGAGGTATAGCAATCCTTAGCCTCTTGCTGGTCACTGTCGATCTTGATTATCCCCCATGGGCTGGGGAGCTTCACACATTGATGGTAGGTAGATGGAACTGCTTTCATGTCATGTATCCAAGGCCTGCCAAGGATAACGTTGCAACAAGATAAACAGTCAATAACACAAAATTTTTGGTAATTATGTAATCCTTCCACGTAGATTGGGAGTTTGATGTCCCCCAGAGTTTTCTTCGTTTCTCCACTGAATCCTACAAGCACGGAGGATCTTGGTGTGATGTCTGATTCTGGGATTCCCATCTTCTTCAAGACATCAAGCTGGATAATGTTCACTGAGCTCCCTCCGTCAATAAGGATCCTGCGGACAAAATGGTTAGAGATAAAGAGAGTGATAACTAAACTATCATGGTGAGGATCCTGAACATTAACGCGATCATCCTCATCAAATGTTATCATCTTCCCTTCTGAGACGCTTGAGGTTCTAATAGGCCTTTCTCCATTGTCCATTTTTGATTCTTTTGCATATCTTTTGGCCGCTGAGAAGGATGTACCACAGATGTCTGATCCTCCGGATATAAAGTTGATCACTTGTGCATTTGCCGGAGGTGCTGGGGCTTTTTCGGGGATCCTTTCAGGATCCTGGGTCCTTTGCTTTTTTCTCCCCAGCAATTCTTTTAGATGCCCCTTGCTTAGCAGGTATCCAATTTCCTTTCTTAAGGCTATGCAATCTTCAGTCAGATGGCCGAAATCCTCATGGTATGTGTTGGGGCTGGATTTTACTATAAATGATCCTTATACGTGATCTTGACCAGTGATCCTTGTTTCTTTGGCAGATAGTGATCCTCAGCCAGACTTCAGGATCAGGATCATGGGACGATATGGTGATCCTTACACTAACGGTCACTTCCACTTGTTACAAAATTGTTTTGCAGGAACACCTAGCAGGATATGCCCTACACATCATGATCCAGGGACGCGTTTTCACAAATATGGCAAGAGCTAAATTGGAGATAGACGTTGTACCGGATATGGAAACTTAGCTTGATTAATGGGCAGCAATTTAGGCTAGATTATCTTTATTTCTAAAGGGGTAATGAGCTGATATTTAGTCATTTTACCTAAAATAAGTCACCCACACATGTATAAATACCCATCTTCCTCATTCGGAAGAACACACACGACATACGACACAACTCTCGAACACTTAGACACTCAGTGATCCTTGTACTCAGCTCATTATCATCCGAAGTTGTAACTACATTTTTAATATATTGAAGTTGGTGATCGGTAGTTGCCATCACCCGAGGTTTTTTATGCCGGAGATCATACATTGATCAAGGGCTTTTTCCTCGTATAAATCATTGTGTCTTTGTATCTTTATCACAGAAGTGATCCTTTACTTTCATAGCTAACCAAGCATCATACCCCGTTTACATAAAGTTTGGTTACATTATCCTTGTGTGATTTTTGACCAAAACAGTTTGGCGCCCACCGTGGGGCCATTGGTGCTTCATTCATAAGAAAATCTTTTGTTCGAAATCATTTCAAAGAATTACATGGCTTCATCATTGAAGAACACGTCCACGGCGATGTCTGCGGTCACCTCATCACAGATCACCTTGCCTCCTCCACCAGCAGGATCTCAGAAAAATACTGAGAAGAGATCAACTCCCACTTTCTCTAAACCTCTATCTTCTTCTGCTATGAATTCTTCTATTCCCAGTACTAGTGATGTATTTGCTTTAATTTTGCAGATGAAGGATCGTATGCAGCGGCAAGATGAAACCAACGAAAGGATCCTCAGGGAAATTGGAGATCTCAAAAGACAAAAGAAAGCGGCAGAGGATCATTCTCCACTGATGCCCAAATCCTTGAGCTTCGATACTCCAATAATCACTTCCCAGCCATCAGGGATCCCGGACGTACAAATCATAGGGGAGTCAAGAGGATCACGTTTCAACTCGGCAGCAATGACTCAGACATCAGATTCACATTTTCAGCCAATAGGATCCTATCCTCAGTACATGGGATCCTTCATGAATCCGGGAGCCTATCCGGAGGCACAGCAGTTTCAAGGATCCTACTTTATTCCAGGATCATTCCAGGGCCAAGGATCCTCCTTTGTTCCAGGATCATCCCAGATTCAAGGATCCTCCTTCGTTCCAGGATCATCCCAGATACCAGGATCCTTACAGATGCCAGGATCCCTAAAAAGTTTGCAAACAGGAAGTCTAGATGTCCATCAAGGGGACTTCATTCCAATGCAGACCATTGCTTCCACTGGTCCCTCCGTTGTTCCAAGATCCCAGCAATGTGGATTCCCTAACCTGAACCCAATGGGAGGTAACACTTTAAATAATTATCCCACTACTAACCTTGGATTTATGCAGGATACAGGTACCAATCATGTTATGGCCAGGGAACTACAGAAACTAAAGGACATGATCTCAAGTGTTCCAGGGGTAGTCAAGCCTATCCCAGAGATTGCAGATGGAAGCCACAAGGTATCTCGCTTTGCACCACCAATTTGTGATGCAGAGGTACCCAAAAGGTTCCATATTCCTACCATGAAGCTGTATGATGGCACAACGGATCCAGAGGAGCATATAGCACAATACAGGGAAAGAATGGAAATCAATCCTATCCCAGAAAAGTTGAAGGAAGCGTGCCTATGTAAAGGATTTGGATCCACTCTAACTGGATCAGCTCTTAAGTGGCTGCTAAGTCTTCCCCCTTACTCTATTACTTCATTTGCTAATTTAGTTAATTTATTCAATAACCAATTCTCTTGTAGTAGAAAATTTGAAAAATTAACTAGTGATTTGTACAGGATAACTCAAAATAATAATGAATCATTAAGGGATTATATAACTAAATTTAGTAAAGAATCCTTGGATATTCCCAACTTGGATATGGCTACGGCTGTTGAAGCCTTCAAAATGGGACTTCTTAAGGATTCATTATTCTATTATGACACCTTGCAGGAATTTAGATGAAGTAAGAACTCGAGCACTCAGGTTTATCCGGCTAGAGGATGACAAGAGGATCCAGGAGAGACAAGTAGGATCCTCAAAACAAGATAAGCAAGGATCCTCCTTCAAAAACAACAAGTTCAAATCCTACCATAGAAACGAGAACAAGAATGTGCATGCTGTCGACCAAGAAGAGGATGATGAAGAATATCCTCCAATCTCAGAATATTGTTTTTCCGTTGATAATCATGAACTAATCCTTGCAATGCAGAATCTAGGTGAAAAGGCTAGGTGGCCCAGGAAGAATGATAAACCATCCGGGACTAAAGACAAGTCCAAATGGTGTGCATACCATGAGGATTTCGGCCATCTGACTGAAGATTGCATAGCCTTAAGAAAGGAAATTGGATACCTGCTAAGCAAGGGGCAACTAAAAGAATTACTGGGGAGAAAAAAGCAAAGGACCCAGGATCCTGAAAGGATCCCCGAAAAAGCCCCAGCACCTCCGGCAAATGCACAAGTGATCAACTTTATATCCGGAGGATCAGACATCTGTGGTACATCCTTCTCAGCGGCCAAAAGATATGCAAAAGAATCAAAAATGGATAATGGAGAAAGGCCTATTAGAACCTCAAGCGTCTCAGAAGGGAAGATGATAACATTTGATGAGGATGATCGCGTTAATGTTCAGGATCCTCACCATGATAGTTTAGTTATCACTCTCTTTATCTCTAACCATTTTGTCCGCAGGATCCTTATTGACGGAGGGAGCTCAGTGAACATTATCCAGCTTGATGTCTTGAAGAAGATGGGAATCCCAGAATCAGACATCACACCAAGATCCTCCGTGCTTGTAGGATTCAGTGGAGAAACGAAGAAAACTCTGGGGGACATCAAACTCCCAATCTACGTGGAAGGATTACATAATTACCAAAAATTTTGTGTTTATCTTGTTGCAACGTTATCCTTGGCAGGCCTTGGATACATGACATGAAAGCAGTTCCATCTACCTACCATCAATGTGTGAAGCTCCCCAGCCCATGGGGGATAATCAAGATCGACAGTGACCAGCAAGAGGCTAAGGATTGCTATACCTCATCCATGAAGCCAACCTCGAAGCCAAGGGAGCAATAGCAATTACAGTATCCTCCGAGGAACGTCTTGGAGGCGAGGGAACAAGATGTAGATGAAATCCTCTTGGATCCTAGTGATCCAGAATCGAAAATCTATATCGGATCAGGGATCCTTGGCAACATGAAAGAAGACATGATATCCTTCCTCAAAAGAAGAAAATCTACCTTTGCTTGGAAACATGAAGATATGACAGGTATATCTAAGAATATTATTACTCACAAACTTGGCATTGACAGGTCTATCAAGCCAATCCATCAAAAAAGGAGGAAGTTTGCACCAGAAAGGAATGCCATTATCCAAGAAGAAGTAGAAAGGCTACTTCGAGCAGGTATGATCAGAGAGGTAAAGTATCCAAAATAGTTAGCCAATGTGGTTGTTGTCCAAAAGAAAAACGGAAAGTGGAGGGTATGTGTCGATTTCACTGATTTGAATAAGGCATGTCCCAAGGATCCTTTCCCATTACCCCACATTGACTCCATGGTGGATGCAACAGCGGGGCATGAACTGTTGACCTTTATGGATGCATCATCTGGGTTCCAACAAATCCAGATGGAACCATCTGACCAAGAGGATACAGCCTTTATGACCCCAACCGGTTTATATTGTTATATTGCCATGCCTTTTGGACTAAGAAATGCAGGTGCAACATATCAAAGACTGGTAAATATGATGTTCAAGGATCAAATTGGAAAAACTATGGAGGTGTACATAGATGATATGGTGGTCAAGTCAAAGAAAGCTGAGGATCACCTAAGGGACTTGGAAGAAGCATTCGATATCCTTGATAATTATAACATGAAACTAAATCCTTCAAAATGCCATTTTGGTGTTAAGGCAGGAAAGTTCTTAGGATACATGGTAACCCAGAGGGGCATTGAAGCAAGCCCGGAACAAATCAAAGCATTAATAAATATCAAATCTCCTGCCAATGCCAAGGATGTTCAAAGACTAACAGGCAGGATAGCAGCTTTGAACAGGTTCATATCGAAATCCTCAGAAAAGTGCAAAGAATTCTACGATATCCTAAGGAAGAATAAGAAGTTCGAATGGACTGAGAAGCATGAAAATGCTTTACAAGCCCTAAAAAAGTATATGTCCTCAGCACCAGCATTAGCAAAACCGGAAAAAGGAGATGTGTTATCCTTATATCTGGCGGTATCCTCAACCACTGTAAGTGCTGTCCTTGTTAAGGATCACGAAGGTACACAATATCCTATCTACTATGTAAGTAAAAGTCTACTTGATGCCGAATCCAGGTACTCACACCTCGAAAAACTCATCCTTGCATTAATCATGGCATCCACTAAGTTAAGGCACTATTTTGAAACCCATACTATTGTTGTTAAAACTAATTTTCCAATTAAGAATGTCCTCAGGAAACCGGATATGTCAGGGAGAATGGCTAAGTGGGCAGTGAAGCTTAGTGCCCATGATATAAGATACGAACCAAGAACAGCCATTAAATCTCAAGCACTAGCTGACTTTGTGGCTGATTTCAGTAGTGATCTACAAAAGGAAGCAGAATTGGAGGTCCAGCAGCTGGATGAGACCAAGGATCCTTGGATCCTACACACTGACGGATCCTCAAACATCAAAGGCACAGGGCTAGGGATCCTACTAAAATCGCCACAGGGGGACATAATACCCCACTCCATAGCTTGTGAGTTCCAGGCAACTAACAATGAGGCTGAGTATGAAGCCTTAATTGCTGGCTTACAAATTGCTAAGGATATGGGGGTAAAGTATCTTAAAGTATATGTAGATTCATTATTGATCACTAATCACTTTAATGGATCCTACGCTGTTAAAGGCGAGAAGCTAACCAAATATTTAGAGATAGTCAAAGAATTGGCACTCTCTTTTGTCTCTTTCAGCTTGACACAGGTACCAAGGGAGGAGAACACAGAAGCTGATGCATTGGCCAACCTAGGATCATCCTTGAAGATTCCAGAAGATATAAGTATCCCTATCATCCATATCCTGGCTCCTGCCATTGAAAAACAGGTGGCCATGGAAATAGAAGAGGATACTGCAATGATCCCTAGTGAAGAAGCCCAATCTCATTCAGGATCATGGATCTCACCGATCATGGGATACTTGCAACATGGGGAGATCCCGATGGGAGAAAATCCTAGAGCTTTCAGGATTAAGGTATCTCAATTCACAATTCTGAATAATGTATTATATAAGCGATCTCTTGCAGGACCATATTTGAGATGTATCGAGGATCCTGAAATTGAAGAGGTGTTGAAGGATTTCCATGAAGGAGACTGTGGAAACCACACTGGGGGCAGGGCATTATTCTCAAGGATCCTTAGAACAGGATACTACTGGCCAACCATGAAAAGGGATGCTGTAGAGTATGCTAAGAGATGTGATCCTTGCCAAAGACATAGCAATATCCTTCACCAACCAGCTGAATTACTACACCCCATACCATCCTCTTGGCCATTCATGAGATGGGGAATGGATATAGTTGGCAAGCTCCCTAAAGCACCTGGTGGAAAAGTATTTATGCTTGCCATGACTGACTATTTTTCCAAGTGGATAGAAGCTGAAGCCTTCGCTCAAGTCAGAGAAAAGGAAGTCATATCCTTCATTAAAAGAAACATTATAACTAGATTTGGCATTCCCTCTGAAATTGTATGTGATAATGGCTCCCAATTCATTGGGAATAGAACCACTAACTTTTGTGACAGTTGGGGAATCAAGATGATCACATCAACACCAGTTCACCCACAAGCCAATGGTCAAGCAGAATCATCCAACAAAATCATCATCAACAATCTGAAGAAAAAGCTAGGATCCAAGAAAGGGAAATGGGCAGAAGAATTGCCTTATGTGCTATGGGCTGATAGGACAACTCCCAAAAACGCCACTGGTCAAACACCTTTCTCTTTAGTATTTGGGGCAGAAGCAGTGATCCCAACAGAAATGGTGATCCCAACTGCTAGAACAAGTGCTCGTGATCCTGAAGAAAATGCTGCAATTCTAGCTCAGGATTTGGATACTATTGAGGAAATCAGGGATCTAGCCAGAATAAGGATGGCAAGCTACCAACAAAGAATGGCTGGTGCCTACAACAAGAATGTCAGGATAAGGAAGTTCCAAGTTGGAGATATGGTGTTGAGAAAAGCATTTCAAAATACTATTAATCCTGCTGACGGGAAGCTAGCACCAAAATGGGAAGGTCCCTACTTAATTGAAGCCGAAGCAGGAAAGGGGGCATACAGGCTGCTAACCATGGAAGGGAACTTGTTGCCAAGAGCATGGAATGCTGTTCACTTAAAGAAATATTTCATGTGAACATGATCCTTCATGCATGTGATCCTTACATTAGAGTATCCTTGAAGGATCCCGGTGCCATCGATAATCCTCATTCTGGTAATATGCTTATCCTAGAAACTATTATATTTTCCTATTTTCTTACCTAAGGATAAGGATCACGTATCCTTCATCCTCTACTCACAAACCATTTGAGTTATGATAGTTCAGGTATCTTCAGCAAATCCTCAGAGATCTCCAAAAGCACCAAAGATCCTTGGGTACAACCCCAGTTATCCTTGGGATTATCCCCAGTTTCCGCCAGCAGCGCACGATGATCCTGATATAGTTCATGTCTTTGGGATCAGTACCCATGTTCGGGGCTGGCGACCTCATCGTACTGGCTATACTTGGGATCCTACGTATAATGGTGGACGCACCATACATCCGTTCCTAAGGTTTCTAACGTTTTCACGTTAGCTAAGGTTTTGACATTTTCATGTCACTAAGTTTGGATAGTTGCCAGAAAGGGCCATACTCCAGTTTACATACGATCCTTTGGGCTTGTCCCCAGTGATCCTTTGGGCTTGTCCCCAGTTATCCTTTGGGCTTGTCCCCAGTGATCCTCCGGGATCATTCTCAGTTACCCTTTGGGCTTGTCCCCAGTGATCCTTTGGGCTTGTCCCCAGTTATCCTTTGGGCTTGTCCCCAGTGATCCTCCGGGATCATTCTCAGTTACCCTTTGGGCTTGTCCCCAGTGATCCTTTGGGATTGTCCCCAGTTATCCTTTGGGCTTGTCCCTAGTTACTAACTTATCTTTTACATTGGCTTAGTCCCAAGTTATATCTCACTTTTCAGGTTTTGGAAGTCTAAACATATAAGGGTCCTTAATCCTTATTAATTATCAAAGTCTTATCTATGATTGTCTTGATTGAAGGTTAGGATCCTAACGTGGATCCTCAGGTATGATCCTTGACTATTTTTGATTATACTCTTTATCCTAACCAACCCTTATACTTTGACAACCGAACCAATGATCCTTGAACTAAAGCACTTTGAGAATCTTCAATATGAGGATATTTGATCTAGGATCATATCCTAAGTTCATTAAACACTTTTTCAACTCTTGTTATTTTAACAAATACAGCAATTGAGAAATAAGAGGACTATTGAAGGATAACAACACAAGATAAGCCAGAAAGATTAAAGTTATATTATTAAACAAAAGGATCATTAACCCTTTCAAAAGATTGTCAAAATTGCCAACCCACATTTCTACCAGCAAAACGTGGCCCGTCCACATGGGTTGGCAAAGGGTGTCCATTGTCTATGCGGTCTTAGCATTTTGCAGGAAATAAAAGCGGCAGGATCACAAAGGTTTCATCCCCCAAACAGAGGATCCCTCCACCTTTTGTAAATCCTACCTATTGTCTAAAAGGATCCAGGATCCTTAACCCTAAGAAACTATTGTTTAAGTTACAAACCATAATTGTTCACAAACACCACTACCACAAAAAACCACTACCAATCCTAAAAAATTGGGCTCCGGCCTAGTCTCAAAATATCCATCATCGCCCAATCATGCAGCCTACACCTTCGCTGCTTCATCACCACCAGCACCTCCACCTTGATCCTTCTCAACATCACCTCCCTCCAGCATTGGGATATCCTCAGCATCATCGTCATCTTCCAACTCTGCTAGCCTTGCCTTCCAGCCTTCAACATCCCATGTGCTCCTGTCAAAGGAAGGATCCTGAGCCTCCGTAGCCATCTGCAGTTGTATCTTGTACATGGTTACCGCGGCAGAGACCTTAGCGTCTTGGGTAATGTCATGCTTCTCATAATCAAACTTGATCAACGCTTTAACAGCCTCATCTTTGACTGCCCGGATCTCCTTCTCGAGATCGGCAATCTTAAGATCCTTCAGCCCACACGTCTGTTGAAGGTCAGCAATTTGACGATCCTGATCCTCAACCTGATTGACGTAAGTCTCCATTTCGGAGAATTTCTAAAGAAGACAACAGGAAAGCAACATCAGACACATGTGATCCTCGGACTTGTCGAAGACAATTAACAGGGGCAGTGATCCTAACCTCATCAAAATAGTCAAGGAATTGCTGACGGAGAAGAGGAAATCCTTGAAGGTCATCTGAAGCCTTCCTCTTTTTCCCTTTGCCTCGGGCAGGTGCTTTAGGGGCTGAGACTGAAGGGCTGGCAGCAGGAGCCTTCTTCTTCGAGGACGTGACATTGGCAAGATCACTGATTCCGAACTTGGAGGCAGATTTAACAGACCTGGCAGACTTTCCGGCACCTACACAATTCAAAAACAAGATAAGTTCCTTTGTTAAATTAAATATTTTCACATAAAACTTATTTTTTATGAGGATACTTACTTGACATTGTGACAGACGCAGAGGATATCTCTTGAGAATCTTGGATAATAATCTGGAAGCTTCGAACTTCAGGATCAAGCTTCTTGAAAGCTAACACTCTCTCTTTGGCAGCAGGGGTCAACTTTAAGTGAGCAACAGAGATAGCTGCATAAAAAGACAAAAAAGAAAAGACATCAGTGATCCTCATCATATGAGACAGAACTGATAGTGATCCTTCGAGGATCCTCTATCCTACCATGAGTGGCCCATTCCTTGGGCAGATCCTTCCCATCCGGGATAGAATCCCTCTTAACAAAGAAAAATCGACGTTTCCAGTTTGTATCATTCTTGGTAACTTTGAAGATAGGGTGATCCTCTCCAGCTTTCCGTTTCAGCAGATAACGATGTGATCCAAACGTAGTAAGATCATAGAGCTCAGCCAGCTCTGCCATCCCCAGATCAATCCCTTCTTGCTCGATGATCCTCTCGAAGGTATATAGAACCCTCCAGATCATCGGCATAGCTTGGATATATGAGATGCCGGTAAGAGAAAAGAAAGATTGGGTGAACATCGGAAAAGGATATGAATACCCAATGAGGAAGGGAGTAGCAGGAAAAGCCACCCAGACATCTGAGACAAGATCGCTCAAAGCAGTAGGATCAAAGGGTTTGAAAACAACATTCGCTGGGAAACAATGGCGAATCTTGTCTATGTGGACATCAGTAAAGCAGCATCTCTCCACGGGAGAATCCTTGATAATTCCCTGGCTCTTTAAGGGACTCTCCTTCTTGGGACTCTTGTGCGGAGAATTACGGAGCAGCATATTTTGAACAAAAACCAGAGTAAAAGCACGAAAGAACAGAGCAAAGAAGAGAAAGAAGAAGATGATACCTGATCAAGAGTCTTCAATGATGGTTATAAAGGGAGATACTTCGAATTTAAATACAAAATGATCCTAACCCTATCTCCTATTTATAATGATGATTTGCAGGGATCGTCACATCAGTGACGTAAATATCACAACGGCTAGTCCATATGTAACGGCTAGTAACCCGGAGTCGCCCGTTAGAGATAAGCTCAAAACAAAATATAACTCATCTATTTACAATTAACTCCTTATATTTTGGGGGCAATTGTTGGGGCTGGATTTTACTATAAATGATCCTTATACGTGATCCTGACCAGTGATCCTTGTTTCTTTGGCAGATAGTGATCCTCAGCCAGACTTCAGGATCAGGATCATGGGACGATATGGTGATCCTTACACTAACGGTCACTTCCACTTGTTACAAAATTGTTTTGCAGGAACACCTAGCAGGATATGCCCTACACATCATGATCCAGGGACGCGTTTTCACAAATATGGCAAGAGCTAAATTGGAGATAGACGTTGTACCGGATATGGAAACTTAGCTTGATTAATGGGCAGCAATTTAGGCTAGATTATCTTTATTTCTAAAGGGGTAATGAGCTGATATTTAGTCATTTTACCTAAAATAAGTCACCCACACATGTATAAATACCCATCTTCCTCATTCGGAAGAACACACACGACATACGACACAACTCTCGAACACTTAGACACTCAGTGATCCTTGTACTCAGCTCATTATCATCCGAAGTTGTAACTACATTTTTAATATATTGAAGTTGGTGATCGGTAGTTGCCATCACCCGAGGTTTTTTATGCCGGAGATCATACATTGATCAAGGGCTTTTTCCTCGTATAAATCATTGTGTCTTTGTATCTTTATCACAGAAGTGATCCTTTACTTTCATAGCTAACCAAGCATCATACCCCGTTTACATAAAGTTTGGTTACATTATCCTTGTGTGATTTTTGACCAAAACAGTATGCACACCATTTGGACTTGTCTTTAGTCCCGGATGGTTTATCATTCTTCCTGGGCCACCTAGCCTTTTCACCTAGATTCTGCATTGCAAGGATTAGTTCATGATTATCAACGGAAAAACAATATTCTGAGATTGGAGGATATTCTTCATCATCCTCTTCTTGGTCGACAGCATGCACGTTCTTGTTCTCGTTTCTATGGTAGGATTTGAACTTGTTGTTGTTGAAGGAGGATCCTTGCTTATCTTGTTTTGAGGATCCTACTTGTCTCTCCTGGATCCTCTTGTCATCCTCTAGCCGGATAAACCTGAGTGCTCGAGTTCTTACTTCATCTAAATTCCTGCAAGGTGTCATAACAAGATCATCATAGAATAATGAATCCTTAAGAAGTCCCATTTTGAAGGCTTCAACAGCCGTAGCCATATCCAAGTTGGGAATATCCAAGGATTCTTTACTAAATTTAGTTATATAATCCCTTAATGATTCATTATGATTTTGAGTTATCCTGTATAAATCGCTAGTTAATTTTTCAAATTTTCTACTACAAGAGAATTGGTTATTGAATAAATTAACTAAATTAGCAAATGAAGTAATAGAGTAAGGGGGAAGACTTAGCAGCCACTTAAGAGCTGATCCAGTTAGAGTGGATCCAAATCCTTTACATAGGCATGCTTCCTTCAACTTTTCTGGGATAGGATTGATTTCCATTCTTTCCCTGTATTGTGCTATATGCTCCTCTGGATCCGTTGTGCCATCATACAGCTTCATGGTAGGGATATGGAACCTTTTGGGTACCTCTGCATCACAAATTGGTGGTGCAAGGCGAGATACCTTGTGGCTTCCATCTGCAATCTCTGGGATAGGCTTGACTACCCCTGGAACACTTGAGATCATGTCCTTTAGTTTCTGTAGTTCCCTGGCCATAACATGATTGGTACCTGTATCCTGCATAAATCCAAGGTTAGTAGTAGGATAATTATTTAAAGTGTTACCTCCCATTGGGTTCAGGTTAGGGAATCCACATTGCTGGGATTCTGGAACAACGGAGGGACCAGTGGAAGCAATGGTCTGCATTGGAATGAAGTCCCCTTGATGGACATCTAGACTTCCTGTTTGCAAACTTTTTAGGGATCCTGGCATCTGTAAGGATCCTGGTATCTGGGATGATCCTGGAACGAAGGAGGATCCTTGAACCTGGGATGATCCTGGAACAAAGGAGGATCCTTGGCCCTGGAATGATCCTGGAATAAAGTAGGATCCTTGAAACTGCTGTGCCTCCGGATAGGCTCCCGGATTCATGAAGGATCCCATGTACTGAGGATAGGATCCTATTGGCCGAAAATGTGAATCTGACGTCTGAGTCATTGCTGCCGAGTTGAAACGTGATCCTCTTGACTCCCCTATGATTTGTACGTCCGGGATCCCTGATGGCTGGGAAGTGATTATTGGAGTATCGAAGCTCAAGGATTTGGGCATCAGTGGAGAATGATCCTCTGCCGCTTTCTTTTGTCTTTTGAGATCTCCAATTTCCCTGAGGATCCTTTCGTTGGTTTCATCTTGCCGCTGCATACGATCCTTCATCTGCAAAATTAAAGCAAATACATCACTAGTACTGGGAATAGAAGAATTCATAGCAGAAGAAGATAGAGGTTTAGAGAAAGTGGGAGTTGATCTCTTCTCAGTATTTTTCTGAGATCCTGCCGGTGGAGGAGGCAAGGTGATCTGTGATGAGGTGACCGCAGACATCGCCGTGGACGTGTTCTTCAATGATGAAGCCATGTAATTCTTTGAAATGATTTCGAACAAAAGATTTTCTTATGAATGAAGCACCAATTGCCCCACGGTGGGCGCCAAACTGTTTTGGTCAAAAATCACACAAGGATAATGTAACCAAACTTTATGAAAACGGGGTATGATGCTTGGTTAATTATGAAAGTAAAGGATCACTTCTGTGATGAAGATGCAAAGACACAATGATTTATACGAGGAAAAAGCCCTTGATCAATGTATGATCTCCGGCATAAAAAACCTCGGGTGATGGCAACTACCGATCACCAACTTCAATATAATAAAAATGTAGTTACAACTTTGGATGATAATGAGCTGAGTACAAGGATCACTATTGTCTGAGTGTGTGAGAGTTGCCGTATATGTTGTGTGTGTTCTTCCGAATGAGGAAGATGGGTATTTATACATGTGTGGGTGACTTATTTTAGGTAAAATGACTAAATATCAGCTCATTACCCCTTTAGAAATAAAGATAATCTAGCCTAAATTGCTGCCCATTAATCAAGCTAAGTTTCCATATCCGGTACAACGTCTATCTCCAATTTAGCTCTTGCCATATTTGTGAAAACGCGTCCCTGGATCATGATGTGTAGGGCATATCCTGCTAGGTGTTCCTGCAAAACAATTTTGTAACAAGTGGAAGTGACCGTTAGTGTAAGGATCACCATATCGTCCCATGATCCTGATCCTGAAGTCTGGCTGAGGATCACTATCTGCCAAAGAAACAAGGATCACTGGTCAGGATCACGTATAAGGATCATTTATAGTAAAATCCAGCCCCAACAAGTAACATTCCTTCGCCTCCTGCAGATCACTATCAACCTTGACAACCCCCCAAGGGGTAGGGATCTTGATGCATTAATGATAAGTTGATGGCACAGCCTTCATATCATGGATCCATGGCCTGCCCAGTATGATGTTATAGCAGGATAGGGAGTCCATCACATAGAAACGTTGTATTGAGTGGAGCCCTTCAATATATACTGGTAATTTTATCTCTCCCACTGTATTCCTAGCCTCTCCACTGAACCCAACAAGCACGGTGGATTTCGAAGTGATATCCATTGGAGATACATTCATTCTTTTCAAAGTTTCTAGTTGGATTATGTTGACGGAGCTGCCATTATCCACCAATATCCTGCGTACAAAATGGTTAGCCACATATAATGTTATTACCAGGGCATCATGGTGAGGATCCTGGACAGTATCCCTGTCACCACTATCAAAAGTGATCACTTTGTTAGCTGTGAGGGTTGTCATCTTGGTTGGTATTTCCCCTCTTTCGGCTTTAGCCTCCTTTTCATGTCTCTTGGCCGCAGAATATGAAGTCCCACAAACGTCGGATCCTCCTGAAATAAAGTTGATTATCTTGGCATCCGCAGGAGGTGATGCTGGTCGTTCAGGATCCTTCTCAGTATCCTAACCCTTATTCTTCTTTCTTCCTAGGAGATCCTTCAGATATCCCTTGCTTAGAAGATAACTTATTTCTTTTCTCAGAGCAATGCAATCCTCAATTACATGTCCGAAATCCTCATGGAAGGCACACCATTTGGACTTATCCTTCCAATCAGCTTTTTGTTGATTCTTCCAAGGCCACCTGGCTTTGTCTCCTAAACCCTGCATAGCATACATTAGTTCAGGTATATTAATAGAAAAACAGTATTCAAATAACTCAGGATACTCCTCAGGATCCTCGTCTTCAACAGCATTCACTTTCTTGTTGTCATTTCTACCATATGGCTTGGAGTGATATAGTTTGTACGAGGATTCTGACTTCCTGTTAGTTGATTCATATGTTGAAGATGCATTCATCCTTTCTTGCATTTTCTTATCATCTTCCAGCCTGATATATCTCAGAGCCCTGTTCCGAGCTTCATCCAAGTTCCTGCAAGGTTTCATCACATGATCTTGATAAAATTGGGAATCCTTTTGCAGTCCCATCTTGAATGTCTGGACCGCTATAGCAACATCAAGGTGTGGGATATCCAAGGATTCCCTGCTGAATTTTTTCACATAATCCCTTAGGGATTCTTGAGATCCTTGAGTTATCCTGTAGAGATCACTTGTTAATTTTTCAAAACTTCGACTGCAAGAAAATTGACTATTAAATAAATTTACTAAGTGACCAAATGATGTAATTGAGTGAGGAGGAATATTCAAGAGCCATTTCAAGGCCGATCCTATTAAGGTAGAACCAAAGCCCTTGCACAAGCATGCTTCTTTAAGATCTGGAGGGATAGGATTGATTTCCATCCTTTCCCTATACTAGGCAATATGCTCCTCAGGATCCGTGGTTCCATCATAAAGCTTCATGTTGGGAGTTTGAAATCTTTTTGGGATTTCAGCATCACAAATAGGATGCACAAACCGGGATATCCTGTGACTATCTTGGGACACTTCAGGAATTGGCTGAACCACCCCAGGTACACTGGATATCATATCCTTTAGCTTCTGAAGTTCCCTAGACAATGCTGATGTCACACCTGCATCCTGCAAAGATCCAATACTATTAGTAGCAGGTGTATTATTATTATTAGATATACTACCGATCTGAGGATTCTGGCCAATTCCTGAAGCATATCCTGAGCTTCTCTCAGTTGACATTCTAACTGAAGAGGGTATCTCAGGAGTGTGATTCTGGGGACGGCTAGGCACAATATTTCCCCGGTTATCTTCAGCATAAACCACAGAACTGAAGTTCAAAGCCCTGGGTTGCAAAGGAGTGACAGTATCCTAAGTGGGCCTGCTCGAGCTGGATTTCAAGAGTTGTATTTCTCTTAAAATCATTCGGTTGGTTTCCTGTTGCTGCCTCATCTGTTCCTGTACACTACCAAATAAGGTTAGAATTTCATCATTAGAGGCCAGAACAGGGGCGGATCCCTGAAGGCTCCGGGTAGGTATAATATCCTGAGGCTGTGAGGAGGTTTGCATCCTTGGTGGAGGTGGAGGAAGCACCGAACCAACTGTTGCAGAAGTTGTAGCAGGCATAGTAGAAGAGCTCATGCTTGATCTCATGGCCATTGCAAACAATATAGTAAAAAGTTTGGAAATACAAAACCAAGTAGTGATCTTGTAAAAGTTTTTAGTAAAAATAGCACCACTTGCCCCACGGTGGGCGCCAAATTGTTTTGGTCAAAAATTACCGAAGCAATTAAGTGATCAAATTAGTTAAGTGAGGTAGTGTGCTAAGAAAGTGTGTTGAAAATATGATGATTAAGTTGTTTCCAAATACAATTTTCAGGATACGGCTCAGGATATTGAGCTGTATCTACGATCAAACTATGAGCAAAAAGTAAAGGTTGACACGAGATGTACGAGGAAAGCCCTTGATCAATCTAGATCGCCGGCATAAAACCTCGGGAGCTGACAATCGCAGCTGCCTTGTTCTTCTTATTGCTTTAAACGTCACGATACAGTGCATGATATTGATCATATCGCTAAGTGTTACAATGCTTGTTGTGAAGGTGATAGTTGCGAGAGAGGAAAGTGTTAGAAAGTAGTGAGCGTTGTTGTGTCCTATTTGATCTGATTTATCCACCTATTTATAGCTAAGAAGTGAAAACAAAGTTTCCTATAAACGGGGGATGCCTTCGAATATTCCTTTGTTAACGTTGGAGACCAAGTAAAGCGGCTTCAACGTCTTTCTTCGAACAGCTTGGACCGAGTCTTCCGGGGAAAAGGTCTTCATGAACATTGCAAGCTTGAACTCGTATTCTTGCACATAATCCGTTAGTGATCCTCAGGTACCATTCAGGATGTTACCAATATCCTGAATGTGTAACCCGGGGTATGAACACATATCATACAATTAAGATATAGCTTAAGATTTTGACCAGGATATAGGCTCAGAATTTCACCCATAACAAATGCGTTCTCTTAAATTAAATCTACAAATAGATTGAAATGAACAGATTAGAAAAGCACAAGAATCAGTAATCAAGGATGATAGTGAGAAATTGAAAGGAATGATTAAGGAATTAGAACAAGGAACAAATGGAATTTAGAGATTCCATAAGAAAAGAGTGTGGATACCTAAATTAGGAGACCTACGTCACCATATATTAAAAGAGGCCCATAAGTCTAAGTATACGATGCATCCTGGAAGTGATAAAATGTATCAAGATTTAAGAAAGAATTTTTGGTGGATAGGAATGAAAAAGGATATAGCAGCTTATGTTTCTAAATGTCTAACTTGTGAGATTATTAGAAGAATAGGACCTGTAGCCTATCAGCTACAACTGCCAAAGGAAATGGCAGAAATACATGATGTATTTCATGTATCTAATCTCAAGAAATACTTAGCTGATGAATCACTTGTAGTACCTCTTAAGGATATAGAGGTAAATGAGCAGTTAAAATTTGTAGAAAGACCTCTACAGATTGAAGACATGAAAGTCAAGAACCTCAAACACAAAAGACTGGTGTTAGTCAAAGTGAAATGGGACTCCAAAAGAGGACCTAAATACACATGGGAGCTTGAGTCAGAAATGCAAAGGAAATATCCACATATGTTCTAGTAGATCTCGAGGACGAGCTCTAAAACAAGGTGGGGAGGATATAACAACCCTCCTAAATTTTTCGACACCCTAAAAATAATTAGAATGTCCCAATATGTCCTAAAATACACCCCGTATGCGAAAACGGGCTCCGAATACCTTTATTTTTATTAAAATTAATTAAAACAAAAATAAATGATCTCTGGCGGGCCGCGTAAGACGCACCCTTGGTCTACGCAGGGCGCGAGCGAGAGGCCAAGCGACTAAGCTCGGTGCCGCCATGTGGCACAAGGCGTGTCAAAGCTAGGGTGTGAGTCGGATCAGCTAGGGCCTACCCTAGCCACCCTCGCAGGCCGCGTAGCCCTTGGCTACCATCTTCACGGGGCGCGACGAAGTCCAGGAACAGCCCTATAAATGGAGGGCTTCGGCCTTCAGTCCAACTCGCTAAAATTTCTTTCTTTCTCTCGAATTTTCACATAGTAGGCATAATCTCCGGGTATAATACCCCCCTAAATAACGAAGTCTTGCCTCGTTGTAAGTATCATAACCCCGGTTATGCATTAGAAATGCTGCCTGATTGATCCAGGGTTCCGTAACGGCTGTAGAGGTTCTGCCCGACGTAGTCGTTGGAATGCTGTCTCGGGGAAGGTATTACTAATGTAAATATTGGGTTACTATACTAACACGTGTGCATTTGTGCAAATTATAGATAATCACTAGGAAATCCTTAAAGAAAACCCTAAGACAGCAATTTGAGTAATCTCCTTTTTGTTAACTGTTTTTACAAAACCTCACCTAAATTAAAGTTTATTAAGCAGTAATTGAGTATTTGTATTCTATAATTATCATCGGTATGTTGGGGTTTTGTATACAAAATTTGTTACTACCTTGCGAGGAGTAACATGACCACAATTCGGGTTAACAGTACCGTGGGTGGTAATTAAGTAGATGGAAACAAATGTAATTGCGCGACCGCCCTCAATACTGTACAGTGGTTTTACTTAACTTGATTAAACTGAGATTCACTCACCAGTATTTCCCACTGACAAAATGTTTTTAAGCGCGTTTCAGGTAACAAAATGTGAAAAACAAATAGAAGTCAGCTGGACAATACTGAAGGCTTGGAAAAGTAGCTATAAAGTTACCTAAAATAAATAGATGTTTTTATTAAATAAAATAGGGTTTATCCCTATGAAAATATGTGTACTTGAAACTTGGGATTTTCCCATATCTTTAATAGTATAAAAGCGTGGTATTTTACTTTGATAAAATATTTCCTAACTACGGTCCTGATGTAAATTCCGCTGCCAAAATGATAAACCCAGATACCACCGAAACTGGCCGCGGCCGCCCGTTCCCGGGTTTGTTAGGGGACGGGGGTTGCAACAAACGGCTAGTCCGATTTAAGCTGAAACATGACTATCTAATTAGATATCATCTAGTTATGTTTGGGGGGCAATTGTTAGGGATAGAATTTCACAGCCTATGGATCACGGATCCTCAAGTGTAGCTTGGATCAGGGATCCTCGGTTCAGTTTGAATTAAAGATCCTCAGAAGACACTGCGAGAATAAGGATCCAGGATTCTCATTATTATTCTAAACTAACAATTTTTCCATCACATTTTGGCTTGTTTTGCAGGTTTGTTTCGAAGAGGACTTATTCTATCCGAGATACCAGGGGAATATACTCTTTATTTTCAACATGTGCACAAGCTGAAAACCGTTGGTGGTGATCGTGGGTGAATGGCTGATTTTTTGGATAGCTAGTTAGGATAATTTTAGCTAAGTTAAGAGGGGTATTGAGCTAATTTTAGAAACCACTGGCACTCGGCTGAACATATATCATTTCCGTTGCTATCTCTCGAATACACACACACTAGAATTCATTGTATCAAGCTCAATACTTCCGAAGTTGTAAACTTGTTTATTCAATATACTTGATAGTGATAGTTTTCACTATCTGAGGTTTTTTATGACGGAGATCATTCATTAATCAAGGGCGTTTTCCTCGTATAAATCCTTGTGTTCATCACTCATTTTACATACTTGTTGTTCATACATTTGTCCAATTAACCAAGCATCATACCTCACAAAATCAGATTTGTTTGCATTATCCTTGTGTGATTTTTGACCAAAACACCTTGGTCCTTACCAAAGTTGATTAGCATTGCCTCCTTTTACTGCTAGAAAAGAAACACCTTTTAGTCTGGAAATTAGATGCTACTTTTAGGATCGTTTTTGTTGGTTTAATTGTTTATTACCAACTAGAATGTAACTGTGTTATTAGCAGGCTTTAATGGATGGACGCAAGCTTATTGAGTGTGAAATGGAACGATTTAAGATTCATGAAATGTAACTGTTTGACCCACTTCCTTCTAAAGTATTTTTTTTACCTATTACCTTGAAAGTAAACATAACTCGAATCAAGTCTTTCATAAGTAATTTGGTCAAAATTGTCGCCCCCATTACTTCCATATTATTTTCATCCAGCATCTTGACATGTATTAATTCTCACCATGCAGGAAAAATAGCAACGCAGAGAAGGCAATGGGTTGGGCACACTTAATCTCTTTGGGGTGATTATTCTTGGTATCATGTTAGTATGTTTGTTATAAATCTATTATTGAGATCCTATCAATCCGTAATTATTCCATTTCATTTCTCTAAATTTTTATCTATGATTGTATTTGAAGGAATATGACGGTCTCACAAAGTGGATTCATTTCATTTGTATAGGAAATATTTCATCTTCGGTAGGTACGTTCATATGGTACGGGGGCTAATACAGGTCATATATCATTGTTATCAGCCCGATAAATGGGTATAACTAAAAAGTAGCTGAAATCGAAATATGGTAAGTTTTAAAGTCAGCCCGTAGAATGATGAAGGATTTACAACCTTCTATATATTTCAAATGTGCACTACAATGGAAGACAATTTACTGGCAGTTTTTGTTTTTTTGCCTATTGGTTTTTTTATATATGTTTACAAAATAGCTGCAACCATGGTGTTTCCAACCAGGTTCAGGTCAAAGTAGGCCGGGGTTCAAATGGCGTCAGGTCAAAGTGTAAAACTGGGTTGGGTATAAACAGTCCGTCTTAAAAAAAGTAACTATTTGGTTCAGGTCAAAACCATTCGTTTAAAAAGGTACTAATTTGGTTCGGTTTGGGTCAAAACAGATCATTTAAAAGGTCTCGACTTGGTTCAACTCAAAATGGTCCATTTTAAAAAGTATAAATTTGGTTCGTCTCACACAAATTCTGGTTAAAATGAGTCTTTTATAAAAAATAAATATCAATTTGGTTCGGGTGAAACTGGGTTCAGGTCAAAACGAGTTATTTCAAAGAAGTATCAATTTGGTTTGTGTCAAACTGTGTTCAGGTCAAAATATACCATTCTTAAAAAAGTGTAAATTTGGTTCGGATCGAAAAATGTTGTCATCATTATTATTTAAAACGGTATTGTCCACATCAATTTCTGTTCAACAACAGTTATTTGTGGTTCTTAGAAGTGTAGGATCGATATACGACCTGAATGAGTCGGTCAGAGTCAAATCTAAGTCACTAGAGAGGCGGAAACAATTTAGTAACTGAGAATTGGTGTTAGAATGTGAGTAGAAGCAGAGAAATACATTTAAAACTGGTTTTCCATTGATTTTCAACGTTAAGACATGGAGAGAAACTGGCAGCACTTCGTTACAACTTCTCCAATTCGTACCAAATGAAAAACCCAACCCTCCTATTTATAGGAGATCCATTCCGCACGAAATGATAGGATCCATTTCGTACGAAATGGCGAACATTTCGTACGAAATAACTTATCAATCCATTTCGTGCGAAATGGTTACATACACACATAAACTTAACTTTTACACTTTACACCCCTATTACAAGCTACTTGACACGACCTAGACTGTTGACGTAGGCGATAGACATTATGTACCAACAAACCCCCCCCCCTTGGATATTGCCGGAGTCTTTAGTCAGGCTGTCTATCTTCAAAACTTCTTCATAGTTCTTCTCTCTGCTTCGGCTTTCTCTTTAACAAACTCTTCAGTCTTTCATTCTCTTTAGCAGCTTTCATCTTTTCTTCAGCTTGCTCCTTCATCCATTTACCTCTAAGCTCTTCACGTGCCTTCCTTTCTTTTTCAGCTTTCAGCGCCTCCTCTTTTTCAATCTTCCTCCATTTAGTCGACCATTCATTCTAAGAATTTATGCCTTTCTGAAAACATATCGTTGCTACCTTCTGGAATTGTATTGTTTGGTCTTTATCTTCAGCTTTGTAACCGATCTTGTTTACAAACAAACACTCAATGTCTTTTGCAGAGCAGTTTACAATCCACATCGGATCATACAAATGGATGTGTCTAATTTCATTCTCCACTCTGTATGTGATCACAGCCTCAGTAGACATGCAACTGTATACCCAACATAAGAATCCTTTGTGAAAATCATGTTCCATTTTCGGCAACGGAATATTCTTTAACACTCTGGGCTTCTTGATGTGCAAGATTGTTTCTTCATTGCCTGTAACTGGATCTATCCTTCTGACTTTCTTTGGATATTGAGGCTTCCAGTGTTTGAAATCTTTGAAGGCTTCGAACTTCATCAATCCCCAAGTAGGCATATCATGCTCTCTGACAGGATAAGTCAATGTTCTGACTTTTGGTAGTTCTTCAACGTCCCACCAGGGCAAAGACATGATATCCTGAATGTACTCAAAATACTGAACACCAAATTCTCTACGAATTGCATAGGCGTTCACTTGCGGTAAAAATCCCCAACTGATAATGTCACCCAAAGACACTTCTCTGTCTCTCTTGTAGTACTTCAGAGGTCTTTTAAATTTTCTTTCAGTATTATTTCTGAACCACTTCTTCTTTTCTTAACGCTGCTCATCTTTTTTCATTTCTTGGAGACTTTTGTTCTTCACACTCCTGACCTTTCTTCGCAACTCATCTTCATTAGCTTGACTGAAGAATTCAGCAAGCGTTGGAAAATTTGAAGTATCAACATTCACAGACTGTTCTTCATCACTGCAATCTTCAACTTCAACTCTATCATAGTTGTCAGCATCTTCAACATATTTGTATTCATATTCATGCTGCTGATTGATATCGAACTCGTTCAATTCTTCTTCGAAATCAAACTTAAACCCATTTTCATCAATGTGTGTCAACTGTATGATCTCGGCTAAAGTATAAGTATGCCTGATTTCACCTTCTTCTACATCAGGTTCAAGACGTAGAATCAATTTATCACTGTCATCAACATTCTTATCATCAACATGCTCCCCCTCACTTTCAGCATTTTCAGGCGCTTCATTAGCATCATCATGAAGATAATCATCAACATTTTCTTTAGTAGACGTTTCAGTAACTTTGATGCCTATAGAACCTTGATCATCGTCATTATTCCCATCATCATCATTATGACTAATTGCAGAAAACACATCATCTGCATCATCTTTCTTAACTTCATCATCTTCCTCATCATCTTCCTCGTCATCTTCTACATCATCATCTTCAACATCAACATCAAATACACCAGAAACCGAAGATATAGGACAAGGATTTTGAATAGGTGATTCAGAAACTATTGACGGAACGATTGCTCTTTCAGTTACCTCACTAACACCTTCAACTTGAGCACCTTTACCCTTGTTCTTCATTTCTGCTTCAATTTCAGCCTTACGTCGAGCTCTTACTTCTTCGAGTTGAATTTCTTCAAACCTTTGTTCAACAGGCTTTCCAATCAAACGCTCCAAGACTTTATTCATCATATACATTTCATGTTCTTTCTTTGCATTGTTGGCTTCCAACTCTTTGTTCTTCAGTTTGAAGTACTCATTTTCCTCATCCCTACGAGCTTTTTCCTCTTCCAACTCTGCAATTTGAACTTTCATAATATCAATCTCAGCTTGATCAGCTTCAATTTTCTTCAATAAAGATGAATTTTCAGCTTCAACAGTCTTTACACGAACTTCCAGCTTCTTCACAAACTCATCGTTCACAAAACTAAAATCTCCAATCTTATCAAGAGTTATATTTTCTGGAACATGCAGAAAATTTTTGAAACCAGAAGATCCAGGAGTCGTTTGTACTGGTGGTTGTGAAGTTGGTGGTGTTTATAGGATGTTTGGTGAAGTTATAATAGGTTATTCATGTGTAGGTGTAGAAATATGAAGTTGTGATGATGATTGAGGTGGTGATGATAGATGTGGTGGTGTAGGTTGTTTTGGTGGTGATGGAATAGGATCAGGTTGTTGTGCTGGTGGTGATTGATGTGGTGATGGTTGTTGTTGTGGTTCAGGTGGTGGTGAAGGTGGTTGACTTGGTTCCTGAATCGGTTTTGATTTCAGCACGACTTTCAACCTTCTTGCCACTTTAGGAGTTACAACACGTTTTCTGGCATTGGATTTCTTCCTACCTCCAGATGATGGTGGTGTTTGAACATCCTGAACATGTTCTAGAGATGGAACATACAAATCATCATCATCATTACCACTCCTTTTTCTCTTCTTCTGTTTTTCTTTCTCAGAAACTACTTTCTTCCAACGTTCAGTTTCATCAACCTCTGAATCAGAACTGGATGAACTCTATTCTTCATTGCCACCTTCCTCACCAACTGCTTTTTCAGCTACAAAACTTTCTTTAAGAGACTTCAATAACTGTGCAGATTCAGGAGATAAACGACCCTGATCTCTTTCAGCATCAACTTCAGCTTCATCTTCCTCTGGTTCATCGACCAGCATTGTCTCAACAGCTTTCTTTTGACGTTTCTTTTTCGGTTGTAAAGATGAACCTTCTTCTGTTTGTACTTTAGGAGTTCTCTTACCTCCTCTTGTCTTCTTTTCTTTTACATCTTTCAGAAACCACTCACTTCTTGTGTTTTTGAATTCTGCTAATTTTGCTAACTCATCCGCAACACTCTTTTCTTTCATCTCTTCATCGTTTCTCCACTTCAGATGATTAACTGGATCTGGATCTTTGTAATTTGCATTCTTTATGAATCCAAAGAATTCTGCCTTTGTTTTTGATTCTGGATGATTTTTGTGATACCTGGATAATACAATCAAAGTTTCATTATCCATATGATACATTGCCAACAAATCACTATCTTCATCTTTCACAAGATCTGGATAAGCATGATCAATCATCATTTGTACAAATCTCGGATAAATCCAGGTTTTGCTGCAAGAAGTAATGTTCTCCTTCATGTAATGGAAAATGATTTTTGAAAAATTATACTTCTTGTTCAAAACTAAAGCAGTCACCATGTTCATCTGGTAATCTCGCATCACGTCATAACCACCCTTCCTGTGACTCAGTGCATGAACAATTGAATGAATGGAAAATTTGTAAGGCTTTGAGAAACATGCTTTCAAATAGTTAGCACTGTTCAACGGCCCACTATACCCCATCCTCAACATACATCCCTTTACCATCCTCTCTGGAAACTTCGTTAGAGAATCTTCATCATCCGGAAAGTCTAGTACTTCACGAACAAGTTGTTCTGTGATGACGATCTCTTTATCTACACCGTTCAAGCTAACAATCGAAGTTATCACTTTACTTTCTTCATCATACTTGGCATTATTCCAGAAACGTTCAATATGAGATCTGAACACATTATGTTGATTGGTCAATGCCTTCTGGATAGGTAAACGCTTCATAAATTCCAGAATCTCTTTAAAAACAGACATCTTTGGAAGCTTTTCATCGAAAAGACAACAGATGTTGTGTAATGGATCAAACTGCACATTTGAAGCCTGAAACATAAACACAATCAACAAGTTAAAACACTTTGAACACTTTTCGACACAAAACATGCTTTACACGAAATGACATTCAAGCGATATGAGTTTCAAACGAAATGGTTATTACAAGCGAAATGGTGTACAAACGGAATGGCCAGTTTTCAAACGAAATCAATTTCAAACGGAATGGTCATTTCGTTTGATTTTGAAAAATTTAACAATATGCCATTTCGTACGAAATGACTTGTCATTTTGCTTGAAATCTGGTCTATGAACAGTAAATTTACAGATGATCAAAACATGAACTGATGGTGAAATTGAAACCCTAGGTTTGTTCTTTAAAAGATTCTGAGCACATGGTTGTGTTTTTTATTCATTTTTTACCACAGACACACCCTAAATCTAAGTTTGAAGATCTGGGTATCAGAGCTCAGGATGAGTCAAATCGGCTGAATCAGTGTTTAGAACTCTTTTCTTCTACTCATTCTTGGATTTTTGAACGATTCCACGAACAAAATGGACTGGTCTTTGAATATAACGTGTAAAACACCATTTTAATCAATCCTTCAAATTTTCAGACCTAAATTTGGACTAAAATTGATCAAAAAGTGCCAAAAACTTCATTTCGTGTGAACGAACATCATTTTGTATGAAAATTGTGCTCATTCCGTACGAAATGAACCATTTCGTGTGAAGTATTACCATTTCGCTTGAAAATCCATATTTTCAGATCATTTCAGTGGAAAATAAACTTTTTACTCATTTCGCACGAAATGACATTTCAATTCGCTTGAAAGTGTCATTTCGCTTGAAAGTTCATTTCGCTTGAAACCTGATTTCGTTTGAAACAGTCCATTTCGTTTGTGTGTCCATTTCGTTTGAAAGTCCATTCCGTGTGGAAGTCATTTCGCGTGAAAAAGTGAATTTTCAAAAAACTTAGAAAATTTTTCGAAACTGATTGGATAACCAAGAATTTTATAACATGTTTTCCGGAGGGGGAATGACACTAGTTCAAACTCTAGTGAGTATTGTGCAGAACGTAAACATGGAAAACGAGCTTGGTACAATGCAAAAGCCACCAAAATTAATGTACATTGATGAATATTCAGGGTGGTCAGAGAGGTTTAAAACCTGGGTACAGGCAAATCATTTTGAGTGTTGGATGAAAATTGAGTTAAAGTATGTACCTCCGACAAATGGAGCGGGTATTGAGAAAACACTTCATCAGTTAACTCCGGCTGAACAGGATAGTTTTAAAGCTAAAAAGAAAATGATGAGTATCTTGCAGCAAGCAATCAAAGAAGATATTTTAGTTCTGCTACAACATCAGGATACCTCGCAGTCTGTCAGGAATGCACTAAAAGTGAAGTTTCTTGGAAGTGTTTCGATGATAAATAGCAAAATGGCATTGTTGAAAAAGGAATTTGATATTTTTACGGGTATCAAGGGTGAGTCAACAAAAGAGTTGATCGAGAGATATTGTCATTTGGTTGTAGAAATGAAGCGTTTGAGTATTAGCAAAACAAATGAAGAATGGTTTAACAAGCTGGCAGATGCTTTACCGTATGATGAGTGGGGCACATATTTGTTGGTTTTGAAAAATAACTTGGAATATGTTGGTTTCAATCTAAGCATGTTCATCGAGAAAATTGAATCGCATGAGCTTGAACTTAAAAAGATTAGAAAAATGAAAGCTTCTAATGTACAACAAGATGTTCAAATGTACTACAAAGGAAGCTCATCAGCAACATCTACCCCAAGTCCAAAAATTCAGACAACATTTAGTGCTGAACCTACATCTGGAGTTTCTCAAAGCACACCAAATAACAACTATTCACCCTTCACAAGTTATGAACCAAATCCTAGAGTTCAAGAACAAGTGTCTCCTCAAGGTACATCAAGATTAAATAATCAGAGTTATGTTTCTGGGATACAGTGCAATATTGCTGTAAACATCAAAAATGGTCAAGATTTTAAAGAAGCAGCAGCAAAGCAACATATCGCACTATTAGCTTCCGTTCTTGAATCATATGAGAGTCTAGTTGCTGGGAGGATCGGTAATCCAGATATGACAAAGGAGGATTACGATCTAATTGATCCTAAAGAATTAGAGCTTATTGACATCAAATGGGGAATGGCGAGCTTAGTGAGGAGAGCACAAAGATTCATGGAAATAACCGGACGAAACAGTCTCTCAGGACCCGATTATAAGCTTGGATTTGATAAAGCAAAAGTTACGTGCTTCAAATGCAAAGAAAAAGGGCATTTAAATGTGAGTGTCCAAACAGGGAAGTAAACAATCATCAGAATCCGTTCACAAATGACTACTACCGACAAGCAATCTATCACAAAACCAATCAACAACCATTCAATCTAAGACCTCAAGTTGAAAACAAACCAGAAAAGGCTCTTTTTGTTAATCAGGATGATGAGAAGCTACTGGAAGGTTTTAGTTGGGATAAATATGTTCCTGGTGAGGGTTTTGCTATTATCGCGGAGATTGTTGAAGAACCAGAATGTGTTGTTGAAACAGAGGAAATTAGTGAAGTAATGAGTGAAGAAAGTTTGGCAGAGCTTGAAGAGGCAGTAGCAGAAATTTATTATTATCAATCAGAAAAGGAGATCATTGCTAATTCATTTAAATCCATAATGCCTCCTAACATGTTTGATTCTTTTGCAGGATTCTTCAGCGAGCCAACTACAGGTTTTTGTCCACGATATGACGTCGAAAAAGATCCGGTTGAAGAAATCATAGATGTTTCAAAAGAGATGAACGAAGAAACTCTGAAGGAGATAGCTGACAAGGCGCTGATGGTCAAGCTGAAAGAGGTAGACAAATCTCAAGAGTCAGTGTCTATCGAAACGGAGTCTGTCGAAACGGAGTCTATCCAAACGGAGTCTATCCAAACAGAGTCTAACAAAACGGAGTCTGTCGAAACAGAGTCAGTCGAAAAGGAGTCAGTCGAAAAGGAGTCCAAGTTCAAATCAGAAAATCTGGGTATCAAATCAGGAGAAAAATCAGAGTCTGAGTCTGACGGGTTTGGTAAACCAGAAATTAAAACTGATAGAAGAAAAGGTTTTTGAAAATATTGATCCAATTTCTGAAACACCATGCGAAAATTGTTTAAAACCCTGCATGGAGTGTCTTGAAAAAGACAAACAGTTTCAAGAATTTAAGAAATATACTGACAACATAAAATATGATTTTAATGATGTGAAAGAAGCTTATGAAACTTTATCACGTTCAATCAAAATGATTAAAAAGGAAAGTGTAGAAAATGATAAAGCTACTAAGTTGTTCAAAGAAACTGACATGGAAAAGCAGATGGAAATTAACATTCATTTGGACACAATCGCATCTTTGAAAAAGGAACTTGAGTTGATGCGTATTGAAAAAGAAAGAGTTGATAAGAAATTGATCAGTTATATTTCTTCATCTTATGTGATTGATCAAATTGTTCCTCAATCACCTGATGCTAAACCTGCTTTCAACAATGTTCCACCCCCAATGTGGAATCATTATACACAGAAATCTCCAGATGGGGTGGAAGCAGCTTTGAATCTCAAGTTGGGAACTGTAGAGAATGAGTTACCTGAAAACATTGATGTTACATTTTCTCCATCTGACACTGACAACGAGTCACAAGTGATTAAAACTATTGTTGAACAAGTGTTGGATGAAGAAAGTGATAACTCAGATTTCGGTACAGTTAAAACTCATTTGGAGAATTCCAATTCTGATTCTGAAGATGATGGAAACTTTTTGGATAAGTTCATACCAAAATCAGATAAAGTTGTGAATGATGATTCGATCATGGTGGCATACACGATGAGCAGAACTGACAGACTATATACTGATTTTGAATTTCCGATTCAGAATGCAAAATTGGAAAATGTTGAAAAAGTGTTCAAACTTGTGGAAATTGATATTTCAGAAGTTAACAACAATGCATTTTTATCAAAATCGAAAAAATCTTTTGTGAAACAACAACCAAACAACCCGGGAAAGAAAGAATGGATGGGTAACAATGGTTACAACAAAAGACATGGTAACAATTCTAAAAAGAAAGGTGTCAGTTTTGAGAAGAAAATGGCTAAAAAAGAGGTCAAGCCAAAAGAAAAGTTGAGCGATGTATTTGTTGCGGGAAAGAACACAGTTGCTGAAAAAGATTATATCTTTAGTCAGAAAGCAGTTGACGATTTCAATGCAGCCAAAAAGTTGAAAGATGAGACCAACAGATCCACTTTTGTCGAATATGACAAAAGAGTCTGTTATCACTGCAATGAAATTGGTCACATGGCCAAACAGTGTGTTAAAGAGATTGAAAAACCTGTTTTTCAGAAACCCAAACCTAAGATTTCAAATGATGTTAAGGGTAAAACAACGATGGTTCCCGTAGTGCGTATTTTGAAACGCGATGAATCTTTGAAGTCCGAGGACAAGCCAAAATCAACCTTTGAGATTGGTGAATCTTCGAAAACTCAAAAGACTTCAAAGGTTTATCCTAAAACCAAGATTTTTCCAAATCAATCATGGGTGGAGAAACCTAAGCAATCATTTGAAGAAGAGAAAATGAAAAAGGTTTTAAAATCTGAGGTCGTTGTAACTAACAATGAAAAATTTGAGTTTGAATTGAACAAACTGATTGAAGAATTTCCACCAATCAAGGAGGAAACTCTAAAATCAAAATATGTACCTGAAGTTCCAAATGTTATCTTTAATCTTCTAAAAGTTGACCAAGTGGCTTGTGATCTTGTATTTGGTAGTGTTCCAAATGTGAAGAAATCTTGGGCATCGTTGTTTAACTAAACTGTCGTTGACGTGTGCAGGGGCTTCCGAGGTCATCATCTCCAAGTGGATCATGGATAGCGGCGCCTCAAGGCATATGACGGAAATGTTAGCATTGCTTTATGATGTCAAATCAATCAACAGAGGATATGTGGGATTTGCAGGAACGCAGGGAGGAAGAATCGTTCGTGAAGGAATTCTTACCAATGGAGTTGTAACGTTTGATAAAGTGAACTACATCATTGAACTTGAAAACAATCTGTTGAGCATATCGCAGATTTGTGACAAGTCGTTCATAGTTCATTTTACAAAAAATGAGTGTTTGATCATTAAACCAGGTTTTAAAATTCCAGAAGATATGTTGTTGATGCGAGCTCCTCGTGAAAACGATTTGTATGTTCTAGACATGAGCGTCGCAACAACATCAGACAAAAAGCCAAAATGTTTTGTAACTATAACAAAAGCAACTGAAAAGGAATCAAGAATGTGGCATCGTAAGATGGGTCACATTCATGTGAGAGAAATGAATTTCTTAGTTCACAATGATCTTGTTGAAGGAGTTAATTTGAAACATCTGAATGATGTTTGTGTAGAATGCAAAAAGGGGAAGCAAATGAAGAATTCACATCGAAAGAAGCTCTTGAACTCAATCATACTACCGCTAGAAAGACTCCACATGGATCGTTTTGGACCGGTACATGAGAAGAGCGTAAGTGGAGATCTGTACAGTCTTGTGCTAACTGACGACTATACAAGATTTTCATGGGTGATGTGTCTCTAAAGAAAAGGTCAGACGTTTGATTCGTTGATGATTTTATTCAAGAAGATGGAAACGTTGTACAAACTGCCGATCAGAAGAATTCGAAGCGACAATGGAACGGAGTTTAAAAACCAACGTATGCTTGAATTCTGCAATGATAGAGGCATTCTTCATGAATTCAGCTCACCGTATACTCCATAACAAAACGGTGTCGTAGAACGAAAGAATCGCACACTGATCAAAACAGCTCGAACTATGTTAGCTGATTCCAACTTGCCGATATTCTTTTGGAGTGAAGCGGTTGCTACAGCATGTTATACTCAGAATCGTATTCTCACACTAAAGAAGTAAAAGAAAATCTGCTTCGAATTACTTCATAGCTATAAACCAAATCTGAAATTCTTAGAACCTTTTGGATCACCTTGTACATTTATTGATCTAGATGGTAAATTTGGTGCAAAGGTTAACGAAGGTTTTTTTGTAGGTTATGCAAGTCCACTGAAGAGAGTATTTGCTCCATGCTTAGGAAAGATCATACAAGTTCTGCATGTCGACTGTCAGCAGCATACAGCTCCGACATAGGTTCCCGGAAACAGACTGCTATTCGATTACGAAAAACTTTGGGAGTCATTCCAGTTGCCGACTGAGCCAAGTGAGGAGGAACTGGCATACTTATACCAACAGTAGCAGTCTTTATCGCAAGATCAAATGCCGAGACCGTTGGTAGTTTCTCAGCCCACCGAGGGTACAAATGATCAGGAGGCAGGTCCAAGTGGAACTGTACATGAACCTCCAGTTGAAACAGCTCCAGTATTTGATCAGCCTGACGACTCAGAACTAGAAACCGATCCGGTTTTTTACGAGGAACCAAATACTAAGACTTCGAATCATGATGATCACACGGTGATCTGGATATCACAAATTTGCAACTGGAAGTGAGCGTGCCAGACACAATCATGCCGAGAACTTTGCCATATCATCCATCGGAACAAATCATTGGTGATCTTCAGAGTGGAGTGAAAACTAGAGAGCAAATCAATAAAGGGCTTCCATGTTTTTATTCTTCTATATGTCACACCCCGACCACGTAAAACAACAAATCGTGGCGGAAACATCGGGGAGTGTTGTAACAGAATCATTGTTTCATAACACATGGAAGTTTGAAATTTTGTTTTCTTGATTTAGAGAAATTACAATGTCTTAACAACAAGGAAGCATAACATAATTAACTAGTCTTGCATCTTTTATTGTCACTAAGGCCCGAGTCTGCCTAAGTATTTCTTGATCGATCCTATGCGTCATATCCTGAAACACATGTGAAAATAGGTACGTCAGCATAAAAATGCCTGTGAGATTATGTGAACCATTTGTAACTTTTTGATTATGTGAACCGTTTGTAATTATTTGATTATGTGAACCGTTTGGTATTGTTTGAACCGTTGGGTTAGGGAAGTGATTAGGTAACGGGGCGGGTGTAATGTGTTAAAAGCATGGTGGATACACCGCTGGTACTTCCTATATATAAGTGCTTTTAATACATTACATACCGTGGCGTTATTTAGTTCACTTGGGTAAACGATTCCGAAATGATGTCACACAACGATGTTTTCTGAATAATATAAACCATACGAGTTTTATTAACGATTTTTATTAACGAGTTTTTACGAGATGTTTTACAATTTGATTTAATAAAATAAATGTTTTGGATTAAGAATCATGGCTACAAGATTTTATAAATTATAACCAACTTGATTTGAGTTGGTTAATTATGTCGCATTATTTCAATTTATATTACAAACATTTTATAAAACTTGGTTTTCTAATTATAAATTTACAAAGGTATTCAAGTTATTTTCAAAATATAAACGAGCTATGAATCTGACACTCACATAAAATCCTATGTACTCGCCGGCATTTTTATGTCGACGTATTCTCACATGTGTTTCAGGTACCATAGTTGGTGATGTTTGATGATGATATTGATGCATGCTCACATAGGAACGGACGAGGCCTTAGTGATTAATAACAATGAAAGTCTATTTGTTCATGTTTTGTTTCTAATTTCAATGTAATGTAATACATTTAATTTAATAAAACAAAACTTCAATCCATATGGTATGAAACAATGATTCTGTTACAACATTCCCCGACGTTTCCGCCGCGGTTTATTGTTTTAACGCGGTCAGGGTGTGACAGAAAAGTTGGTATCAGAGCTCATTGGTTATAGGGAATTAGGTTATTAGTAATGCTTTGACCTAGTCTATAACCTTCCTAGGACCCTAACGCGAGTTTACTTGCGTTTAGTCATAATAAAATACCGTCACTTATCCTTAGGTGACAACCACAACAAGAACACAAATTTCAAATCTGCTTTAAAAACTAATCATCTATTCTAGGATGATTTATTATAAGGTTTTGAACCTTCAAAGTTTTCAAAATCCCGTCACAGTTTGGGTCTTATAATGTGAACACGGGCAATCTAGAAGAGTGGATGCCTGTACTCTGAGCTTTCTATCTAAGGCTAGAGTGTTCGTACAAATCCACATAATCAGACCAGTCACTCTTACCTGGGAACTCTTTGGGTGAGTGTCCACTTATTGGCTAAAGCATGTCTTCGCGATACATTAATATGACCCGCTTAATTTGATTAGTTGCCGTCTCATTTGTTTCCCTTAGGTAACAAACAAATGATCACAATTTTTATGTGTTGTCATTCTATTTTGATTATCTGATATCATTTCACTTGTTTCCTCCCATATCTTTCGTTATCTTCATGATGCCTCTTCATCGCAACAACAATGTCCGAAACAGGTGCTGCAATTACCCAGCGAATAGTCGTCATACTCCAGAGGACCGTTGATTTAGCTATCACCATGACTCGCCTCAGGGATGAAGCCATGCAAGGGAACCGCTTTTTGGTGCAGTCAATGTAACCGTCATCATCCGAATCAAATACCCTGTTTCAAGTGTACCCACCGTGGACGATGGGGACATTTGGTTAAAATGTGCCGCTTTGCTATCCCAAGCAAAGCTATTGTAAATCCTGCCGCTGCTCAACCTCCAAATTCTGCTTCATATGTCGCCTTGGCATATCTAGTACCTCAACCTGATGAACTTTCTACCTTGTGTATCGACTTAAGCACACCTAGTGCAAGGTGTCAGAACACCTCTCATTACACAAATTCCAAAATCCATATAGGATCTTTCTATCCTCATAATTAAGATCCTTGTGGATGGATATCGTTCATCGGAACCCTTAATTGAATTCTTTGTATGATTCAATACGTACATTACGATTCAATAAGGAAAAAGCCGAATTCCTATTAAGATTTTCCTATCTTCATAGATAGATTCTTGAAAATGATTAAAGTGCCAAATGAAATCAACGGATTTGATTCCTGGTATGCTTTAAATATCCGTGTCCAAAGATAACAAATTAAAGGTCAAGATTAAAAAATTATGTGCTTATGTGTTCCCTTTAATGTTTTTGTGTAATCCGAATTTTCGTTATCAAAATCCTCTTAGAATCTTCCATATCTTCGTATAAGGGATTCATAGTAGGATATCCAAAGGTAATACCTTAAATCCTTAATGGGCTTCTACGTAATAGTTAAGACCCTTGGATTATAAAGTACTATTCCATAATTAGACCCCTTGAGTGGTCTAGTTAAACAGATTGATCCAAAAATCTGGTTAGGAATGTCATGTGATGATATAGCTTAAAAGACTCCTTGGTGGTCTAATTAAAGAGATCATTTGTCGATCTAATTAAATGGACCCTATGGTATTCTAGTCACACTCATCACAGGTTTGATTTTTTTTCTTTTCCCCTACACATTATGAAATACACTGTGCGGATTGTGCAAGGAATTACATAATTATGGATGCATACATGATTACGGAATTTAGTGCACAGAAACCACAGCAAGTTTTGTCATGTGTCTAGAGTTGACTCAATTCATTTCCATATCTGATGAAGCACCCGTTGAAAATGACTCCGTCCGTTCATTTTCATTTCTGAAGAAAGTTCGTTGTGGGAAACGAATATCCTGTTCCTTCATTTCCGTTTTTGAAGAAAGTCCGTTGTGGGAAATGAATATCTTGTTCCCTCATTTCCATTTTTGATGAAGCACCCGTTGAAAATGACTCCGTCCGTTCATTTTTGTTTCTGAAGAAAGTCCGTTGTGGGAAATGAATATCCTGTTCTTCATTTCCATTTCTGATGAAGCAACTGTTGAAAATGACTCTGTCTGTGCATTTTCGTTTCTAAAGAATGTCCGTTGAGGGAAATGAATATCCTTTTGTTTATTCCTTCATTTTCCTTTTCTGATGAAGCAACTGTTGAAAATGACTCCGTCTGTTCATTTTCGTTTCTGAAGAATGTCCGTTAGGGGAAATGAATATCCTTTTGTTTATTCATTCATTTTCCATTTCTGATGAAGCAACTGTTGAAAATGACTTCGTCTATTCATTTTTTTTTCTGAAGAATGTTTGTTCGGGGAAATGAATATCCTTTTGTTTATTCATTCATTTTCCATTTCTGAAGAATACCTGTTGAAAATGACTCCGTCTGTTCATTTTCATTTCTGAAGAATGTCCGTTGAGGGAAATTAATATCCTTATTTTATTCATTCATTTTACATTTTCTGGAGAATATCTATCGAAAATGACTCCGTCTGTTCATTTTTGTTTCTGAAGAATGTCCGTTGAGGAAAATAAATATCCTTTTGCTTATCCCTTCATTTTCCATTTTCTAAAGAATACCTGTTGAAAATGACACGGTCCATTTTCGTTTTTGAAGAATGCCCGTTGAGGGAAATGACAGGATTATGCCTTGGATATCTTTGGTGGTTTTCTAACAAAAAGTCACAGACAGGCTCCTACGAATAAATTTCGGGACGAAATTTCCTAAAGTAGGGGAGACTGTGACACCTGTGCCTCTGCAACCATCAAACAAATACCAAATCAATGAAATGTTGTGTTTCATACTTGGGATTTGTATAAATATGTGTATCATGTGCACATATCAATTCGTGTTCGATTTCGAGCTTTAAATCGCTTTCTTGAAGGTTATACGCGATCTAATGCGTAAATATAACCAGTTTAATGCAACAAACACTCCGGAATAGTGACATAGGCTTAACATACATTAAATAACCTTTACATAACTTAGAAATAAGTTTTGGAGGGTTTGGTATGCCAAAATCAAGTTTATTTGCTTACAGGGACTAATATCGACAAACTGCGAAAGTATGTTGATTCGTACTGTAACGAACCTTCTGGAATATGACCATAAGTTAAACATGCCCTAAATATCATTTACATAGCTTAGAAATAGGCTTTGAGGTGTTTGGTGCGCAAAAATAAACTTTCTTGATCAATAGGGACTAAAAGCGTCAAAAAGTGCATAAGTTTGCATTTTCACGCATATCTTACGTTCTGAATACATCCGGACACCCAAAAATTTATGTACTCATTATAATGTTTTATTTTAGTGATTGGCTTGATAAAATTCCATTCGTCGCGTAATTTGGATCGTTTTTCGCGTCCGTTCGTGTTTCGTCGTAATTAACCGAACAACGCAACCGTACGACCATATGAACCGACATCTGATATTTTTTTTGAGCACATTTCAAGTTTCCTATACTTTAACTTCATTTTAGAGCCTTGAAATGGGGTTAACGGAGCTTAAAAGTACCAAAACCTGAGTTTAGCAAGTGTAGGGACCATTTCTGTCATTTCTGGAAAGTTTTCCCAGGCAGGCCGCGTAGGCCAGTGTGTCTGCTTACGCAGGCCGCGAGAAAATGCCGGATCAAAAACCAGTTTTTGTTCTAGCAGCTTGTTTTCTGGGTTTTGAACATGGTTTTTAACAAACCATTAACTGGTTTTAAGGTCCCGTAGTTTCTTAAATCAGTGGGTGCAAGTGTATGGTTGAGATTAAAGCTCGGGAATCGAGGAACGATCTTAACGGTGGACCGAACCCTATATATACCCACCAAGATTTCATTTCATTTCCCACATGATCTGGTCTTAATGCTCTAAGTTGAAGCTTTATGCTTCATACCTGAGTATTTAGATCAAGATCCTCCTAGCTTGGACCCTTTGTAAGCTTCTTTCGTTCTTTTATGCGTCTTTAAGCATAAAAGTCAAACAGTGTTTGACTTTCTGCTTTGACCAGTTTTTGGTCAACACAAAGTTCGTTTGAACTTCATATCGTGAGCGTAATCACGATGGTTATAGTCTCTTGTGACTATACCTACTGATTACCACGTTATTTAGGCGTAGTGACGAGTCATAGTTTCGGTCAAAATGCGTATTCTTGCGTATTTTGCAACCAAACTATTCTTGATATCAAAACCGTTTTTTTATATCAAACTTGTTTTTAAACCTTGTTAAACATGTTTTAACATGTTTAACTCATCACTTTTAAATTAGTGCTTGTATAGGGTCGTAAGATAAGCAGTCTAAACAACTGCTTAGACTTTCGAACCCGACCCGTTCGGTCGATCATTAGGATCCGACCAAGTATATATTGTGACCATAGTTGTATAGGGAATAACCTTCCGAGGTTATACCTTATGGTCACTTTGTTTAGTTAGTTGTATGATAGGTAGTTTATATGCCTTAGGAAAATGACCAAAATGCCCTTTTTATGCATAAATTCATTTTAAGCATATGTAACCTAAATTTTGACATCTAAACTGATTAGGCAACATTATTAGATATTTTAAGGCATATAATACTTGTCATAGGACTAGTTAGACGGTCCGAACGCGTTTTACGCGAACGACGCGCTAAAGTGGAGTAAGCTACCTTAACGAGTCGTAATGGGTCGTAAGCACCTAGGTTAGGTTTCGTTTTAGAATGTAGGCTTTGTTAAACCATATTATATGAGTCCCTACACTCATTTGGTTTACGAAACCTCATTTTATCCGATCCTCCGATTTAGGTCCGTTTATTAACGTAGTTGCCTATATTAGGTGCCGTTTGATTTCTGTGATCCCTCAAGCTTTGCTTGGTTGTTAGTCAAGACTTCTAAGCATCCTCAAGTGAGTACAAAGTCCCCTCTTTTACTGTTTTTAAACTGTTTTGGGGTGATTCACATGTGCCTACTTGTTACTTTCGTGCTTTTCATGTTTTTATATTATATACTTGCTATGTTCATTAGTACGTATAGTACATGATTTCATTATGTTTTGCTATGTATGTCCTCTTAGCATGCTAGCACATTGATTTTCATATTACATTTTGTTGCATATGTTCACTCAGCATATGGACACATTGTTTTGCATTTATGTGAACCGTTTGTAACCGTTTTATTATGTGAACCGTTTGTAACCGTTTGATTTATATGAACCGTTAGTAACTGTTTGATTATGTGAACCATTTGTAACTGTTTGATTATGTGAACCATTTGTAACTGTTTGATTATGTGAACCGTTTGGTATTGTTTGAACCATTGGGTTAGGGAAGTGATTAGGTAACGGGGCGGGTGTAATGTGTTAAAAGCATGGTGGATACGCCGCTAGTACTTCCTATATATAAGTGCTTTTAATACATTACATATCGTGGCATTATTTAGTTCACTTGGGTAAACGATTCTGAAACGATGTCACACAATGATGTTTTCTAAATAATATAAACCATACAAGTTTTATTAACGCGTTTTTACGAGATGTTTTACAATTTGATTTAATAAAATAAATGTTTTGGGTTGAGAATCATGGCTACGAGATTTTATAAATTATAACCAACTTGATTTGAGTTGGTTAATTATGTCGCATTATTTCAATTTATATTACAAACATTTTATAAAACTTGGTTTTCTAATTATAAATTTACAAAGGTATTCAAGTTATTTTCAAAATATAAACGAGCCATGAATCTGACACTCACATAAAATCCTATGTACTCGCCGGCATTTTTATGCGGATGTATTTTCACATGTGTTTCAGGTACCATAGTTGATGATGCTTGATGATGATATTAATGCATGCTCACATAGGAACGGACGAGCCTTAGTGAGTTAATAACAATGAAAGTCTAATTGTTCATGTTTTGTTTCTAATTTCAATGTAATGTAATACATTTAATTTAATAAAACAGAACTTCAATCCATGTGTTACGAAACAATGATTCTGTTACAACACTCCTCGACGTTTCCACCGCGGTTTGTTGTTTTAACGCGGTCGGGGTGTGACAGATGTATTGAGGATCCAGAAATTCAAGAGGTCTTGAAGGATTTTCATGAAGGAGACTTTGGGAATCACAGTGGGGGAGAGCATTATTCTCAAGGATCCTTAGAACAGGTTACTACTGGCCTACAATGAAGAACGATGCCGTAGAATATGCATGGAAATGTGATGCTTGCCAAGACATAGCAACATCCTACATCAATCAACAGAGCCTTTATATCCAATAATTTCCTCTTGGCCATTCATGAAATGGGGGATGGATATAGTAGGCAAACTCCCAAAGGCACCAAGTGGAAAAGTGTTCATGCTAGCTATGACTGACTACTTCTCCAAATGGATAGAAGCAGAAGCTTTTGTTTAAGTCAGGGAAAAAGAAGTCATATCCTTTATTAAAAGAAACATTATTTCTAGATTTGGAATCCCTTCTGAAATTATATGTGATAGTGGATCCCAATTTATTGGGAATATAACTACTAACTTTTGTGATAGCTGGGGGATTAAGATGATTACATCAACACCAGAAAGCTAATGGCCAAGCAGAATCAAGTAAGAAGATCATCATCAACAACTTGAAGAAGAAATTAGGATTCAAGAAAGGAAAGTGGGCTGAAGAGCTGCCATGTGTCCTTTGGGCAGATAGGATAACTCCAAAGTGTCACACCCCGACCACGTAAAACAACAAAACGTGGCGGAAACGTCAGGAAGTGTTGTAACAGAATCATTGTTTCATAACACATGGAAAATTGAAATGTTGTTTTATTGATTAAAAAGGTTACAATGTCTTAACAAACAAAGAAGATATAACATAGTTAACTAGTCTTGCATCTTTTAATGTCACTAAGGCCTCGTCCAATCCTACGTGAGCATGCATCAATATCATCATCAAATATCATCAACTATTGTACCTGAAACACATGTGAAAATACATCAGCATAAAAATGCCGGCGAGTACATAGGTTTTGTGAAAATAGGATTCATGACTGAGGTTTAAGAAAATGTTTAATGAAAACTTGTCATGAATCCACTTTAAGTGTTTGCTTTTATAAAACGTTTGAAAAGCGATAATAAGGTAGATGATATGTAAAAGAGTAATGTAAGGTTAAATGAATAACCAAGTAAAAATGAGTTTGTATAAAATAAGTTGTTTGTAAAACAATGTCTTGTGAAAAATATGCTATATGTCTAAACTGAAATGGTTTAAATAACGCTGCGATATGTAATATCATACAAACACTTATATATAGGAAGTACCAGCGGCGTATCCACCATGCTTGTATCATATTACACACGCCTCGTTACTTAAATCACTTACCCAAACCAACCACCAATGTCAAATGTCTATGTTTAAACCAGTTGCCAAATGTATTGAATAATATGTCAAATGTTTATGTCAAAATGTAAATCATGTAATGTGTAACCAAAATGATATGTATGGCTAGCGAAATGCATCAACTAAACGATAAGTGAAAATGCACAAAACAAAGTATTGAAGTAAAACTTGGTTTAAATCAAAGTTATGTTTTGTGGAAATGCATGCTATACTGATACAAACATCTATGCGGTGTTGTGAAAATGCATACATTCAAGCCTTGAGACAGACGGATAACCCTAAGCAAAAGAAATGTTTTCGGATTCGGTCATTCCATCCATCCAAACAAACCTAGGATTTTAGGAACGGGATTTGTCAAGTCCTATGGTACCACTACCTACTACCGAGCGGCGTGATCAATGTTAATGAATGTATATTGTCCCATTTAAACAAACCAAATGTCATACCAAAATGTAAGCATGTGATGTGATGTGAATGTACTAAGTATGAACTAAATGAACATACATAGCATGAAAAGGTAATGTAAATCAAATGTACTAAGTATGTGCTAAGCGAACATACATAGCATAAAATGTTATGTAAAACGATGCACTAAGTATGCACACAATGGACATACATAGCAAAAACATAATGAAATCGTGTACTAATAGTGTACTAATGAACATAGCAAGTATATGATATGAAAACATGAAAAGCACGAAAGTAACAAGTAGGCACATGTGTTTCACCCCAAAACGTTTGAAAAACAGTAAAAGAGGGGTCTATGTACTCACTTGAGGGTGCTTAGAAGTCTTGAACAACAACCAAGCAAAGCTAGAGGGATCACGGAATCAAACGGCACCCTATATAGATAACTACATAAATAACCGGACCTAAATCGGGAGATCGGATAGTATGAGGTTTCGTAAACCAAATGAGTACTGGAACTCATATGATATGGTTTAACAAAGCCTGAATACTAAATGAAACCTAACCTAAGTGCTTACGACCCATTACGACCCGTTTAGGTAGCTTACGCTACTTTAACGCGTCGTTCGCGTAAAACGCGTTTGGACCGCCTAACTAGTCCTATGACAAGTAGAATATGCCTTACCATATCTATTATAGTTGCCTAATCAGTTTAAATTTCAAAATTTAGGTTACATATGCTTAAAATGAATTTATGCGTAAAAAGGGTATTTTGGTAATTTTCCTAAGGCATATAAACTACCTATCATACAACTACTTAAACGACGTGACCATAAGGTATAACCTCGGAAGGTTATTCCCTATACATCTAGGGTCACCTAATGTGCTTGGTCGAATCCTAAAGATCGACCAAATGGGTCGGGTTCGAAAGTATAAGCGATTGTTTAGATCGCTTACCTTTACGACCCTAGACAAGCACAAAACTAAAAGTGGCGAGCTAAACATGCTAGAACACGTTTAGTTAAGTTAGAAAACAGGTTTGGTATCAAAACAAACGGTTTTGATACCCTAGAGTAGCTTGGTTACAAAATACACGAGAAAACGTATTTTGGCCAAAACTACGACTCGTCACTGAGCCTAGATAACGTGGTAATCAGTAGGTATAGTCACTAGGGACTATAACCATCGTGATTACGCTCACGTTAGGGAGTTCAAACAAACTTTGCATTGACCATAAACTGGTCAATGCAGAAAGTCAAACGTAGTTTGACTTTAATGCAAAAATGAAAGAAAAGCACGAAAGGATACTTACAGAAGGTCCCCGCAAGATTTGATCCAATTTTCTCTCAGGTAGGAAGCATATACTTCCACTTAGAGAGCATAAATCAGATTCAAATTGTGAGTTTTGAGCAAGTGAATGAAGGGGGTATTTATAGATATGGTAGAGCCATTAAGATCGTTCCTCGTTAACCGAGATTCAATCCTAGCCGTACACATCGAGCCCATTGTTTTGAAAAACCATTGGAGCCCCCAAACCAGCCCATAGATTGCCCAAAACCATTTGCACAAGTGAGGAACAGCTGGATCAAGCTGGAATGCATTTTTTGCTGTCTGGCACCTGCTTACGGACCATCAGAGGAAGTCCATACGGTCCGTAAGGAACCTGCAGGTCAGCAAGTTTGAAATTTGGCAAAACAGGCCCCTGCAGCTCCAAACTTGATTTTTAATGTATTTTTGACACGTTTAAGCCCCGTTAACCCCATTTCAAAGCTCTAAAATGAAGTTAAAGTATAGGGAACTTAAAATATGATTAAAAATATCTCGGATGTCAGTTCGTTTGGTCGTACGGTTGCGTTGTTCGGTTAATTACGATGGAAGTCGTAACGGACGTAAAAACGATCCAAATTGCGCGACGAATGGAATTTTGACAAGCCAATCACTAAAACATAATATTTTAATGTTTACATAAATTTTTGGATGTCCGGATGTATTTAGAACGTAAGATATGCGCGAAAATGCAAACTTATGCACTTTTTAACGCTTTTAGTCCCTGAATGACCAGAAAGTTTATTTTAGCACACCGAACACCTCAAAGCCTATTTCTAAGCTATGTAAAGGATATTTTGGGTATGTTTGACTTATGGTCAAGTTCCGGAATGTTCGTTACAGTTCAAATAGGCATACTTTCGCAGTTTGTCATATTTAGTCCCTGTAAGCGAATAGACTTGATTTCGGCATACCAAACCTTCCAAAACTTATTTCTAAGTTATGTAAAGGTTATTTAGGGTATGTTAATCCTATGTCACTGTTCCGGGGTGTTTGTTTCATTAAACTGGTTATATTTACGCATTAGTGCGCGTATAACCTTCTAGAAAGCGATTTAAAGCCCGAAATCGAACAAGAGTTGATATGTGCAAATGGTACACATATTTTTACAAATCCCAAGTATGAATTACAATATTTCATTGGTTTGGTATTTGTTTGATGGTTGAAGTGACACAGATGTCACACAAAGAATGCCATAGGCCAGACTCCATTTTCCTTAGTCTCTGGAACTGAGGCAGTGATCCCTACAGAGATGGTGGTTCCTATAGCCAGAACAAGCATTCGTGATCCTCAAACAAATGCTGAAAATATGAATCTTGGATACTGTGGATGAGCTCAAAGACTTGGCAAGAATCAGGATGGCCAGTTATCAGCAAAGGATGGTTGAAGCATACAACAAGGATCCTCAAAGGATATATGATCCTTACTTTGGTAACATCTCACTTTAACCTTCTTTCATTTTACATACATTATTTGTTCTAAGAAAAGGATGTTAGATATTTAACAATCAATTTTACCAAGTTTTAAGCTTTTGCAGAATTTTTTAACATCGTTAACAGAGGATTAAGGGGTTGGCCACCTCTCTCCCACGTTTAAGGTATCTTATACCTTCTAAGGTTTAAAGGTTTTCACCTTTCCCACGAATTGGGTTTTAACACCCCACCAGTAGCGCACGTTTATCCATGTATAGTTCGAGGCAATGGGACCAGTACACGCTTAGTGGCTGACAATTTCATTGATGTTGGCCATATGTAGGATCTCAAGTATAATGGTAGATGTACCATACATCCTTTATCCTAAGGTTTCTAACGTTTTCACGTTAGCTCAGGTTTTGGCATTTTCATGTCACTCACGTTGGGCTTGTCCCCTGTTTGGGCCAGACCCCAAGGTTTTTGGGCTTGTCCCCAGTTTATTTGGGCTTGTCCGTAGTTATAATGGGCTAGTCCCCAGATTACTTGGCTTAGTCCCAAGTTCATTTTTATAGGCTCTTGGAGCTTTAAAGGTTTGTATGTTCTATCAATAAGGATCCCGAAACCTTAAACCTTAACTAATTTTAACGGTCGTTGGTACAATAGTAAGTTATAAGGATATAGAATCCTAACTTGGGTTCTCTGGTATGTCTTATCCTTGGTTTTATTTATTTCACTGAATACACCTAATACTTTCCAGCTAAGGATTTATGATCCCTCTTCATACAGATAATTAAAGTTCTCTATGAAACATATTATTATCTGACTTTTAACAACTTAAGATTTCCTAAGCTTTTATAAAGTAAACGTGACAATCTTAACAAACAATGTACTTGGATATGGAAACATAAGCGTAACAAGTGAAAAACTTCAAAGATAAATGTACAACACCAGCTATAGCCAAAAGTTTAATATTATTAAACCTGTTAATATGTGCCAAAAGTGCCCGGCCTGGACTTCACCATCAAAACAATGACCATCCACCCAGGTCGGATAGGGTTATCTAACAGTTATTTTTGTGCAGAAATTAAAATATAGGAAAGTAAAAAAGCAGGATAACAAAGGCTTCATCCCCCAAACAGAGGATCCATCCACCTTTGTCATCCTACCTATTGTCTGAAGGATCAGTGATCCTTAAAACTAAAGTTATTGTTCAGAAATCATTACAGACCATAATTGTTTAACCAAAAACACCATCAAATAAAAACCACAAATCCTAAAAAAGTGGGCTCAGGACTCGTCTAAATTATCCTTCATTGTCCACTTCAGCAGCATCACCTTCAACTGCACCAGTACCTCCTGCTCCACCTTCCTTCACCTCCTTGACCCACTTGGACCAGCCTCCGGAGCCTTCACTTATTCCGGTTCAGCATCACCACCCAGCTCGAGAAAAGTTTGCTTCCAGTCAGCAACATCCCAAGCAGACCGATCGAAGCCAGCATCCATAGCCTCTTGGGCTATCTTGATCCTTGCCTGCAAGATAGCACGAGAAGCACAGACTTTGGCCTCATCAGTGGCCTCCATTTCAGTCTTGTTAGCCTGTATCTCTGCCACCATGATCTGCTTCTCCAGGCTGTTAACCTCCTTCTCAAGCTGAGTGATCTTCTTATCCTTAGCGGTGGCGATAGAACGGAGATCAGTCAAGTTTTCTTCAGCTTCGGCAAGGCTCTTATCCTGGTAAGCCTTGAGGTGGACAAACCTCTGCAAATTACAAGGCAATAAGTCAAGATTAGTGATCCTTCGCAACAGACAAGACTAATTATAAGGATCAAGGATCCTTACCTCAGTGACAAATTCGTGGATTTGTCGTTCAATTTGGAAGCTGTCCTCCTTAGGATCAAAAGGCTTTTTCCTCTTGGATCCTGCCTTAGCTCTGGTGGTCATTGTCTTCGGCTCCTGTTGGCTTTGGCCCTTGGCCAGCTCCTTCTTTATGGAACGGGGGTAGATCATGCTATCAATGTCACCCAGGTCAAATTTGGAAACCGACTTGCTAAAGGATCTTGGAGCACCTGTCCATTTAACAAACACATAAGTATCATTATTCTTTTTTGTGACACCTGTGCCTCTGCAACCATCAAAAAAATACCAAATCAATGAAATATTGTGTTTTCATACTTGGGATTTGTATAAATATGTGTATCATGTGCACATATCAATTCATGTTCGATTTCAAGCTTTAAACCGCTTTCTGGAAGGTTATACGCGATCTGATGCGTAAATATAACCAGTTTAATGCAACAAACATTCCGGAACTGTGGTATAGGCTTAACATACCTTAAATAACCTTTACATAACTTAGAAATAAGTTCTGGATGGTTTGGTGTGTCGAAATCAAGTTTGTTCGATCGCAGGGACTAAAAGCTTCAAAAAATGCGTAAGCTTGCATTTTTGCGCATATCTTACGTTCTGAATATATCCGGACATCCAAAAATTTATGTAATCATTAAAATAATTTATTTTAGTAATTGGCATGATAAAATTCCACTCGTCGCGTAATTTGGAGCGTTTTTGTGTTCGTTACGATTTCCGTCGTAATTAACCGAACAACGCAACCGTACGACCAAACGAACCGACATCCGAGATATTTTTGAGCACTTTTCAAGTTCCCTGTACTTTAACTTTATTTTAGAGCCTTGAAATGGGGTTAACGAGGCTTAAAATTGCCAAAAAAAATCAAGTTTTTCAAGTACAGGGACCATTTTTGAAATTTCTGGCAGATACATTGAACTTGGTCCATTTTTGAGGTTTTGGTGGTTTTAACCCAAGGTTTTGCACTCTATGGGCTGGAATTTGATGGTTTTAAGTATCCCCATGGTTTTGAAAAACCATGTGCTCAAGTGGAGGGCCAAGATCAAGGCACGAAATGCGAGAAACGATCCTAACGGTTCTCCGAAATCTATAAATACCCAAGCTCTCATTCCATTTTCCTCACACCTTGATCTAATTTTATGCTCTAAGTTGAAGCTTATGCTTCATACCTAAGTATTTAGATCAAGTTCTTCCTAGCTTGGACCCTTTGTAAGTTTCTTTCATGCTTTTATGCGTTTTAACTTTCAGCTTTGACCAGTTTATGGTCAACACGAAGTTTATTTGAACTTCGTAATGTGAGCATAATCACGATGGTTATAGTCCCTAGTGACTATACCTACTGATTACCACGTTATTTAGGCATAGTGACGAGTCGTAGTTTCGGTCAAAATGCGTATTTTGCAACCAAATTACTTTCGGGTATCAAGACCCTTTGACTTGATATCAAACTTGTTTTTAAACCTTGTTAAACATGTTTTAGCATGTTTAACTCGTCACTTTTAGATTAGTGGTTGTATAAGGTCGTAAGATAAGCGGTTTAAACAACCGCTTAGACTTTCGAACCCGACACGTTTGGTCAATCATTAGGATCCGACCAAGCAAATTAGGTGACCATAGTTGTATAGGGAATAACCTTTCGAGGTTATACCTTATGGTCACTATATTTAGTTAGTTGTATGATAGGTAGGTTATATGCCTGAGGAAAATTACCAAAATGCCCTTTTTGCGCATAAATACATTTTAAGCATATGTAACATAAATTTTGACATCTAAACTGATTAGGCAACAATACTAGACATGTTAAGGCATATTTTACTTATCATAGGACTAGTTAGGCGGTCCGAACACGTTTTACACGAACGACGCGTTAAAGTAGCGTAAGCTACCTAAACGAGTCGTATTGGGTCGTAAGCACTTAGGTTAGGTTTCGTTTTAGTATGTAGGCTTTGTTAAACCATGTCATATGAGTTCTAATACTCATTTGGTTTACGAAACCTCATACTATCTGGTCTTCCGATTTAGGTCTGTTTATTAAAATAGTTACCTATATTAGGTGCCGTTTGATTTCCGTGATCCCTCTAGCTTTGCTTGGTTGTTATTCAAGACTTCTAAGCCTCCTCAAGTGAGTACATAGCCCCCTCTTTTACTGTTTTCAAACTGTTTTGGGGTGGAACAAATGTGCCTACTTGTTACTTTCATGTTTTCGTGCTTTTATATCATAGACTTGCTATGTTCATTAGTACGTGATGCGTGCGAAGTGTAGTATATTTTGGATGTATATTTTAAGCCCTTTTTACACTTTTAGCCAAGTTTTAAATTTATAAAACACGATATTTACTAACACTAAACACACATATGGGCAAGTACACCCATCGCGGACGTAGTATAGTGTTGGTAAGATACCGAGGTCGTCCAAGGACACAAGAGCTTTTAGTACCGGTTTATCCTCAACGTCTAATCAAATCAAAAAGTTAGAAAAGGTTTTTAAACTAAGAAAATAAAAACTAACTAAATGCTGAAAAATAAAATAAAATAAAAACAGATAGACAAGATGAATCACTTGGATCCGACTCGTGTATTAGTATAACCTTTGATTATTTTCGCACTTTTGCACTTATTTAAGAGATTATCTTAGTTATTGTAGTAGGCCCCTCTTTTGAAGGCGACGTTACCCTCAACCCAGTAGTTTGAGTCAGCAAGGATACAATCCTAAAGGGTTGGATTATTGGAAGATAATGAATTAAGTTATTAATGCAAATTATGGTAGGCCCCGCTTTTGGCGGTGACGTTACCCTCGGCTAAGTAGTCTGAGTCAGCAGGGATACAGTCCTAAATAGCCGGGTTATAGTATTAATAGTAGTTAACTTATGAGGGGGTCAAAGAGTTTGGATCCCCGCCATCCAATACCTATGGGTATTGAAGGAGATCCTACTAAATTTGACCCAGGTCCCTTACAGGACCTCTAAACGCTGAACAAGGGCAAGACCCTTACCAAATCGTTCCCTTAACCCCCGACCAGGTAGCCAACATACCTCCATATAGACCGTGGAGATATGAATGGTGAAAATCTTTTATTTTATATAGACAGTAAAATAATGCCAAGACACCACGGAGAAACGATAAGGAAAGATCACCTTCAACATAAGCAACTAGTTATTAAAGTCATTAATACAAAACCAAATAAAAAGTGCAAAAGATTAAAAATAAAAAGTATTATACTAAACACTTGTCTTCACCAAGTGATGTAAGAGACTTAGGCAAACATGGCCTTGATTGTCAAGAACTCTTACGATCAATCTTGGATCCCGAGACGACTCACACATTCTATGATGGACAATGGATGATGGTGGTGGATGATGGTGTTATGGTGGTGGTGTGTGGTGGATGAAGTGTGAGAGAGGTGGTGTGCCAAGGGATGAGTTAAAATGAAAGCAAGCACTCCTATTTATAGGCTGAACAGAAGGCTGGGCACGGCCCCGTGTCCGCTGGACACGCCCCCGTCCCCGTCTGACACTCTCTCTCCTCATTAATTGTAATTCGCAATTACAATTAATGCGCCAGCTGTACTTTCGCCACGCCCCTGTGCTCACTGGACACGGCCCCGTGGTGGGCAATAGAAGCTTCTATAGGTTTGTCTTTTCTGCTGCTTCTTGGGCACGGCCCCGTGCTGGCTGAGCACGGGGCGTGTTCAGTCTTCTGACTTATCTTTTCTGCTTGGGAGGATGCCGTTGAGGGGTCGGGCAATCCACTTTTGTTCCTTTTCTTGTATTTATGTTAGAATTAGCTGTCTTTTTGCTTCTTTTGTGAATTTGAGCTCATTTTATCCTGGAAATACAAAAGGAAGACAAAAACACTCTTTTTCCAACATTAGTACTCAAAAAGGGTTAGTTTTATGCCTCAATTGATGTAATTTATATGTTGCATTTTACACACATCAAATACCCCCACACTTGAACTTTTGCTTGTCCTCAAGCAAAACTCTTTAATATGTGGCTTACACTCCCAAATGGAATGGGTAGAAGAGAAGGTTTTTGGCTTGTCATTGTTAGAACTTTTGAGATCGTTGATACTTGTGCTGGATCAGTTTAGTCTCAGTTTGTAGCTATTTTGAATGTATAGGGGCTTATTTTGTAATTCTCTAGAATTAGGAATCCTGAGTTGGTGTAGTTAAGATTCCAGCAAATTTATAAATTTGCTGGCAAGTGAGGAGCTCACTATAAATACCCCAAGCATTGTAACCTAGCCAAGCTTTTGGCTCTTTGGTGAATGAAGTGTTGTTTACATTAGATCTTTTGATTGTGTGCTCATATCAGATTTCCAAGGTGCTTTACTGATTCATATACTTGTTTGGATTCAATACAACACTTGTTGTATTCATTAATCCATTAGCTTCATCTTCATTCTTGATCTTTCTTGACTTTTTCATAGTTCAAACACTTAATCAATAGGTGTTTTTGGACTAAAACAACCAACCACTGTGATCCGGATTGATATTGGGATCTACAATTTGGTATCAGAGCCTTTCTGCTCTTGGTTGTTGTGTTCTTGTTGAGATTTTTCATTGTTTTGAAGGTTTTTCAAAGTTTCAAGGTTTTTCAAATTTTTGAGCTTAAAATGGATTGATTTGGTGTGTTTAATCAATACGTTGTTGTTAATACTTGATTTGGGAGTCATTTTGGACATTTTGATCCATCAAAACATGGTTTTTGAGCTGTTTTTTGAGTGATTAGAGGGTTTTTGTTCGTGTTAAACCCTTTGTCCAGCGAAGATATCTTGAAGCCAGCGAACTATATTTGAATATAGCGAATTTATTTTTTGAAGCCAGCGAACTCAGCGTTGAATATAGCGAACTAGATCAAATCATTGAGGATTTCATCGCATAATCGCTAATTTCGCCGAACACCATTCGAGCGAAATTACTGATCATTAGCGATATAGTGTCCAGTGTCCCGTAAGCGAAGTTATCGAAGGCGACTTCGAGAACTTGGAAAACTCGCATTCAATCGTTCTTCGAGTACACGGACTACAATCTGTGGCTCTCAGTTACCGCTGGACCCCACATTCCAACGGTAGTTCGAGGAGATGCAGTAGTGGCTAACAATGACGCTACTACCTTCACTGATGAAGACAAGGCTCTCATTCAACGTGATCGTCGCGCACACGCTGCTCTAACCATGGCTCTATCAACCAACGACTGCAACATGTTTGAGGAGCACCGAACTGCAAATGCACTCTGGAATGCATTAATTGAGTACTATGAAGGAAATGAAGAACTGATCGAAAGCAAGAGAGATATGGTGCAGAAACAATACGACATGTTTTGCGGAGTTCGTGGAGAAAGTCTCTCTGATCACATTAGTCGCTTTTTGAACATGATGACCAAAATGAAGAAGGCGGGAAATCCTGTCACAAATCGTGCTGCAATAAAGAAGCTGCTTGATTCACTCCCCAAGGAATGGAGCCTACAATGCATGATGATCAAGAAGGATTTCCTCAACAATCCAAATCCTGTCACTCTGTCAGATCTGATCAACACCCTAAGAGCCTTTGAAATGGATGTCAACAAAAGAGAGATGAACACTGCTGGATATCAACCAAAGTCAACTCAAACCTCAGCTGGATTGAAAAATGTGGCATTTCTTGCTTCAGGGGGCATCACTCCACAAGCTTCTGACTTAATTTACGCGAACGCTTCCGCAAGCGCATCAAAAGCCCCACAACTTATTGAGAAGACCATCACTGTTGATACTCAAGTGTTGAAAGTATCTACTGAAAATGTGGCACTCTTCAACACATTTCTGAGCAGCTACGAAGCCCTAATGTCTGGGGAACTGAAAAAGGAGATGTTCACTGCTGAAGACATGTATCAGGTTGATCCAGATGATATGGAGGAAATGGATCTGAAATGGCAAATGGCCATGATCACTTTGAGGTTAAAGAAATTTCAAGACAAGACAGGCAAGCGTTTGGGTCTTGGAAAAGCTGGCTTTGACAAATCTAAGCTGAGGTGCTACAACTGCAAGAATCTAGGGCACTTCAAGCGCGATTGTCCTCTGTTGAGGGAAGGAAACAGTGAAACCACTCCTGCTGTAAAGCAAATCACTGTTGAAGAGAACAAAAACAATGCATCTCCCAGTACGCCAAAAGCTTTAGTCGTTGAAGACTATGATTGGAGTGAAGAAATCACTGAAGCAAAGGAGCAAGTTAACAAAGCCCTGATGGCCAAGATCTCAGGTGAATCATCAACAAGGCAGTTTGAGAAGCAGACAGCTGGAATTCCGACAGGAGACAATGCTGCTGACAAGGGATTGAAAAGCATTCTTACTTCAGTGGAGCCTTGTGATCAAGCAGGGAAGCATGTTGCTAAAGAGACATCAGAGAAAGGCAAAGATAAGGTCCAAGCAGCAGCCATGAAAGCAGATGCATCAAAGGAAAGGCTGACAAGGACTTGGTAAACAGTATTCCACTCAGTTTTAAAGAAAAATTATGCTCACCAGCATGCGTTGATGTCGTGGCACATTACAAATTCTTAAACCTATAATTTGAAAGGCAAAAAGACAAAGCTTTGAAATTTAACAACGAGCTTAAATAGAACGAGGCTGCATATCAGAGAAAGTTGAACTCAACTTTAGCTGAAATGCAAACTCTTAAAGAATTTGTGTTTAGAAAAGATTTTATCATTAATGATCTTACAGAAAGGTTAGAAAAAGCTTTGAACGAAAAGAACAAACTTCAAATTATAATAGATAAATGGAATGTCAGTCAAAAGGCCTTTACTGACATTAAAAATTGCCAACGACCAACGTTTGTGAAAGACGGGATTGGGTATAAGGACAGGCATGGAAATGAAAGAAAACTTTTCTTTCCACCACACAGCAAAAACTACGTGCCTATGCCGACTCCTCATCCCGAAAATGATCTCATAAATGAAAAGGCCTCTGTTGATCAAAATGAATTTTATAAAAATGAGACAATCGCTAACTATTCTAAAAGCAATGCAGATCCCATTGAGTGTAAAGAAGATGTGTGCGATGAGGATGGAGACTGCGGCGGGTCAAAAATAGGAATCGGATATTCAGGCGACAGTTATTCCACTGTTAACTGGTTCGTCTTGAATTGTTCTAAGAAAAACAATGTTAAGGATGAATGTAATAATTTAAGTAGGATGGATGACTGTAATGGCCAAGTGCCTAAATTTAAATCCTTGGATGACTGTAAGGGCCATATGCCTACATTTGAGACCCGTGATCATGAACATTATGTGTCTGAATGTCATGATTTGAATTATGCGTGTTGTGATGATAAAGTTGCTTGTGAATCTCCTGTATTTGTGCCAGAATTAAAAAGGAATAGCTTTGGAAAATTCCTTACAAAGGAAATTCCCGAATTTATTCCTTCCAGAACAGGTATGACAGAATCAGAAAGGAGCGTCACTGAAGACCAAGATAGTGAAAATTCAAGCGTCACTACCACAGAAGATGAGCAAATATCAGAAAGTTCAAGTGAAGATCAGGCAACTAGTGATGAAAGCGTCGAGTGTTCAAGTTATGAAGCTATTGAAGACCAAGATTCAAAAGGCACAAACAAAGATCGAAGCTACAATGAGTCAAGTTACGAAGCAAGTGAAGAACAAAGCTCGAGCGAGGACAACAAGTCTGAAAACTCATTCGATTCAGACAGTGATGAAGAACTTTCAGAAGATGAAAGCAGAGTGGACAAGAAAATGAAGAAAGCAGAAAATTCAAGACTCTCATCACATACATCATCTTCTAACACCAATAGACCCAGACATAAAAGATGCTTTCGCTGTGGTCATTTAGGACATACAGCGAAACATTGTAAAACCAAGAAGTTTCCCAAACCAGAACATGATTTTCTTACAAACGTCACATACCAATTAAATTATCTTAAGAAATCTGTTAAAAATCTGGTGGAATCAACTGCCTATTTTTGGAAACAAAAAGAGGTCAACGTGGGTCAAAACCACGACAGATTCGAAATGAAGCAAATTTGGATTCCTAAATCAAACTAATTTGTATATTTGTATATTTGTGTATATCAGAATAAACTCCAGAAATGGCTTCGAATGCTCATGGAATACATCTGGCACGTCGACAGCGGATGTTCAAGACACATGACTAGATTGAAGGAACTGCTGAAGAACTTTCGCTTCATTGATGGTGATTTCGTATCTTTCGGTGGAGACGAAAAGGGAGGAAAGATTGTTGGAGTAGGAGACGTGGTGTCCGAAGCCCTCACGCTGGAGAATGTCAACTATGTTCCAGAGCTGTGTTACAATCTCATGAGTGTCTCTCAAGTCTGCGATAAAGGAATCTTGGTGCTTTTCAATGACATGGAATGCTTGTTCCTGAAGCCCGGTTATGTTGTTCTTGCAGAAATGATCATGCTCACTGCTCCAAGACAGAACAACACATACGTGCTCAACATGAAAAATGCCAAGACAAATGACAACTTAACCTGCTTAATCTCCAAAGCTTCAGAATCGGAGTCACTGCTTTGGCATAGACGACTGGGCCATGTTAATTTCAAAAATATGAACTAACTCTCTAAGTTAAACTTAGTTAGAGGTCTTCCAATTAAAGAATTTCCATTTTCTGAAAAATGTATTGCATGCGCCCAGGGAAAGCAGCATAAGAAACCGCACAAGTCCAAAGCAGTGAACACGATATCTGCACCACTTCAATTGTTGCATATGGATCTCTTCGGTCCTATCAGTGTTAAAAGTCTTGCTAAAAGTTCTTATTGTTTGGTTGTAACAGATGATTTCTCTCGGTTTTCATGGGCATATTTTCTTGAAGCAAAAAGCGAGACAGCTGAAGTTTTAAAATCATTCATTCCGCTGATTGAAAACGTGACCAAGCTAAAAGTGAAGTCTATCAGAAGCGACAACGGGTCCGAGTTCAAAAATCAGACCTTCATATCGTTCTGTGCAGAAAAGGGAATTCATCTCCAATACAGTGCAGCCAGAACTCCCCAACAAAATGGAGTTGCTGAACGCAAGAATAGAACGCTGATCGAAGCTGCACGAACCATGCTGGTGGACTCAAAGCTTCCAATTATTTTCTGGGCAGAAGCAGTTAATACGACATGCTACGTTCTAAATAGGGTACTCATCGTGAAACCTCATGGAAAGACAGCATATGAACTTCTCTTCAAAAGAAAGCCACTTATTGACTTCTTCAGACCATTCGGCTGTTCGTGCACTCTTTTAAACACTCAAGAAAATCTCGTCAAATTTGAAGCAGTGGGTGATATCTGCTACTTTATGGGGTATTCATCCACACAGAAGGCCTACCGTTTTACAACAAACGAACGAAGATGGTGATTGAATCTTACTATGTTGACTTTCAAGAAGGAAATTACACCAACACCGGAAGTACTCCAGATTGGTTCTATGATGTGAGTGTGATCTTCAATAACTTTGAAATTCCGGAGATAGTCCCAGAGCATGAACCTGTTGAAGACACTCAAGTTGAACCTTTGTTTGACTCATCCGACATTGGTTTGACTCCATTTACCACTCGTCTATCTCCATCAACTGCTAACCCGATTTTGGCTGTAAATGATGCAACTGGTGACACTTCGCCTGAGAACACCCAAGAAAACGGTGCTTCTTCTTCACAGGTGAATGTAAATGAGCCAACTCAAGAAGATGATCCACCAGTGATTTATGTGAATGAACACTTCACCAACCTTCCGCAGCAAATTGAAACTCTGACAAATGCCGGATACAAGACAAATCGAAATCATCCTCTTGAAAATGTTATCGGAGCAGTAGAAGAAGGAGTACGTACACGCGGGCAGTCGTCTAGCATCAACAAAGGTCTCTTCGCAGCTTTTCTATCGCAATCAGTTCCACGTGACATCGAAGACGCTATTCAAGACTCCAGTTGGGTTCAGGCAATGCAAGAAGAGCTATCTCAGTTCAGGAAACTTAAAGTTTGGGAACTAGTAGATTTACCTGAAGGAAAGTTTCCAATTGGCACTAAATGGGTCTTTCGAAACAAGATGGGTGATCGTGGAGTGGTGATTAAGAACAAGGCCAGATTGGTGGTGCAAGGTTTTCGTCAAGAAGAAGGGATTGACTACGAAGAAGTATTCGCTCCAGTTGCACGACTGGAAGCAATCAGAATATTCTTGGCTTATGCATCATATAGAAATTTCAAAGTTTTTCAAATGGATGTCAAGAGTGCTTTTCTCTACGGGAAAGTGAAGGAAGAAGTGTATGTATGTCAGCCACCAGGGTTCGAAGACCCCCATTTTCCAGGACGATACTTCAAGTTGGACAAAGCGCTCTATGGTCTTCACCAAGCCCCACGCGCTTGGTACGAGACTTTGTCCACATACCTGTTAGAATGTGGTTACACCAGAGGAAAGATCGACATGACTCTTTTCACCAAAAAGATCGGGGAGGATGTTATGCTGGTTCAAATCTACGTGGATGATATTATCTTCAAGTCAACCAACGAGGCACTGTGCAGAGAATTCGAAACGGTCATGAAGGCGAAATTCGAGATGAGCATGATGGGAGAGCTGAATTTCTTCTTGGGGCTAGAAGTGAAGCAAAAGGAGGATGGGATTCTTATTCATCAAGCAAAGTACATTCGAGATATTCTCACGAAGTACAACATGAACGATTGTAAAGTTGCAAGCATCCCGTTCGCCTCTCAGACAGAGCTCACTCTGGATCCTCAAGGAAAACCAGTAAACAAGTCCTTCTATCGCTCAATGATCGGTTCTTTGATGTATTTTACGGCTAGCAGGCCGGACATCATGTGGGCAGTCTGTCTTTGTGCTCGATTTCAGACGAATCCCAAGGAATCCCATGAAATCGCCGTAAAGCGCATCTTCCGCTATCTGAAAGGAACTCCAAAACTAGGTCTTTGGTATCCTAAAGATAGTAATTTTGATCTTATTGCATATTCTGACAGTGATCATGCAGGTTGTAAAGTAGATCGCAGGTCTGTATCAGGAGGATGTCAATTCTTGGGGAATCGTCTGATCTCATGGCAAAGCAAGAAGCAAACAACGGTATCCACCTCAACTGCTCAAGCAGAATACACCGCGGCCTACAGCTGCTGTTCACAAGTTCTCTGGATACAAAATCAGTTGCCGGATTATGGAATCAACATCATGAAGACTCCTATATTCATCGACAACGAAGCGTGTCTAGGAATTGTGAAGAATCCCATACACCACTCAAGAACAAAGCACATCGAGATTCGAATTCATGCAATTCGAGATGCTTACGAGAAGGGATATATTCAAGTGGTGCCAGTGGATACAACGCAGCAGCGGGCCGACATTTTTACAAAAGCCTTCGACAAAACCCGATTCAACCAGTTGGTAACCTGGCTGGAAATGGTCAATTTCCTTGACTGGAAATGAATCTTGTGTTCAAAATATGTTGTTAAAAAAAAAAAAAAAAGGTTTGTTGAAAGTAAAACAAGTATCGGAAAGCGTTGCCCACCAAAAAGATTTTCTTATTAAAATTTTATTTTTGGGCAAAATGGACTCACGAAAATAAAGATTTTAGGGGGGATATATTAAGAAAATCCAAAAATGAATGCTTATATCTGACTCCTGCGAGAGGAAGTGATAGAAAATTGCTAACACTTTGTCATTTCTTGCAAAACAGAAAACAAAAAGAAATCGGGGTACCAAGCAACGACGTGTCGGTAGATTCAGCAACACCAACGAGTAAACTGCTGTTAGGGAGCAAAACATAATGTCTACACAAGAATTCTGGCTTTTCTCAGGCATTACGTTCTCGGTGGGTAACACGTTGTGGCATATGGCTTAATGGTCTTAAATCTTGCGTTGACAGATTGCCAAAGTCTGAGATTCCGGGTCTTTATATTGGTATTTCGTTCGGAGGATATCATAGTCGTTCTTCTGCTACATCCAGATACATGCTGACCTAGACGCTATGATATTCTTTTAATAATAAGTGCCTTAAAAAAAAGGCCAAACCCTGTCGAATAAGCGCAATTTTTGGACAAAATCCATAATAAGCGCCATTTCTGGCCAGAATCCTTTGATAGATTAGTTTGGCAACTCTGCTGTACGGTGGTACTGACCTGTTAGCCGAACTGTCTGTCTTAGCCCTTGATAGCTCTTGGGATCTCTGTTGTACGAAAGTACAGACCTGATCTCCGTTCTATCGTTGAAGAGAATGATGCCAATATACTCACCTGTTATGAAGAATCTTTGTGCATACCTTGATCGCGGGGGTATGTCCTGACGTGGGACTCACGAGGGCGTAATGATTCTATTCTCAATAGCTTGTGTGGGGGCCATTGAAGACTTGTTAATATTACCGAAAACATGATAAAAGCGCTCTCCGAAGGCATGTTGAAAGAAGGATGCATTGATTTAAGTGGACAAACATACTGGCAGTTTTTCTTGTGCCCTGGTTAGTAAAATAATAATAATATATTAAGAATTTGGCAAGTGTTGGCAATATGATCCTTTGCAGGTAAGGTCGGTGAGCGTCGGATATTTCAAGGAAATCCGCATTAAATGGAACCTCCCAAAGCAAGAAATTTGAAGTTCGGAGTCAAAATGGCCCAAATTTTTAGCATTATTGTAAATATTTCGAAATAAACAATGTTTTAAACAAAAATGGGCACGTTTTACGAGAAAGTTTGAAATCAACGAGCGAAAATAAAATTGGTTGAAATTTATCTCCTGGCGGCGAAATTAAGATACCAGCGAACTTATAAGTTCGCTGGTTATCCTAATTCGTACATATATATGAAATTTGTTTTTAACCGTCAGTTAGTTTTCAAATCTTTTCAAACACAAACCGGTTACTACATCTTCTCTATCGCTTAACTCCGATTTTTATCATAAACTCAACACAAGATTCATATCCGATTAAGAATTTCAGGTAATCTCCTTCACTAAATCTCGGTTTTTCATCTCTTGATTCGATGCATTCACTGCCTGATATGTTGGGTTTGTCTGATCAATACATTGTGGGTTTTTAAGTTTTGATTTCATGAAGGGTTTGGTAGTTCTTGATATAATGTAAATATGTGGGTTATGATAGATGATTCAAGTAGAAAATAGAGCTTTATCCGTCATTGAAGCAAATACCTACGCTCAGATCTGTGCAGAATCCATATCTGGTCATGTGAATGTTAACTGTTAGGGTTTTGTTGCTTTAAAAGGGTTTAATAAGAAATTCTTGAAGACAGCGAAACTAACATGATGGCAGCGAAGTCAGCGAATTTAAGTAGGGAAGATCAAAAGTCTCGAACGCGAGTTCGAGCAACCAGTGAACGATCTATTTCGCTCGAGTAGCGATCTAGTTCAGTACCTTCGCTGGTAAATTGTTTCCGGAGACAAGACCTTGTCCTCGTTTAAGTTCGCCAGCGAAATAAAACCTAATCAGAATTTGGCTAACCGAACAACTAGCGAACTTAGCGAAGACACGAGCTTGGTTCATGAGCGATGATAGCGACAATCAAAAGTCTCGAACGCGAGTTCGAGCATCTAGCCACATAGTCTAAATCGCCCGGATAGCGATATAGGTTATGGTCTTCGCTGGCAGGTCGTTTCCGAAACAAGACCTTGTCATTGCTATGTTCGCTAGCGAACTTAGACGCTGATCTAGCGTTTTGTCTCGAGGACTAGTGCCAGCGAAGACATCTCATGACTTGGCAGCGATTTTAAGTCAATTTTGCAAATTTTTTTTGTAATATTACATTTTATATAATTGTGCCTAAATTTTTTAAATACTGTTTTGTGCATAGTTTCATGAGTAAATTCTCAATTCTAACTTGGCTCGTTTTTCGTGAAATGTGCAGTATGGTGAAGAATCTGGAATGGGATAAAACGCTAAAGCACAATCAAAGTATAAATCTAGACGAAGTGCCTACTGATTTTGAAGATGTAACCAGATGGGTGCGTTCCAGCAGAATCGGATATGCTGTGGAGACATCTGTTATAGTCTACAATATCCACATTAAAGAGTTTTGGGAGAATGCTAAAGCAGAAACAATCAACAACAAAAGAGGCATAGTATCGACGGTTCGCAACAAAAGGGTAGAGGTGACTGAAGAGCGAATACGCCAGGTTCTAAAGTTTCAAGACAATGATCAAGATCTGTTAAGCCTGAGTCAAGATGATATACTAGACGGCTTTCGAGGAATGGGATATGTTGGAGATCTCAGCCATAAGAAAAAATAAAAAGAGGCGGACTAACCAGAGACTGGAGATTTATTGTTCATGTGATCTCCATGAGTCTGGCACATCGAAAGGGTGGCTTTGACGGTTTAAACTTGGAATGGTCGGCGGCTATGTTGAATCTGTGCCTCAATCAGAAATTCAATCTCTCGGGTCTAATATTCAATTACATGCTTGAAAATGCAATTGGAGCTACGTGGGCAATGTATCCGAGATTCATTCAGATGCTTACCAATAGTCAACACAAGGATCTTCCAGATGATGGAAATGTTTACAAGTTCCATGTTCCCACTAGCCGTCAGTACACTGAGATAAAGACAAATGAATGGGTGCTGTTGCATGATTGGATGTACCGGGCAGAGAGACTACCGATTGTCAAGGAAGCTTACAAGAAGTACAAAGAAGCTGTTCGGGAAAAACAGCAACGAGCTGCTCAAGCTCAAGCTCAAGCAGCCTCAAAAGGAGAAAGTGCTAAAGGAAAGAGGAAAGGAAAGCAGGCGGCTGAAGACGAGCCTCCCAAAAAGAAAAGGGCGCCTGAAAGTGGTGAGCGATTTATGGAGGCAGGTATTAGGGCAGGCGAGTCAAAAGCACAACGACAGCACATCAAAGATTTGAAAGCGATTCACGCTCTGCAAGAGAAAGAGAAAAGAGAAAAGAGTTTGAAAAGAAAAGAGATATCCTCCTCTGAAAGACCACAAACGGTTCCTGAGGAAATTCAAAGAATGAATGAGTTTGTTGACACCTTAATTGTCGATCCTGATGAAGTCCAAGCAAGTCAAGGTCCTTCCACAGTGACTCCTGTAAAGCCGACAAGAATTTCAAGGCCGCCAGTACCTCCACAAAGGGTTCGCCCCTTTCAAGAACTGTACGACAAGCTAATTAAAGACACAGGGCCGTCAGTTGCAAAAGAAATCTGTCTGTTGAAAAATCAAGTGAACGACACAAACATCCTCAGGGAAAAGCTCAAAGATCAGAGGAAGAAAAACAAGGAAATGACTGCGTACATGGCTAAGCAGTCGAAGTTCATCAGATTTCAGCAAGCAGGGCTAGAGAAATTGTACAGAATGATGCGAAACATGTGTGATAAAATGAAGGTCAAGCCCATGTTCACCTTCGACGAAATCTTTGACTTCGATGCTTTTATTGAAGAAGAAACATCTCGAAAGGAAAAAGAGGCTGAAGCCAAGAAGAGGCGGTTAGAGTCAGTTGACAAAGTATCGGAAGGTAATGAAAGTGACGAAGAAGAAGTAGATCGAGATGATATGCCAGCAAAATTTCTCGAATGGGGTCTTGAGGAAGAAGTTCTTTATGAACAAGAGAATGGAAAGACATTTGCTCCTGAGCACCCCGAATGGTTCAAGAAGGAGAGAGAACGACTTCCGGATTTTTATCAAGTTATCACTGTGGAAAAGACTGAAGCTACCGATAAGATTATCAGTTAGATGTATGATAATCTTCGAGGAATGTTCGTGGTAAAAAGACGGGGTGGAGTTATACAGTATTTTCAGACCGGCTTTGACCTTTTCTCTCTTCCAAGGTGGGATCTACGAGAACTTGGGCGTTTAGACTTACTAAACCATGAAGACAGAGGAATCGGGAGGGATTTTGAACGAATAATCGCCAAAGAATGTAACAAGGGTTTCCCGAATCACACTCCACAGTGCCCTAGACGCAGAGTATCAAAAACCACCATCGATCCTGTTACCGGAAAAGGAAAAGTGACGTGGGTGATCAACCCAGCCAAAGTTGTCACTAGAATTAAGCTTCCAGAAGAAATCCCTGTCGCTCTCAAGGATTTCAAGAAATGGTTTTACGACAGCAAGACCGATGAAGCTGTGATAAGGTCGAATGAAAATGTGGATATTCGCATTCTGGATCCAATGGATGTGTTTATGTTTGGGCTCTCAGACCTGACTGTGCTGAACGCTAGCCGTATTAATGTTGGAGCAGGCAATGCAAACCTGGAAGAGGCAGCGTTATTTCAAAGAGTGGTAGAACGTGCCTGGAGATTGAAGAGAGAAATGCTGGATATGGTCGATAAAATGGAGAAGAGGAAGGAAAAGGAACAAAAGAAGAAAGAAGCAAGGAAGAAAAAGAAGCACGAGCGAACGAAGGAAGGAAGTTCTGTTTCAACAACTGAACCCACCACAACCTCACAAACAACACCAACACCTCCGGCCTCATCCACATATGAGGCCACTAAGGAGGACCAACCAACTTGTGAAGCTACTGTTACTCAAGAAACTCCGGAAGCTATTTGATCCCTATGAAATTCCCACAAGTAGGGGAGACTGTGACATCTGTGCTTGTAATCATTGTAAACAGTTCAATTATCAATGAAATAAAGCTATTTGATCCCTATGTTTGTTTGTTTATGTTTGATGTTTTTCATGTTTTGACTTTTATTCGATTTCAAACTCTATATCGCTTTCTGGAGAATTATACGCAAACTGGTGTGTAAACGTAATCAGTTAAACACGAAAAATACTCCGGAACATCAATATATGCTTAACATACCTTAAATAACCTTTACATAACTTAGAAATAAGTTTTGAAGGCTTTGGTATGGCAAAATCAAGTTAATTCGCTTACAGGGACTAAAATTGACAAACTGCGAAAGTATGCCGATTTGAACTGTAACGAACATTCCGGAACATGCCCATAAGTTAAATACACCTTAAATATCCTTAACATAGCTTAGAAATAGGCTTTGAGGGGTTCGGTGTGCTAAAATAAACTTTTGGGTCATTCAGGGACTAAAAGCGTCAAAAAGTGCATAAGTTTGCATTTTCGCGCATACCTTACATTCTGAATACTTCCGGACATCCAAAAATTTATGTAAGCATTAAAATATTTTGTTTTAGTGTTTGGCTAGTCAAAAATCCATTCGTCGCGCAATTTGGATCGTTTTTGCGTCCGTTACGACTTCCGTCGTAATTAACCGAACAACGCAATCGTACGGCCAAACGAACCGACATCCGACATATTTTTGAGCATGTTTTATGTTCCCTATACTTTAACATCCTTGTAGAGCTTAGAAATGGGTTTGACGGGTGTTAGAAGTGCCAAAACACGACTATACGCGCACAGGGGCCAAAACTGTCAAAATGAAAACATAACTGGTCTGCAGGTCCCTTACGGACCGTATGGGGTTGCTTACGGTCCGTAAGCCCCTCCCAGATCAGCAGAATGTGCTTTCCAGCCATTTCCAGCTGTTACACACCTTTACCCATGGTTTCTTGCATCTTGTGGGCTGGTTTTGGATGTCCCATGGTTTTCTAAAACAATGGGCACACATGGAGGGTGGAGATCGAAGCTCGGATTTCAAGAAACGATCCTAACGGTTCTACGAAATCTATAAATACCCCCCATGAATTCACTTCCAACTCACTTGATTTTCTGAGATTTTCTCTAAGTTGGAGTGATTACCACTTCATACCTGAGAAATACTTGGAAATCAATCTTGCGGGGACCTTCTGTAAGTATTCTTTCACGTTTTTCGTTCGTTTTAGCGTTTAAGTCAAACTGTGTTTGACTTTCTGCATTGACCAGTTTATGGTCAACGCGAAGTTCGTTTGAACTTCATAACGTGAGCGTAATCACGATGGTTATAGTCCCTAGTGACCATACCTACTGATTACCACGTTATCTAGGCTCAGTGACGAGTCGTAGTTTCGGCCAAAATGCGTTTTCTCGCGTATTTTGTAACCAAACTACTCTATGGTATTAAAACCGTTTGTTTTAATACCAAACCTGTTTTCTAACTTCACTAAACATGTTCTAGCATGTTTAGCTCGTCGCTTTTAGAATTGTGCTTGTTTAGGGTCATAGAGGTAAGCGATCTAATCAATCGCTTATGCTTACGAACCCGACCCATTTGGTCGATCATTAGGATCCGACCAAACACTTTAGGTGACCATAGTTGTATAGGGAATAACCTTCCGAGGTTATACCTTATGGTCACATCGTTTAACTAGTTGTATGATAGGTAATGTATGTGCCTTAGGTAAATTACCAAAATACCCTTTTTACGCCAAAATTCATTTTAAGCCTATGTAACATAATTTTTGGTATCTAAACTGATTTAACAACAATATTAAACATGTTAAGGCATATCTTGTTTATCATAGGGCTAGTTAGGCATTCCAAACGCGTTTTACGCGAACGACGCGTTAAAGTAGCATAAGCTACCTAAGCGGGTCGTAACGGGTCAAGAGCACTTAGGATAGGTTTCGTTTTAGTACGTAGGCTTTGTTAGACCATATTACATAAGTTCCCACACTTATTTGGTTTACGAAACCTCGTACTACCCGATCCTCCGATAGGTCCGTTTATTAATGTAGATACCTATATAGGTGCCGCTTGATTCCGTGATCTTCTAGCATTGCTTGGTGGTTATCCTACGACTTCTAAGCAATCTCAAGTGAGTACATAGACCCCTCTTTTACTGTTTTCCAAACATTTTGGGGTGAAACACATGTGCCTACTTGTTACTTTCATGATTTCATGCTTTTATATCATATACTTGCTATGTTCATTAGTACACTATTAGTACATGATTTCATTTATGTTCTTGCTATGTATGTCCATTGTGTGCATACTTAGTACATCGTTTTACATGACATTTTCATGCTATGTATGTCCATCATACTTAGTACACTTGTTTTACATGACATTTTCATGCTATGTATGTTCATCATACTTAGTACACTTGTTTTACATGACATTTTCATGCTATGTATGTTCATCATACTTAGTACATTTGTTTTACATGATATTTCACGCTATGTGTGTACATTTGATTACATACTTAGTGCATTGTTTTCACATGTTTATATTTTGGGTATGACATTTGGTTTGTTTAAGTGGGACCATATACATTCATTAACTTTGATCACGCCGCTCGTTAGTAGGTAGTGGTACCATAGGAATTGACAACTCCCGTTCCTGACATCCTGGGTATGTTTGGATGAAAGGAATGACCGAATTCGATTTAAACATAAAAACCGATAGACCTTTAATTTGTTTAAAGGTTTATCACCACAGTCACAAGGCTTGAATGTATGCATTTTTACAATACCGCATAAATGTTTGTATTCAGTATAGCATGCATCTCCACAAAACATAACGTTGATTTAAACTGAGTTTTACTTCAATACTTTGTTTTGTGCATTTTCACCTATGGTTTAGTTGATACATATTTCACTTACCATACATGACATTTTGTTTACACATGACATGATTGACATTGACATAGACATTTTGACATTGTTACACACATTACATGATTTACACTTGACGTTAGACATGGTTTTTCGCATAAACATTTTGACATTTGGTTAAACATAAACATGTTTACATTGGTGGTTTGTTTGGGTAAGTGATTTAAGTAACGAGGCGTGTGTAATATGATACAAACATGGTGGATACGCCGCTGGTACTTCCTATATATAAGTGTTTGTATGATATTACGCATCGCAGCGTTGTTTAAATCATTTCAGTTTAGCTATATAACATATTTTCACAATACATTGTTTTACAAACAACTTGTTTTATACAACTTATTTTACTTGGTTATTCATTTAACCATACATTATTCTTTCAAAAATACATATCTACCATCGTTTTTCAAATGATTTACAAACAATACAATCAACAAGGTTCATGACTACATTTCATTAAACATTTTTCTAAAACCTAAGTCATGGATCCTATTTTCACAAAACCTATGTATCTCACAGGCATTTTTATGCTGACGTACCTATTTTCACATGTGTTTCAGGAGCAAATGCATAGGATGATCGCGATACACTAGGGTGGACTTGGGCCTTAGTGACGATAAAATGGATATAGACTAGTTAAAACTTGTTATGCACTTTGTTTCTTTTTATTTTTAAGACAATGTAACTTGCGGGTTCTCGTTTGAAACAATGTATTCCACCCTTGGGTGATGAATAAAATATTATTTAAATTACCTTGGTTGTGGAACAATAATTCTGTTACAACACTCCCCGACGTTTCCGCCACGATTTGATGTTTTACGTGGTCGGGGTGTGACAGAAGAGTTGGTATCAGAGCCAATGGTTATAGGGAATTAGGTTATTAGTAATGCTTTGACCTAGACTATAACCTTTCTAGGACCCCAACACAAGTTGTCTTGTGTTTGGATTTTAAAACATGCACTTCACCTATCCTTAGGTGATCACCAAAACAAGAACCCAGTTTTCTAAAAACGATTTTTGAAAAACAATCTTCTATTTTCAAATGATTTATTATATGGTTTTAAACCCTTTTTGGTTTTTCAATTTGATTTTGAAACTTTATCATTTGTTTTTGAATGACTCTTTTGGCCTTGTGCCTTCCAAGTTTTCAAAATCTCGTCAAAGTTTTGGATTCTAAATAGTGTGAACACGTGCAAACTGGAAGGGTGAATGCCTGTACCCTGGGTTTTCTGTCTAAGGCTAGAGTGTTCGTACAAATCCACATAATCGGACCAGTCACTCTTACCTGGGAACTCCTGGGGTGAGTGTTCACTTATAGGCGAGCATGTCTTCGCTAAGCATTATTTATGAGCCCATTTACTTTGATTAGTCACTGTGTGTCGTTTGTTTGCTTTGTGATACGGACAAATGACCACCATCCTTGCCTTGTTGATTTTGTTTCGTCTTGTTCTTTTCATCTAATCATCTCACTCGTTTCCTCTCATGTTTTCCTCTTTTTTTAGCATGCCTCCTCGACGCGAAAATCAGCTACCCAATGCCGAACTGGCAGAAATCATCGCACAGCATGTGGCTGTTGCGTTCCCAAATCTTATTGCTCAGTTTAGCCAAGCCAACATCAATCAGAACGCTCCTTGTAACTTCAAGAGCTTCAATTCGGCTAAACCACTCAAGTTTAGTGGTACTGAGGGGGCAACTGGGCTCCTTCAATGGTTTGAGAGCATTGAGAATACTTTCCGTCATGTTCAGTGTCCTGATAATCGCAAAGTTGAGTTTGCTTCAAGTGTTTTTCAGAAGAGGGCGTTAACATGGTGGAACGGGGTTATGAGAGATCGAGGTGCTGAAGTCGCTTTAGCGCAAACATGGGCTGAATTGAGGACTCTCATGATGAGTGAGTTTTTTCCTCGTCATGAGCTACGAAAGTTGGAAAGGGAGTTTGACGATCTGAAACAGGTTAGTGGTGAGCACCGGGCGTATACTGATAGATATGAAGAGTTGAGTTTGTTATGCCCAACAATGGTCACCCCACTTGACAAGGCTATCGAAAGATACATCGATGGTCTACCTGACTCTGTGCAAGACATCGTTACTGGTAGTAAACCTACCACTGTTCGTCAGGCAATCGAACTATCTGCAACGTTGACAGAATCGCAGATCAGGAAGGGTAAATTGCATAGGAAGGGTGACAAGGGCAAGAATCAGGCGTCTGACAAAGGGGATAGCAAGAAAGGTAAGAAAGGGAAGGATTCTGGCTCATCAAAGGGCTCCAGGAAGTGAAAGGCTTCCCAAAATTTTGCCATCACTGCCCAACAGAACCAAGCGGCTCCCAATCAGTCAGCGCAACCTCCCGTAAAGAAGCGGTATGAAGGGAATGCACCTTTGTGCAATAGGTGCAATAGTCATCATCAACAGCAACTCCCATGTCGTTTCTGTACCAACTGTGGAAAATCGGGTCATCTTGCAGAGGTTTGTCGTTCTGCTAGAAATCTAGCCCAACAGGGAGCTCAACTACCTGTTCAACAGCAAGCACAAGCTGCACGACCTCACTATCCTCCTGGCTCGTGCTTTAATTGCGGAGACCTGACCCATTATCGAAACCAGTGTCCAAGGCTGGTTAATGCAAATCCAGTTCAGGCTCAGGCTCGTGGACGAGCTTTTAATATGAATGTTGTTGAGGCGCAAGCAGACAACGAGGTGGTGAACGGTACGTTCTTTGTTAATAATCAACCTGCGTCTGTTCTTTTTGATTCAGGGGCCGATAAGAGTTTTGTGTCGTTATCTTTTGAGCCTTTGCTTCGCGTGTCTAGAATGAAACTAGGTAAGCCTTTGACAGTCGAAGTTGCGAATGGCGAACCCATTGTTCTTGATTCTGTTCTTCGCAACTGCCAGTTGAACCTCAACGACCATCTTTTTCCTATTGACCTCACGCCTATGCAACTTGGGAGCTTTGACATCATTGTGGGTATGGATTGGTTAGCCAAGCATCGCGCAGAGGTAGTTTGTTTTGAGAAGATCGTTCGTGTGCCGCTTTCGTCAGGTGAGATACTACAGGTTCGTGGTGAAAAACCTGCTAGTAGCCTCAAGCTTATGTCTTGTTTTCAAGCTCGGAAGTATCTGCGAAAAAACTATGTGGCCTTCATGGCACATGTTACGGCAGATAAAGACCAAGGTAAGTCTATTCAAGATATCCCTGTTGTTCAGGATTATCCGGAGCTGTTTCCTGAAGAATTACCTGGTCTACCCCCAGCACGCCAAGTCGAGTTCCGTATTGATCTTGTACCTGGTGCAAATCCTATTTCCAGAGCCCCATATCGTCTTGCACCGTCTGAGATGCAAGAGCTATCTAAGCAGCTTCAGGAGCTTTCTGACAAAGGTTTTATCCGTCCTAGCTTTTCACCTTGGGGTGCTCCCGTTCTTTTTGTCAAGAAAAAGGATGGATCCTTCAGAATGTGTATTGATTATCGTGAGCTGAATAAGCTTACCATCAAAAATCGATATCCCCTACCTCGCATTGATGATCTCTTTGACCAGTTACAGGGTGCTACTTGCTTTTCGAGGGTCGATCTTCGTTCTGGGTATCATCAACTTCGTGTGCATGAAGAGGATATTCCCAAGACAGCATTCCGCACTCGATATGGGCATTATGAGTTCACAGTCATGCCATTTGGTTTAACCAATGCTCCTGCTGTTTTCATGGACTCAATAAATAGGGTTTGTAAGCCTTATTTGGATAAGTTCATCATCGTTTTTATTGATGACATCTTGATTTATTCTAAGACGCGAGCTGATCACGAGCGCCATCTTCGTCTTACTCTGGAACTCCTAAAGAAAGAGCAACTTTTTGCCAAATTCTCCAAGTGTGAATTTTGGCTTAAGGAAGTTCAATTTTGAGGACATATTGTCAACGAACAAGGTATACATGTAGATCCCTCCAAGATCAGTGCGATTAAGGATTGGGATACGCCTACTACTCCTACTGAGGTTCGTTCTTTTCTTGGCCTTGCGGGTTATTACCGCCGCTTCATCGAGAACTTCTCAAAGATTGCAGTTCCTCTAAATGCTCTAACTCAGAAGAATAAACCCTTTGAATGGGGTTTTAAGCAAGAAGAAGCATTTCAGACCTTGAAGCAGAAGCTTTGTGATGCACCTATTCTGACTTTGCCTAAGGGCAATGATGATTTTGTTGTCTACTGTGATGCATCGAAATTGGGTCTTGGCTGTGTTCTGATGCAAAGGAATAAAGTCATAGCCTACGCATCAAGACAATTGAAGGTACATGAGAGAAACTACACCACTCATGATCTTGAGTTGGGTGCAGTCGTCTTCGCTCTCAAAATCTGGAGACACTATTTGTATGGTACAAAATGCGTGGTTTTCACTGACCACAAAAGTCTTCAGCATATCTTCAATCAGAAAGAACTCAACATGAGGCAAAGACGTTGGGTCGAACTCCTAAACGACTATGATTGCGAAATTCGCTACCATCCTGGTAATGCGAATGTTGTGGCTGACGCATTAAGTCGAAAGGAACGTACTATGCTTCATTGTATTCATGTTCAATCTGATATTCATGCTCGATCTGATATCCAAGCACGCATTACTCAGGCTCAACAGGCTTGTGTTTCACAAGACTTGATGGGTAAGGAATTACCCTATCACATTAAGCCTGATCTTGTGCTGAAGGAAGATGGATCATATTATTTCATGGACCGTTTGTGGGTCCCAAGCCAAGATGATCTTCGCACTTTGCTTATGGATGAAGCCCATAAGTCTCGTTATTCTGTTCATCCCGGCTCAGACAAAATGTATAAGGATCTTCGTACTCAGTATTGGTGGCCTGGTATGAAGAAAGACATTGCCTTGTACGTTTCAAAGTGCCTTACTTGTCTCAAGGTCAAGGCTGAACACCAGCATCCTTATGGTCTTTTGGAGCAACCTGAGATCCCAGTTTGGAAATGGGAAAACATTTCTATGGATCTCATTACCAAACTCCCGCGCACTAAGAAAGGTCATGATGCCATCTGGGTAGTTGTTGATCGTCTTACAAAGTCAGCGCATTTCCTGCCGATCTGTGAAAATCTTTCTGCTGAAGATCTGGCTAAAATCTATGTGGATGAAATCGTATCTCGACATGGTGTTCCCCTGAACATTATTTCTGACAGAGATGCTCGTTTCTCTTCTCGTTTTTGGAGAACCATGCAATCTGCTATGGGGACCCAACTCAATCTGAGCACAGCATATCATCCACAAACAGATGGCCAAACTGAAAGAACAATCCAGACTCTGGAGGATATGCTTAGAGCTTGTGTGATCGATTTTGGTGGTAGTTGGGATTCACATCTTCCATTGATTGAATTCTCCTACAACAATAGTTATCACTCCAGCATCAACATGGCTCCTTTCGAGGCTCTCTATGGTCGAAAATGTCGTTCACCAGTCTGCTGGAATGAAATAGGTGAGGCTCAGCTTACTGGACCTGACCTCATTCTAAAGACAACTGACAAGGTTAAGAAGGTTCGTGATAACTTACAGGCAGCTCGAAGCCGTCAAAAGAGTTACGCGGACCAACGACGCAAGCCCTTAGAATTCCAAGTCGGTGATCGTGTATTACTTAAGGTCTCACCTTGGAAAGGTGTGATCAGATTTGGAAAGAAAGGAAAACTTGCACCTAGATACGTTGGACCATTCAAGATCGTCGAAAGAATCGGTAAGGTAGCCTACAGACTTGCATTACCTCCCGAACTTGGAAATGTTCATCCAACCTTCCACGTATCCAATCTCAAAAAGTGTTTAGCTGGTGAGAACCTCCACATACCACTTGACGAAATCCGTGTCGATAAAACACTTCATTTTGTTGAGAAACATGTGTAAATTATGGATCGTGAAGTCAAATGGCTTAAACGCAAGCGCATTCCGTTGGTTAAAGTTCGCTGGGAATCTAAACGTGGACCTGAGTTTACTTGGGAACGTGAAGATCAAATGAAGGCGAAGTATCCACATCTCTTCCCACGAGTTTCCTCTAAACGAATTTCGGGACGAAATTCCCACAAGTAGGGGAGACTGTGACATCTGTGCTTGTAATCATTGTAAACAGTTCAATTATCAATGAAATAAAGCTATTTGATCCCTATGTTTGTTTGTTTATGTTTGATGTTTTTCATGTTTTGACTTTTATTCGATTTCAAACTCTATATCACTTTCTGGAGAATTATACGCAAACTGGTGCGTAAACGTAATCAGTTAAACACGACAAATACTACGGAACAACAATTTATGCTTAACATACCTTAAATAACCTTTACATAACTTAGAAAAAAGTTTTGAAGGCTTTGGTATGGCAAAATCAAGTTAATTCGCTTACAGGAACTAAAATTGACAAACTGTGAAAGTATGCCGATTTGAACTGTAACGAACATTCCGTAACATGCCCATAAGTTAAACACACCTTAAATATCCTTAACATAGCTTAGAAATAGGCTTTGAGGGGTTCGGTGTGCTAAAATAAACTTTTGGGTCATTCAGGGACTAAAAGCGTCAAAAAGTGCATAAGTTTGCATTTTCGCGCATAACTTACATTCTGAATACTTCCGGACATCCAAAAATTTATGTAAGCATTAAAATATGTTGTTTTAGTGTTTGGCTTGTCAAAAATCCATTCGTCGCGCAATTTGGATCGTTTTTGCGTCCGTTACGACTTCCGTCGTAATTAACCGAACAACGCAATCGTACGGCCAAACGAACCGACATCCGACATAGTTTTGAGCATGTTTTATGTTCCCTATACTTTAACATCCTTGTAGAGCTTAGAAATGGGTTTGACGGGTGTTAGAAGTGCCAAAACACGACTATACGCGCACAGGGGCCAAAACTGTCAAAATGAAAACATACTGGTCTGCAGGTCCCTTACGGACCATATGGGGTTGCTTACGGTCCGTAAGCCCCTCCCAGATCAGCAGAATGTGCTTTCCAGCCATTTCCAGCTGTTACACACCTTTACCCATGGTTTCTTGCATCTTGTGGGCTGGTTTTGGATGTCCCATGGTTTTCTAAAACAATGGGCACACATGGAGGGTGGAGATCGAAGCTCGGATTTCAAGAAACGATCCTAACGGTTCTACGAAATCTATAAATACCCCCCATGAATTCACTTCCAACTCACTTGATTTTCTGAGATTTTCTCTAAGTTGGAGTGATTACCACTTCATACCTGAGAAATACTTGTAAATCAATCTTGCGGGGACCTTCTGTAAGTATTCTTTCGCGTTTTTCGTTCGTTTTAGCGTTTAAGTCAAACTGTGTTTGACTTTCTGCATTGACCAGTTTATGGTCAACGCGAAGTTCGTTTGAACTTCATAACGTGAGCGTAATCACGATGGTTATAGTCCCTAGTGACCATACCTACTGATTACCACGTTATCTAGGCTCAGTGACGAGTCGTAGTTTCGGCCAAAATGCGTTTTCTCGCGTATTTTGTAATCAAACTACTCTAGGGTATTAAAACCGTTTGTTTTAATACCAAACCTGTTTTCTAACTTCACTAAACATGTTCTAGCATGTTTAGCTCGTCGCTTTTAGAATTGTGCTTGTTTAGGGTCATAGAGGTAAGCGATCTAATCAATCGCTTATGCTTACGAACCCGACCCATTTGGTCGATCATTAGGATCCGACCAAACACTTTAGGTGACCATAGTTGTATAGGGAATAACCTTCCGAGGTTATACCTTATGGTCACATCGTTTAACTAGTTGTATGATAGGTAATGTATGTGCCTTAGGTAAATTAGCAAAATACCCTTTTTACACCAAAATTCATTTTAAGCCTATGTAACATAATTTTTGGTATCTAAACTGATTTAACAACAATATTAAACATGTTAAGGCATATCTTGTTTATCATAGGGCTAGTTAGGCATTCCAAACGCGTTTTACGCGAACGACGCGTTAAAGTAGCATAAGCTACCTAAGCGGGTCGTAACGGGTCAAGAGCACTTAGGATAGGTTTCGTTTTAGTACGTAGGCTTTGTTAGACCATATTACATAAGTTCCCACACTTATTTGGTTTACGAAACCTCGTACTACCCGATCCTCCGATAGGTCCGTTTATTAATGTAGATACCTATATAGGTGCCGCTTGATTCCGTGATCTTCTAGCATTGCTTGGTGGTTATCCTACGACTTCTAAGCAATCTCAAGTGAGTACATAGACCCCTCTTTTACTGTTTTCCAAACATTTTGGGGTGAAACACATGTGCCTACTTGTTACTTTCATGATTTCATGCTTTTATATCATATACTTGCTATGTTCATTAGTACACTATTAGTACATGATTTCATTTATGTTCTTGCTATGTATGTCCATTGTGTGCATACTTAGTACATCGTTTTACATGACATTTTCATGCTATGTATGTCCATCATACTTAGTACACTTGTTTTACATGACATTTTCATGCTATGTATGTTCATCATACTTAGTACACTTGTTTTACATGACATTTTCATGCTATGTATGTTCATCATACTTAGTACATTTGTTTTACATGATATTTCACGCTATGTGTGTACATTTGATTACATACTTAGTGCATTGTTTTCACATGTTTATATTTTGGGTATGACATTTGGTTTGTTTAAGTGGGACCATATACATTCATTAACTTTGATCACGCCGCTCGTTAGTAGGTAGTGGTACCATAGGAATTGACAACTCCCGTTCCTGACATCCTGGGTATGTTTGGATGAAAGGAATGACCGAATTCGATTTAAACATAAAAACCGATAGACCTTTAATTTGTTTAAAGGTTTATCACCACAGTCACAAGGCTTGAATGTATGCATTTTTACAATACCGCATAAATGTTTGTATTCAGTATAGCATGCATCTCCACAAAACATAACGTTGATTTAAACTGAGTTTTACTTCAATACTTTGTTTTGTGCATTTTCACCTATGGTTTAGTTGATATATATTTCACTTACCATACATGACATTTTGTTTACACATGACATGATTGACATTGACATAGACATTTTGACATTGTTACACACATTACATGATTTACACTTGACGTTAGACATGGTTTTTCGCATAAACATTTTGACATTTGGTTAAACATAAACATGTTTACATTGGTGGTTTGTTTGGGTAAGTGATTTAAGTAACGAGGCGTGTGTAATATGATACAAACATGGTGGATACGCCGCTGGTACTTCCTATATATAAGTGTTTGTATGATATTACGCATCGCAGCGTTGTTTAAATCATTTCAGTTTAGCTATATAACATATTTTCACAATACATTGTTTTACAAACAACTTGTTTTATACAACTTATTTTACTTGGTTATTCATTTAACCATACATTATTCTTTCAAAAATACATATCTACCATCGTTTTTCAAATGATTTACAAACAATACAATCAACAAGGTTCATGACTACATTTCATTAAACATTTTTCTAAAACCTAAGTCATGGATCCTATTTTCACAAAACCTATGTATCTCACAGGCATTTTTATGCTGACGTACCTATTTTCACATGTGTTTCAGGAGCAAATGCATAGGATGATCGCGATACACTAGCGTGGACTTGGGCCTTAGTGACGATAAAATGGATATAGACTAGTTAAAACTTGTTACGCACTTTGTTTCTTTTTATTTTTAAGACAATGTAACTTGCGGGTTCTCGTTTGAAACAATGTATTCCACCCTTGGGGGTGATGAATAAAATATTATTTAAATTACCTTGGTTGTGGAACAATAATTCTGTTACAACACTCCCCGACGTTTCCGCCACGATTTGATGTTTTACGTGGTCGGGGTGTGACAAGTTTAGTCTCAGTTTGTAGCTATTTTGAATGTATAGGGGCTTATTTTGTAATTCTCTAGAATTAGGAATCCTGACTTGGTGTAGTTAAGATTCCAGCAAATTTATAAATTTGCTGGCAAGTCAGGAGCTCACTATAAATACTCCAAGCATTGTAACCTAGCCAAGCTTTTGGCTCTTTGGTGAATGAAGTGTTGTTTACATTAGATCTTTTGATTGTGTGCTCATATCAGATTTCCAAGGTGCTTTACTGATTCATATACTTGTTTGGATTCAATACAACACTTGTTGTATTCATCAATCCATTAGCTTCATCTTCATTCTTGATCTTTCTTGACTTTTTCATAGTTCAAACACTTAATCAATAGGTGTTTTTGGACTAAAACAACCAACCACTGTGATCCGGATTGATATTGGGATCTACAGTCATAGAGCGTCGGGAATCCAAGATCTTTTTGGGTTTTATTTTTATTTATTTACAATCCTATTCGTTATGATTTATTTAGAACGTTTCATAAGAGAAATTACTTATTTGGGCATAGCATGCCTTTTTAAAATTTCATTTATATACAAGTTCACATACCTCACGGGGGATCACTCAACACTCGGCCGAAGGTGTATTTTTAGTGAATCACTCGAGAGCGGCATGGAACTTATTCCTACCATAAGCTTGCCAAGCAATCAATCCTCCTCCTTTTTAACTATATACCTTTGTAAATATCAAGAGGACTTTTTGGGTGAAGGGTTAGGCTTGGGCTAAAGGTGGGTGGTTGGGTTAGTGGTTAGTAAAAGGGCGAAAAGCGTAAAAAGCGTCGGTTTTCGTAAAACACTTTCTTTGGTGACTTTTTATTTTGAAGTATTTCTCCAAACAAGCTTTTGTTTTTATAGCTTTGTTTGTTTATTTCTAACTTCATCATATTTTTTTTTTCAGTCACACGAAAAACCGAGCTTGTTACTAAAATAAAGGGTGAAAATAAAAAGGGTTTTTGGTGGGTAAAAAGGTTTTAGGGTAGAGAAATGAAAGGTTTAGGCTCAAAAGGGTTAACTAAGGGGATTTTTGGGTAGGTGATAAAAAAAATTGAAAAATAATGGTGTAGAAAGAAAAATGGTTAGTCCTAATGCCTCCATCATTTACTTACTTGGGTTTAAGTTGGTAAGGACCGGGAATGAATCGTCGTGGCAAGTTCTAGAGTTGTAAGAACCAAGCGGCTATTCACACAAGAAACGAAAAATGAGCATTTAGTCTAAAGATGTAAATTTTGTATGCTCAATAAAGGCTCAAAACTCACTTTTGTGGGAATAGGTTTTTATGTGATCAAGTATATATAATCAAATTTTAACTATGCTTGTCATGCCGTTTCATAATTTTCTTATGTTGGTTCTTGTTATCACGACGCTCTCGGTTGTAAAATTGTAAAAATATAACCTTATTAATCTTAGGATTCCTAACTTAAACTTTAGACAAGTAAAAAAAATGAAAATTTTTGAAAAAAATTTGGGGTGTTTAATGGTTCCAATAGAGTTTCGTGTAAGGCTTATTATTAGGACTTGCAAAATTTCAAGGTTTTAGCTTCCCCCCCACACTTAAATTACACATTGTCCTCAATGTGTCTTAAAAATAAATTTTTAGGTTGATTGGATGTGTAATGTGGTGTTAAAAAGCAAAGATTTATGTTACTGGCAGTCTGGACACGGCCCCGTGGGGACCGGACACAGCCCCGTGTTCAGGTGCCAGTAACAAAAATTAAAGAAATGAGACAGAAGCCTGGACACGGGGGCGTGTCTGGTGAACACGGCTCGTGTCCAGTTACCTGAACTGGGCGTTTTCTGCAGGGGGTTCAGCACGGGGCCGTGTTGGTTGGACACGGCCCGTGTTGAACCTTCTGTAATGGAGAAATTTTTGTCGGGTTGCCTTGTTCTTGTGCATGGGGCCATTTTTCTCGTTTCCATTTTCATCCTTTACCACCATGAGTGTGTTTTATTTATTATGAACCATCAAACTTTAAAAACCATCATTTCATTGCAACCATAGAGAGACATTAAACTAAATATAAAAACAAGGAAATAGTAAACCATGGAGTTCTAGCCCATACTTTATTTTAATTAGCAAAATTTCCAAGAAGCTACTAATCTTGGTTAGACAAGGCCTTTAAAACTCCTTCTTCCGGGTGTGGTTTTCCTCACATGTCGGCGAGCCACTCCTCCACCTCCCTTGGAAGGAGAAAAGAAGGCTCATTGGCATTAGTTTGAGGAGTTTCGATTTCCACCGGGATTTCTTGTTGGTGCTCCACAGGAGGTTCCGCTGGCAAGTCTTCCCACCCGGTAGGGTTGTTAATCCCGAGTGCCAGGTTCCAATCTTGTTGTGGAAGGACCGGCTCCATCGGGGGTGCTACAAGAATATTTAACCTCTGGTGCAAGAGGTTAATTTCTTGGAAGCTGCTTTCAAGTCCCACCGTAAGATCGTTAATACGGTCGATTAGGACCTCCTCTACTGACGTCATTTCGTCGAGAGCCTCCCTTAATGCTATCACATAGTGCACAAGCGTAGCTTCAACGGAGGGCCTCCTTCCTCTTCGGTTGTTTGATGAATGCACGGAAGATGTTTCGCTGTTTTCACTCGACATTCTACGAAAAATAAACTGAAAAATAGTTTATTTGATGAAACAGTATCTGGACACGGCCCCGTGCTTATTGAGCACGGCCCCGTGTTTATCTTTCTGCAGAATTTTGAAGCAAGGAAACTTGAAATTTTAAGTTATTTTCTGGACTTGTGGGGTCTTTTTAAACATTAATAACTTAAAACAATGTTACATAACATATTTTTACCAAGATTCCTTGAACAAAACTCATTAATCCCTACCACAAAGTTTGAAGAATTCAAACTTTTAATGGTAGTTCTTGGAGAAAGATGGAGAAGAAGGAAATGGCTAGAAGAGGAAATGACAAGATGGGTTGTTGGAACCTTCTTTTAGACTTACCTAGGATAGTTGAGAGAAGATACCTTCAAATCTCTGTCCCAAGTTGGTCCAAATGTGCAGAATCCTTGGCTGCATTTATAGAAAACGACAGCATCCTGGACACGGCCCCGTGTTCGTTGGACACGGCCCCGTGTGCAGGTGGAGTTCTGACACAGTTTGTCCGTATTCTGACGTACTGATCAGAAGGGAATCTTTTGGTGGACACGGGGGCGTGTTGGCTGGACACGGCCCCGTGTCGAGGGACTATTTTATGAAGCTGTCTAGTTTAAGGAACACACCAGTATCGGGTGGCTCTTGATTGGTTGGAACAACCCCAAAGTGCCTAAGATATCTTAATTGTCCTAGACTAAGGCGAGAACGCAAGAGGTTGTCGGTGAGGGTAATTCCTATTTTTATTCCAGGTGGACAAGTCCAACCCTTTCCCGGGCTCTCGTTAAAGAAGGTGTATGCCGAATCGCTCAGGTCTATGTATGCACCGAACGAAGTCGATGGAGAGTCCTTCACGACACAATCGGCACAGGGACGACTATCGTCCAAGTCTTCGCTAGGTATGAAGGTATTTTTGGGAGCAACGAGGTTGTTGGAATGCGGTTCCAACATTTCTTCATGGTCATCGTCTTGGGGCGGATCGATAAAATCCTTCCTAAGTTCTTTTGACCAATTTAGAATTAGTTCTTCTAGTTGAAATAGCTCGTCAAGGAGCATTTCCCCTAGAATATCTGGTTGGGCGCATTCGAGGGAGAGATAGTGCTTATTTTTACTTTCGCCCCTCTTAAGGTTATAAGGAATTGGTGGGTCTATGTAGTGGGGCCTATAATTTAGGAAGTAACATTTTAATTCTTCATGTTCGCCTCCACATAATTGACACCACGTACCATAAGAGTGCCGAAAGTAAAAAAGAATTACTATCACTCATGTTTATGTCAGAAATTACCAACCGCCGGGATCTAACGGTTCTATTTTCAGTAAGTGAATCTTGGGCATGGGGGCGTGTTGAGTGAGCACGGCCCCGTGTTCAGCCTACTGTCTAACTTAAAACAGGATTGCCAGTTCCAATGATTAAGCACGGCCCCGTGTTCAGCGGGCACGGCCCGTGCTGAGCTCTGCAGAAGCTGAAAAACTAAGAAAAATCCTAAAAATTAAAAAGAAAAATAAAAATATGATTAGGCCATTGATTCCTAACTTTCTTAAAATCCTTGTGTCCCCGGCAACGGCGCCAAAAACTTGATGCGTGCGAAGCGTAGTATATTTTTGATGTATATTTTAAGCCCTTTTTACACTTTTAGCCAAGTTTTAAATTTATAAAACACGATATTTACTAACACTAAACACACATATGGGCAAGTGCACCCATCGCGGACGTAGTATAGTGTTGGTAAGATACCGAGGTCGTCCAAGGACACAAGAGCTTTTAGTACCGGTTTATCCTCAACGTCTAATCAAATCAAAAAGTTAGAAAAGGTTTTTAAACTAAGAAAATAAAAACTAACTAAATGCTGAAAAATAAAATAAAATAAAAACAGATAGACAAGATGAATCACTTGGATCCGACTCATGTATTAGTATAACCTTTGATTATTTTTGCACTTTTGCACTTATTTAAGAGATTATCTTAGTTATTGTAGTAGGCCCCTCTTTTGAAGGCGACGTTACCCTCAACCCAGTAGTTTGAGTCAGCAAGGATACAATCCTAAAGGGTTGGATTATTGGAAGATAATGAATTAAGTTATTAATGCAAATTATGGTAGGCCCCGCTTTTGGCGGTGACGTTACCCTCGGCTAAGTAGTCTGAGTCAGCAGGGATACAGTCCTAAATAGCCGGGTTATAGTATTAATAGTAGTTAACTTATGAGGGGGTCAAAGAGTTTGGATCCCCGCCATCCAATACCTATGGGTATTGAAGGAGATCCTACTAAATTTGACCCAGGTCCCTTGCAGGACCTCTAAACGCTGAACAAGGGCAAGACCCTTACCAAATCGTTCCCTTAACCCCCGACCAGGTAGCCAACATACCTCCATATAGACCGTGGAGATATGAATGGTGAAAATATTTTATTTTATATAGACAGTAAAATAATGCCAAGACATCACGGACAAACGATAAGGAAAGATCACCTTCAACATAAGCAACTAGTTATTAAAGTCATTAATACAAAACCAAATAAAAAGTGCAAAAGATTAAAAATAAAAAGTATTATACTAAACACTTGTCTTCACCAAGTGATGTAAGAGACTTAGGCAAACATGGCCTTGATTGTCAAGAACTCTTACGATCAATCTTGGATCCCGAGACGACTCACACACTCTATGATGGACAATGGATGATGGTGGTGGATGATGGTGCTATGGTGGTGGTGGGTGGTGGATGAAGTGTGAGAGAGGTGGTGTGCCAAGGGATGAGTTGAAATGAAACCAAGCACTCCTATTTATAGGCTGAACAGAAGGCTGGGCACGGCCCCGTGTCCGCTGGACACGCCCCCATGCCCGTCTGACACTCTCTCTCCTCATTAATTGTAATTCGCAATTACAATTAATGCGCCTGCTGTACTTTCGCCACGCCCCCGTGCTCACTGGACACGGCCCCGTGGTGGGCAACAGAAGCTTCTATAGGTTTGTCTTTTCTGCTGCTTCTTGGGCACGGCCCCGTGCTGGCTGAGCACGGGGCGTGTTCAGTCTTCTGACTTATCTTTTCTGCTTGGGAGGATGCCGTTGAGGGGTCGGGCAATCCACTTTTGTTCCTTTTCTTGTATTTATGTTAGAATTAGCTGTCTTTTTGCTTCTTTTGTGAATTTGAGCTCATTTTATCCTGGAAATACAAAAGGAAGACAAAAACACTCTTTTTCCAACATTAGTACTCAAAAAGGGTTAGTTTTATGCCTCAATTGATGTAATTTATATGTTGCATTTTACACACATCAGTACGCGTATAGTACACGATTTCATTATGTTTTGCTATGTATGTTCACTTAATGGCTAGTCCATTGTTTTACATTTTGAACTGTTTGAACCATTTGTAACCGTTTGATTTATGAGAACTATTTGTAACCGTTTAATGTATGTGAACCATTTGTAACCGTTTGATTTATGTGAACCGTTTGTAACCGTTTGATTTATGTGAACCGTCTGTAACCCGTTGATTTATGTGAACCATTTGTAACTGTTTGAACCGGGGGGTTAGGGAAGTGATTAGGTAACGGGGCGGGTGTAATGTGTTAAAAGCATGGTGGATACGCCGCTGATACTTCCTATATATAAGTGCTTTTAACACATTATATATCGTTGCGTTATCTAGATCACTTGGGTAAACGATTTTGAAACGATGTCACACAATGATGTTTTCTGAGTAAAATAAACCATACGAGTTTTATTAACGAGTTTTTACTAGATTTTTTACAATTTGATTTAATAAAACAAATGTTTTGGAGTTAAGAATCATGGCTACGAGATTTTATAAATTATAACCAACTTGATTTGAGTTGGTTAATTATGTCGCAATACTATACTTTTCAAAATAAGGTTTTTAAATAAGTATTGCAACATGTAAAACGAGCCATGAATCTGACACTCATATAAAACCTATGTACTCGCCGGCATTTTTATGCTGACGTATTTTCACATGTGTTTCAGGTACCATAGTTGATGATGTTTGATGATGATATTTGTGTACGCTCACATAGGAAGGGACGAGGCCTTAGTGACTTAATAACAATGAAAGTCTATTTGTTCATATTTTGTTTCTAATTCCAATGTAATGTAATACATTTAATTCAATAAAATGAAACTGTTTATTCCATGGTTGTGAAACAATGATTATGTTACAACACTCCCCCGACGTTTCCGCCATGTTCTGTTGTTTTACGTGGTCGAGGTGTGACAGAAAAGTTGGTATCAGAGCCAATGGTTATAGGGAATTTGGTTATTAGTATTGCTTTGACCTAGTATATAAACTTCCTAGGACCCTAACGCGAGTTTACATGCGTTTAATCATAAAACAATATCGTTGCCTATCTTTAGGCAGCAACCACAATAAGAACACAAATTTCGAATCTGCTTTGAAAACTAATCATCTGTTCTAGGGTGATTGATTACTAGGTTTTGAACATTCTAAGTTTTCAAAATCTCGTCAAAGTTTGGGTCTAAATAATGTGAACACGTGCAAACTGGAAGGGTGGGTGCCTGTACCCTGAGTCTTCTGTCTAAGGCTAGAGTGTTCGTACAAATCCGCAGTATCAGACCAGTCACTCTTACCTGGGAACTCTTGGGGTGAGTGTCCACTTATAGGCGAGCATGTCTTCGCGATACATTATGAGGACCTATTTACTTTGATTCAGCCTTTGTGTATTGTTTGTTTGCTTCGTGGTTCGAACAAATGACCATCACCCATGCCTCTTTGGTCAGTGATTGTAACATCCTTACCCAATGCCATTTCATTTGTTTTCTCTCTTGTTTGCCCTTTTAGAATGCCTCAACGATGCGACAATCAGGTACCTAATGAAGAACTGGCAGCCATCATTATGCAGCAAATGGCTGCTGCAATCCCGAACATCATTGCTCAATGTAACCAAGCTCTCAACAACAATAATGCTCCCTGTAATTTCAAGATGTTCAACTCAGCTAAGCCATCAAAGTTTTTTGGGTCTCAAGGAGCGACTGCACTTCTGCAATGGTTCGAGAGTCTAGAGAGCACCTTCAGACATGTTCAATGCCCAAACGAGCAAAAGGTAGAGTTCGCATCTAGTGTTTTCGAGAAACGAGCATTAACGTGGTGGAATGGTGTGATGAGAGATAGGGGTGCCGAGGTAGCACTGGCTCAAACCTGGGAAGAGCTTCGAGCTCTAATGATGAGGGAATTCTGTCCTCGTCATGAGATTAGGGCATTGGAAAGGGAATTCGACGATCTTAAGCAAGATAGCGGTGAGAATCGAGCCTACACGGACCGTTATGAGGAGTTAAGTATGTTATGCCCGAATATGGTTACGCCTTTGGATAAGGCAATCGAAAAGTACATTGATGGCCTCCTGACTCAGTACAAGACATTGTGACTGGTAGTAGCCCCACTACAGTTAGGCAGGCCATTGAGCTATCTGCTACCTTGACTAATCTCAGATCAGGAAAGGTAAACTTTTCCGAAAGGGTGATAAGAAACCAATCGAGGAATCGAAACCCAAGGATGACCAGACTGGATCCTCCAAGAAGTTAAAGAAGCGAAAGGCTTCCCAGAACTTCGTTGTGGTTGCTCACAATGATCAAGCTGCCCCCAACCAACCAGCTCAACCCCCTGCTAGGAAGCCATACAACGGAACTGCACCCTTGTGCAACAAATGTAACCTTCATCATCATGCTAGTGTGAAGTGCCGCAAATGCCAAATTTGTGGACTTATAGGTCATACAGCAAGAGTTTGTCGAGCTGCAGTAGCACCAAATCAAGCTAACAACAATCCTACTCAAGCTCGTTTTCCACCAGGTCCTTGCTACAACTGTGGCGAGATGGGTCATTTCCAAAGAAATCGCCCAAAGCTTGCTAATGCAAATCCAGCACAGGGATGAGCATCTGACCGACTAGAAGACAACACCGTTTAGAAAATAATCAAGTCTTATGTATTATTTTCTTTTGTTGTCAACGTCCATAAAACAGTTGTTATTGTTGTTTATAAATAAATCTTTTATTTACATTGCAATGTATTTATGTGGTTGCATGTATAAACAACATATCCCCTACAATACCGACAATCAAGGAATCGTATTCCTTGAAGAACAGACTACCCCTGAAATTCTTCATTTTATGATCTCTTGCGTTTTCCACAAAAATCCTAAGTACTCGTTTCTTCCAAGGAAACGAAGTACAAGGCGCAAGTTACAACTCTGGACGAATACCTAAAGTACCACTATAAATCCTTAATAGCGTACCTAAGGGTATTTCTGTAAATCCTAAATTGTTGTGTACCTTAATTCGAATATTACGTTTCCTTGAAAACAAAATCGAATTTTTGGTAGATCATCCTATCTTTTCAGATAGATTCTTGAGGACGTTGAAGTCCATCGACTGGATTCCTGGTGTACCTTGAATACCCATGTTCAATCGACAACAAATTAATCACAATTAATAACAAACTGATAACAAATTAATAACCAAGAAAAAAATTGTGTGCTTAGGTGTTTATGTGTTGACCTAATTAAAGTTATCTCAAGATTGTTCCATAAATTCTTTCCCCTTCACATTATAAAACAAAATGTGCGGACTGTGTAAGGAATTACGTAATTATGGATGCATACATAATTATAGAATTTAGTGCACAGAAATCACAGCAAGTTTTGTCATGAGTTAACCCTATTCATTTCCATTTCTGAAGAATACCCATTGAGGAAAATGACTAATTCCGTTCATTTTCGTTTCTGAAGAATATCCATCGAGGGAAATGAATATCCTTGATTATTCGTTCATTTCATTTCTGAAGAATACCCATTGAGGAAAATGACTCATTCCGTTCATTTTCGTTTCTAAAGAATATCCATCGAGAGAAAATGAATATCCTTGATTATTCCTTCATTTCCATTTCTGAAGAATACCCATTGAGGAAAATGACTCATTCCGTTCATTTTCGTTTCTGAAGAATATCCATCGAGGGAAATGAATATCCTTGATTATTCCTTCATTTCCATTTCTGAAGAATACCCATTGAGGAAGGTGACTCATTCCGTTCATTTTCGTTTCTGAAGAATATCCATATAGGGAAATGAATATCTTGATTTTTCCTTCATTTCCATTTCTGAAGAATAGCCATTGAGGAAAATGACTCATTCCGTTCATTTTTGTTTCTGAAGAATATCCATCGAGGAAAATGAATATCCTTGATTATTCCTTCATTTGCATTTCTAAAGAATACCCATTGAGGAAAATGACTCATTCCGTTCATTTTCGTTTCTGAAGAATATCCATCGAGGGAAATGAATATCCTTGATTATTCATTCATTTCCATTTCTGAAGAATGCCCATTGAGGAAAATGACTCATTCCATTCATTTACGTTTCGAAAGAATATCCATCGAGGGAAATGAATATCCTTGATTATTCCTTCATTTCCATTTCTGAAGAATACCCATTGAGGAAAATGACTCATTCCGTTCATTTTCGTTTCTGAAGAATATTCATCGAGGGAAATGAATATTCTTGATTATTCCTTTATTTCTATATCTGAAGAATACCCATTAAGGAAAATGTCTCATCCCGTTAATTTTCGTTTCTGAAGAATATCCATCGAGGGAAATGAATATCCTTGATTATTCCTTCATTTCCATTTCTGAAGAATACCCATTGAGGAAAATGACTCATTCCGTTCATTTTCGTTTCTGAAGAATATCCATCGAGGGAAATGAATATTCTTGATTATTCCTTCATTTCCATTCTGAAGAATACCCATTGAGGAAAATGACTCTGTCTGTTCATTTTTGTTTCTGAAGAATGTCTGTTGAGAGAAATGACAGGATTATGCCTTGCGTATCTTTGATGGGTTATTCTATGCAAATAGATAAACACCCTAGATTCTATGCAAGACAATTATTTAACACAGCGTCACAGGCAGACTCCTACGAATAAATTTCGGGACGAAATTTCCTAAAGTAGGGGAGACTGTGACACCTGTGCCTCCGCGACCATCAAACAAATACCAAATCAATGAAATGTTGTGTTTTCATACTTGGGATTTGTATAAATATGTGTATCATGTGCACATATCAATTCATGTTCAATTTCGAGCTTTAAATCGATTTTTGGAAGGTTATACGCGATCTGATGCGTAAATATAACCAGTTTAATGCAACAAACACACCGGAACCGTGATATAGGCTTAACATACCTTAAATAACCTTTACATAACTTAGAAATAAGCTTTGGATTGTTTGGTGTGTCGAAATCAACTTTGTCCGATCGTAGGTACTAAAAGCGTCAAAAAGTGCGTAAGCTTGCATTTTCGCACATATCTTACGTTCTGAATATATCCGGACATCCAAAAATTTATGTAATCATTAAAATATTTTATTTTAGTGATTGGCATGATAAAATTCCACTCGTCGCGTAATTTGGAGCGTTTTTGCGTTCGTTACGATTTCCGTCGTAATTAACCGAACAACGCAACCGTACGACCAAACGAACCGACATCCGAGATATTTTTTAGCACATTTCAAGTTCCCTAAACTTTAACGTTATTTTAGAGCCTTGAAATGGGGTTAACGGGGCTTAAAAGTGCCAAAAATCAAGTTTTACAAGTACAGGGACCATTTTTGAAATTTCTGGCGGATATATTGAACTTGGTCCATTTTTGAGGTTTTGATGGTTTTAACCCAAGGTTTTGCACTCTATGGGCTGGAATTTGATGGTTTTAAGTATTTCCATGGTTTTGAAAAATCATGTGCCTAAGTGGAGGGCTAAGATCAAGGCACAAAATGCGAGAAACGATCCTAACGATTCTCCGAAATCTATAAATACCCAAGTTCTCATTCCATTTTTCTCACACCTTGATCTAATTTTATGCTCTAAGTTGAAGCTTTATGCTTCATACCTGAGTATTTAGATCAAGTTCTTCCTAGCTTGGACCTTTTGTAAGTTTCTTTCATGCTTTTATGCGTTTTAAGCGTAAAACTCAAACAGTGTTTGACTTTCAGCTTTTCCAGTTTATGGTCAACATGAAGTTCGTTTGAACTTCGCAACGTGAGCGTAATCACGATTGTTATAGTCCCTAGTGACTATACCTACTGATTACCACGTTATTTAGGCATAGTGACGAGTCGTAGTTTCGGTCAAAATGCGTATTTTGCAACCAAACTACTTTTGGGTATCAAGACCCTTTGTCTTGATATCGAACTTGTTTTTAAACCTTGTTAAACATGTTTTAGCATGTTTAACTCGTCAATTTTAGATTAGTGCTTGTATAGGGTCGTAAGATAAGCGGTCTAAACAACCGCTTAGACTTTCGAACCCGACCCGTTTGGTCGATCATTAGGATCCGACCAAGCACATTAGGTGACCATAGTTGTATAGGGAATAATCTTCCGAGGTTATACCTTATTGTCACTACGTTTAGTTAGTTGTATGATAGGTAGGTTATATGCCTTACGAAAATTACCAAAATGCCCTTTTGCGCATAAATCCATTTTAAGCATATGTAACCTAAATTTTGACATCTAAACTGATTAGGCAACAATATTAGACATGTTAAGGCATATTTTACTTTTCATAGGACTAGTTAGGCGGTCCGAACGCGTTTTACGCGAATGACGCGTTAAAGTAGCGTAAGCTACCTAAACGAGTCGTATTGGGTCGTAAGCACATAGGTTAGGTTTCGTTTTAGTATGTAGGCTTTATTAAACCATGTCATATGAGTTCCAATACTTATTTGGTTTACAAAACCTCATACTATCCGATCTTCCGATTTAGGTCCGTTTATTAAAATAGTTACCTATATTAGGTGTCGTTTGATTTCCGTGATCCCTCTAGCTTTGCTTGGTTGTTATTCAAGACTTCTAAGCATCCTCAAGTGAGTATATAGCCCCCTCTTTTACTGTTTTCAAACTTTTTTGGGGTGGAACACATGTGCCTACTTGTTACTTTCATGTTTTCGTGCTTTTATATCATAGACTTGCTATGTTCATTAGTACGCGTATAGTACACGATTTCATTATGTTTTGCTATGTATGTTCACTTAACGGCTAGCCCATTGTTTTACATTTTGAACTGTTTAAACCATTTGTAACCATTTGATTTATGAGAACTGTTTGTAACCGTTTAATGTATGTGAACCATTTGTAACCGTTTGATTTATGTGAATCGTTTGTAACCGTTTGATTTATGTGAACCGTCTTTAACCGTTTGATTTATGTGAACCATTTGTAACTGTTTGAACCCTTGGGTTAGGGAAGTGATTAGGTAACGGGGCGGGTGTAATGTACTTAAAGCATAGTGGATACACCGCTGGTACTTCCTATATATAAGTGCTTTTAACACATTATATATCGTTGTGTTATCTAGATCACTTGGGTAAACGATTTTGAAACGATGTCACACAATGATGTTTTCTGAGTAATATAAACCATACGAGTTTTATTAACGAGTTTTTACTAGATGTTTTACAATTTGATTTAATAAACAAATGTTTTGGAGTTAAGAATCATGGCTACGAGATTTTATAAATTATAACCAACTTGATTTGAGTTGGTTAATTATGTCGCAATACTATACTTTTCAAAATAAGGTTTTTAAATAATTATTGCAACATGTAAAACGAGCCATGAATCTGACACTCATATAAAACCTATGTACTCGCCGGCATTTTTATGCTGACGTATTTTCACATGTGTTTCAGGTACCATAGTTGATGATGTTTGATGATGATATTTGTGTACGCTCACATAGGAAGGGACGAGGCCTTAGTGACTTAATAACAATGAAAGTCTATTTGTTCATATTTTGTTTCTAATTCCAATGTAATGTAATACATTTAATTCAATAAAACGAAAGTGTTTAATCCATGGTTGTGAAACAATGATTCTGTTACAATACTCACCGACGTTTCCGCCACGTTTTGTTGTTTTACGTGGTCGGGGTGTGACACTTTTAATATGCCTTAATACATAATCATATTATGCAAGTACTTATTTGACATCGTGTAGGAAGTGGAGTTGGTCTCTTCTAACTCTTTTGTATTTCGCTTGAATGTCCTGATGGTTGAATCTAAAGCCCAGAACGCAGCAATTCTTTCTTTTGTACCCGGTAACTCAGCAAGAGAGGCAAAGTTGTTCACTGCATGCAAATAAAGAAAACAGGATCGCTCAATAATGAAATAGCAACTCTCTATAGTCTTTATCTAAGGATCTTATATCCTACCTTTAAGATCCAATTTTTTGGGAGACTATCCACTAAAAGAATAGAATCCCTTCTCACAAAGAAGAACTGATTCTTCCATGATGTGTCGTTTTTGGTGGTATTAAGGATTGGGAGTGGCTGATGGGGCTTGGCTTTAAACAAGAACTGGTGGGATCCATGGGATATGAGGGAATACAGATGTGAGAGTTTAGAGAGATTAAAGTCTAATCCTTCATTGCTGATGATTTGTTCTACAGTGTACAATACCCTCCATAACATGGGCATTGCATGACTGTAGGAGAGGCCAGTAAGCGTGAAAAATCGCTGGGTCAAGTCAGGGAATGGGTAGGTATAGCCAATCTGAAAGGGCATAGCGGGGAAGCACACCCAAATGGGTGAAACAGAATCACTTTTGGTGGAAGAGTCGAAAGGACGAAAGATTGTTCCCAAAGGGAAATAGGTATACAAACAATCGATCTCAGGATCGGTGAAATTGCACAATTTAATGGAAGGATTCTTCAAAAGATTCTGGCTTTGTGGTGTATTGTTTGTATCATGGCTCTTGCTTGAGGAGGATCGTGTACCCATTTTGGCCAGGATCGGATTGAGGAAGAAGAGAAGACAGAAAATAAAGGATAAAGAGAAGAGAAGAATACCTAATTAGTTTCCGGAATGGAGATATAAATGAGGATTTCTTGATCTTAAATGGTTTTTCAAAAACATATATACTCCCTATATATCGTGATGATTGTTGCAGGCAATCCTATCAGTGATATCATCCGCTGTAACGGCTAGTTTCTTGTGTAACGGCTAGTCCTATTCCAACGGAAATATGGCAGATTGAATGTGTATCATATCTGCCATATTTGGGGACAATTGTTAGGGCATTGATTTTTAATACTATGGATCATGTATCCTGAGATTTAGCCAGAATCCCTGATCCTTAATGGACGGTGCAGGAAGTCTGAGGATAAAGGATCCTTATTGTTACTTATACTGACTAACATTTGTTTCCTATATTTTAACTTGTATTCACAGGTACTTGACGAAGTGGACTTGGTCTATGCTGGAATATCGGTGAATATACTCCAAATGGGCACATGCATATTCGAGTGTAGCCGTTATGGAGGAACATGGGATACTAGCACACTTTTCGGATTGTTTGTTATCTAGTTATTTCCAATTTTATAAGGGGATAATGAAGCTCATTTTAGGCATAATATACAACACAACATATCATATGAACACACACTCTCTCTCACAACACTCAAACTGTTCTCAACACTAACACTAGATTTCATTGTATCAAGCTCATTATCTTCCAAAGTTGTATTGAATTCTAACTTGTCTGTTCAATATAGTTGGTGATCGATAGTTTCCATTACCCGAGGTTTTTTGTGCCAGAGATTTCATAAGGATCAAGGGCTTTTTCCTCGTACAAATATCGGTGTTCATTGTCACTTCCACTTTATAATTGATTACATTGTTGTTCATACACATAAGCACTCTACCTCACAATCAAAATTTGGTTACATTATCCTTAAACTGATTTTTCACCAAAACAATAAAAACAACATAATGTCGTATATTAGAGATTTAACCACGTAATAAAGCATAAAAATCAAGTTCTTATCATTGAATGTGTAAGCACGTAATAAACATAATTGTATTAAATTTAGTTATAACAAATCATATTGGATGTGTAATCACGTAATAAATTTACATTGAATGTGTAATGATTTATGTTGAATGTGTAATCACGTAATGGGTATTCAAAATCCTGTAAATTATTTTTAAGGGTACTATAGTAATAGCTGCTCGAATTAAAGAGAATGAAATGCTCGTTAATACGGTGTAATTTTTTAAAAACAATTAACGTATGGAAAAGTTATAGTCGTTTGAAAATCAAGAAGAAAACATGTTAAAGGGAGAAAAGACCGTCATACCCTTCCTTTCTTAAATTGAGAAAAACAAATATGTGGTCATGATTTTCTCCTACACTTCATACAAAATTCTTCTTTTGTACATGATCTCTTATCTATACATAAGTAATAACTCATGTTGTTCTGTAGAATATTTTTAAAACGAACGTTCTTGAAAAAAAAAAAAAACCTCATCTCATCTCAAATAATTTTTCTCTTTATTTTTTTTATTAACAACAAAAAATCTTTTTATCACATGGATATTCTTTTGACATTGATACTGCACAAATGATATGAAATGATCGATGGGAAGCTTTGAATTTGCTGGTCCTCTATTCAATTGATTAAAGGTCCACAAATCCAAACATAGGATCACCACTTAATTGGTTCAAGTCTTGCTCAACTTTTTGGCAAGATTTCAAATCCAAACATAAAAGAACATCATACCCTTCCTTCCTTAAATTGAGAAAAACAAATGATATGAAATGATCGATGGGAAGCTTTGAAATCATTGGTGGTCCTCTATTCAATTGATAGTGCACAAATGATATGAAATGATCGATGGGTTGCCTAGATTTCACCCGGGGGGACCACTCTCTCGGTTCTCGTGTCACGTGGCATCCAAAAATTTACCTCATTGGACTTGTTCTTTTTGTCCAACGAATCTAAAATAAGAGGCTTTTTCTAATAAAAATAAAACCTATTTTAAGTATACTCTAATACGGATAACATGATATATATATATATATATATATATATATATATATATATATATAGGGTTAGGTTAACATACAAAAGCCCTTATCATACTTCACGTACGCGACAATGGTAACCGTCAGATCAGGGCTATAATCACGCATGGAACATATAATCACGCATAGGAACATATAATCACGCATGGGATCAGTTTTTTTTATAATCACGCATGGGATCCAAAATCACGCACGTTAAGTTGAACAAAAAAATAATCACGCACGTTATCTTTTTTGTCGCGTACGTTAATGTAGGTTAAGCCGTTTTGTACATTATACTCTCTTTCTCTCTCTCTCTCTCTCTCTCTCTCTCTCTCTCTCTCTCTCTCTATATATATATATATATATATATATATATATATATATATATATATATATATATAGGGAGCGGTTAACATACTTCACGGCTTATCCTACTTCACGTACGCGACAATGGTAACCATCAGATCAGGGCTATAATCACGCATGGATCAGTTAATCACGCATGGGAGCAGTTAATCACGCATGGGAGCAAAAATCATGCACGTTCAATTGAACAAAATGTAATCGCGCTAGTTATCTCTATATTATCACGCAAGTTTTGTCTGTGTCGCGTACGTTAACGTACGTTAAGGCGTTTTGTACATTATACTTTCTCTCTCTCTCTCTCTATATATATATAGGGGATGGATCATGAGAAAACTAGTTTAAATAAGAAAACCAAAAAACTAACAAAAAAGCCTAAAAAACATACCAATTTTTTTTTACATATTTTTTATAAAAAAATCGCTAGTTTTTATACATGGAAAAAAAAAATTTTAAAAATAAATTTTTTTTCTTGTATTACACATGTGCACTATTACGGATATAGTGCACATGTGTAGTACATGTGTAATACACATATAATCACATATAATGCACATGTGCAGAACAACAAAAAAAAATTTTGAATTTTTTTATATATAAAAAGTAGCGATTTTTTTTATAAAAAATTGTAAAAAAATAAATTTTTGGTATGTTTTTGGCTTTTTTTAGGTTTTTTAGTTAGTTTTCTAGTTTTCTCATTTAGATGTAGTTTTCTCATAATCCTCTCCCTATATATATATATAGGACAAGGATACGTTAGAAACCACCCTTTATTGCGAGAACCGCGAGAACCAATGTGAACACAACAAAAAATGCCTAAAAATAGCTAAAAACCCACAATTTTTTTAATATTTTTTTATAAAAAAATCGCTACTGTTAGTAGCAAAATTTTTTTTTTTAATTTTTTTTCTAATAAAAGTAGCGATTTTAACATAAAAAATATTAAAAAAAATTTTTTAGTTTTTTTTAGGTTTTTTGGGGGTTTAGTTTTTGGCATTTTAGTTTGGTGGGGGTGGGGGGTTTAGGTTTTCGGGGGGTGGGGGAGGGGGGTTTAGGTTTTTTTTTTTTTTTGGGGGGGGGGGGTTTAGTTTTTGGCATTTTAGCTTGGTGGGATTTATACATATGTGTATATTGTTAATCTTTTTAACTATACATATATGTATATTGTCAATTATACATATGTGTATATACGTGTTTAAAATTGAAAAATAAGTGTTATTTAGGGTTTAACATTAGTATTTAGGGTTTAGCATTACGGTTTAGGGTTTAGCTTTAGGGTTTAGTAATAGTATTTAGGGTTTAACATTAGGGTTTAGCTTTTGGGTTTATCATTAGGGTTTAGCTTTAACTTTAACTTTTGGGTTTAGATTTATATTTAGGGTTTGCATTAGGGTTTAGCATTAAGGGTTTAGCTTTAGGGTTTAGTTTTAGCTTTAGGGTTTAACATTAGGGTTTAGCTTTAGGGTTTAGAATTAGGGTTTAGCATTAGGGTTTAAAATTAGGGTTTACCTTTAGGGTTTAGGGTTTAGTATTAAAGTTTAGCTTTAGTGTTTATGGTTTAAGTTTTAGGATTTATAACACATATTTTTTCAATTTTAAACATGTATATACATATATGTATAATTGACAATATACATATATGTATAGTTCAAAGATTAACAATATATACATGTGTATAAATCCAAAAAAAAAAAATTTTTAAAAATAATAAAAAATTTAATTCTTAAAGAAAAAGCTGCGATTTTTCCAAAAAAAAAAAATGATTTGCATTTTTTTCACTTTTTTTTGCATTTTTTGCTTAGGGAAAATGTGTGGTCCAAATTGCTTTCTCAAGTTTCTCAAATAGGGTGGACTTCTCTTAGAATCGCTACCATATATATATATATATATATATAGGAAAAGGATCATGTGAGAAGTGATATGCTAGTTGAGAAACTTGAGAAGCATTCTGGACCACACATTTTTCTAAGCCTTTCGTAATATACACATATGTATATAGTCAATTTTAAACTATACATATGTGTATATTACGAAAGGCTTAGAAAAATGTGTGGTCCAGGATGCTTCTCAAGTTTCTCATATAGGGTGGACTTCTCTTAGGATCCCTACCCTATATATATATATATATATATATATATAGTACTTCACGCCTTAACGTACTTCACGAAATATATAACATGCGTAATTATATTTTTGACCAAAATAACGTGCGTGATTTTGGATCCCATGCGTGATTATGTGGTCCTATGCGTGATTATGTAGTCCCATGCGTGATTATATGTTCCATGCGTGATTATACCCTTGATCCAACGGTTACCATTGTCTCCTACGTGAAGTATGTTAACCTTTCTCTCTCTCTCTCTCTCTATATATATATATATATATATATATATATATATAGGGTGAAGTTATTGTAAAAAAGACCAAAAGTGTGAGAAAGGTAAGAAAAAATCTCAACCATTAGATCTAAATTAATTGAAAAGGGTATAATTGTAAATGCATTAACAAATTCAAATATGGTAATCCTTGATTTAAGGATTTGGAGAGAGAAAAACCAGGATTTTAGGACTTATAACCGTCCATAAATATAACACCATTCAGAGCATGTTCATACATGGTGTTTTAAATATAACACATTCAGAAAATATAACACCATTCAGCACAAAAATAACACCATTTAGCACAAAAATAACACCATTCACCACAAAAATAACACCATTCAGCAGTAAATAAAAAAACACCATTCAGTACAAGAATATAACACTATTCAGTACAAAAAAAACACCATTCAACACAAAAATAACACCATTCAGCAGTAAATAAAAAAACACCATTCAGTACAAAAAAAACACCATTCAGCACAAAAATAACACCATTCAGCAGTAAATAAAAAAAACACCATTCAACAGTAGATAAAAAAACCATTCAGTACAAAAATAACACCATTCAGTACAAAAATAACACCATTCAGCACAGAAATAACACCATTCAGCAGTAAATATAAAAAACACCATTCAGTACAAAAATAACACCATTCAGTACAAAAATAACACCATTCCGTACAAGATATAACACCATTCAGTAAAGAAAAAAATAACACCTCTGTATCATCTTCTCCACTTCCGGCACCACCACTGGCACTTCCGGCACCACCAGTGCTGCACCACCGCTGCCGATCCGCACAACCACTGCCGCTGCCGCTCGCCGTCGCCGCTCGTCGTCGCCGCTGTTCGATCGATTATAGAGATAGACGAACCCTGAATCAAGTTTGGAGACCAAGATCACGAACCCTGGTTCGTTTGGTTGAGATGCTTTAATCTGAGATCAAAACGAAACGGGAACCGAACATCTCTTAGGCTAGTTGGAAATCATGAAGCAACAAAGAATCATGTGCGTGATTGATCGGGCACAAGAAGTCGAGATATGGAGGTTTAGCGGCATTAGGGTTTTGAAATTGTAGAGAGAGAGAAACTGTACGATCAATTGGAGAGAGAGATCGGAATTATAGGAATTTTGATTTACAGTTTCCTATTTTGAATGGATATAAAGACTTTATTACCGCTATAATTTCTTACCTTTCTCACACTTTGGGCCTTTTTTACAGGATCCTAACTCTCTCTCTCTCTCTCTTTCTATATATATATATTATATATATATATATATATATAATAAGAGAGCAAAAATATATAATTGTCATTCTATAAATAAAACATATAAACAAATTTTTGGGAGCTGTTAGCGTGCGCCACTTAGTCCTCTCTAAAACAAGGTACATATTATAGAAATTGAATGTTTTTATTATAATATCTGTGTTTCTGGGGACCGAAGGGCGTTGGCGTCCGTTAACAACCACAGGGGGGCTTTCTTATCTCCCCCTACCCACCCCACCCGTATAGAAGAATGTACAACTTTTACTGAATGCTCTTAAACTTGATAGCCATGCCATGGAAAGGTCTGTACAGCTCAAATGTGAAATAAAAGATTTCTTTCATCTCTCTAGCCTCTACTTTATATCATGAGACTCTAAAAAAGACGTGTGAGAAAGAAACAAAGGAGTGGTCCCTTTGTTCTCAGCAAGATGCGGTCACCCACAGAGTCATGGGCGCCTGTAGGACACCCATCTTCCCTTCGATGGTGACGGTGTCTTGTAAGTGCACATGAACCCATGTTACTCTGTCCCTCATACTCTCCATAAGACAGCTTCAACTACTTGCAACATATAAGAGAAAACTAACCAAGTATTTCACTGTGTGTTTCTTTGGCATGAGGTAGACCTGGCAAACGGGTCAGTTCGGGTCGGGTTGGGTCATGGGTCAAAACGGGTTTGGGTTAAAACGGGTTCGGGTCAAAACGGGTCAATTAAAAAAATGGTTGTTTTAGTTCGGGTCGGAACGGGTTCGGGTCAGAACGGGTCCCGGTCAGAACGGGTTTCGGGTCGGGTCGGGTCAGAATTCTCTTTTTTTTTTTACTAATATGCATTAAACAAAGGGTGATTGCACAATTTTAAAAAAAGGGTGATTGCACCACAATTAATCGAAGAACATATTTTTTTTAAGTAAAAAATGTTTTATTTACCATGGATATATGGAATGGGTATACAAGGAAGTGCTAATTACATAATCAAATTCCCACTAAACAGATTAACACTATACAGCAAATTCTAGACAACATTAACAGCAGGTTAAACAGGTTAAATACAGCTTTAACAGCAAACATAATCATTAACAACAGCTTAAACACGTTCAATACAGCTATAAACAGCAAACAGAATCATCAACAGCAACTTAAACAGGTTTTAAACAGCATTAGCATCAGCTTAAACAGGTTCAATACAGCTTTAACAGCAAACAGAAGCATTAACAGCAGGTTAAACAGGTTTTATACAGCAAACAGAATCATTAATGACAGCTTTAAACATGTTTTATACATCAATACATATGTCTTTATGTTCCATCTTAATAAGTTTAAGCAATAATAACAAGCATCAATATTTAACCTTTAGCAATTTCAACTTCCTGATCCTCCCCAATTTCTACCATAGTCAAATTCGCAAATCTTATTCCAACATTTAATGGAGAAATAGAGATAACATACTGGATGTACAAAGATACCGTGAATATGCAACGATCTACAAAGATATTTAATCGGGTTTATGGGGAACAAAGATATTTAATCGGGTTTATGGGGAACGAAGAGGGTTGAGGGGAATTGAAGACTTCACGTCTTCACCCGTGGCGGCGGCGGAGACGGCGGCGATGGTGGAGGTTGGGCGTCGATGTTGAAGAATTGAAGATGATGTTCAATTGTTCAGTGAAATCAATGTTCTTCAAGGAATCAAGGTGAATTGAAGACTTCACCCGTGGTTTCTTTTAATCTAGAACCCCAATGACCCGCTATTCTAATTTAATCAATGACCCGTAGATAAGACTTACAAGTATTTAAATGCCCATTTTGACCCCCTTGTCTAAATTCTTTTATCCAAAATAACCCATTTTCTAAATTTCTTTACTCAAATTGACTCATATATTAGTTTTTGGGTCAGGATTGCCCCCTCTAATTTTGAAAGACCTGGGTAAATTTGAAGTTCTCAACTGGAACTAGATTTGCCCTTCTTGTTAACAGAAATAACGGATGAAGTTAACCTAATAGATTAAAATGGCAACTGTGAAACCTTTTTGGACCCACAGGCGAAAAATGAAACATTTGTACCAAACTGCCAAAATGACCCAAACCACAGGGACTAAAATGACATTTAACTCTTATTTAAAAATAAAATTTTTACTTCAAACTTTAAGTTGACTCGCTTTAAACATTCTGTTACATTTTTTTTCATGTTTTGTCTAAATGTTATGTTAACCGTCATTTGGAACACGTTCATCAGTTATACGTACAATTGTTTTTGGTTAATAATTTGCAGTCTTCATGTCTTCCCACAATGACGAAGGTATTTCATGCCTTTCGTACCAGGTAACTATTCTATATGGTTTGTGAAGGGTTAGGGTTTAGTGTACATTATATTTTTGTGTATTGTGTATATAGAGTTGATATGGAGTATTGGGGTTTTCATATATACACAAACATGGTTATAAATTTAGGAATTTTCATATGTTTATTGTGTTTATGGAGTTTTAATAGTTGTTGATTATTAGTATAATAACAAGGGGCTAAATTAAATTGCAGATTTTGGCTTTGTAGAGAAATAATGTCGCACTATGTAGTTAGTTATATTTGACCATATGGCCATGTCTTATCTATAATACGAAACTGGGTTTTTTACCCTTTTAGTTATTTTACACACGTATAAATTTTATAGCATTACGTACAAGAAAGTACAAACTGTTTTAAAGGGGGGTAAATTTGCACATTATCTAAACTTTTAAGACACTTTATGGGTATAACTAGAAAAGTAACCCGCCGCGATGCGGGGGGGGGGGGGGGGCTAGATTTTTATTTATGTTAAGCTGTTGTCATTGAGTTACAACCATTAGGTTAGATACATCAGCTGGAACCAAGAGTTTGTACATTTGTTATGGTTGCTACTTAGGTTACTAACACTAAGTGTGTTAGTTACATAAGTTGCGCAAAATATATCAACACAATGTGGCTTGCTGAACTGCGGACTGCAGCTACGTTTTTTCCTACCTGGCAGCTGTACAAAAGGTGTCTGACGTCCCTATCATTTCCCGCGTCCCTTCTTTGAAGTATTACTGGTATCATGGATGATAATTTATGCATATTAGTGTAAGGTATAGTTATAAATCTAAAGGACTATGGGTAGAGTTATTGATCAAACACATCACTATAGAGGTTTTGATATGCCTAGGATTGGTGTGTGTGTAATGTTTACCTGGCGATTCATCTTGAGGGCGCTTTTATTGGTTAAGCTTGGTGTTAGGTGTTTTTGGTGGAGGAACCCTCACATTTAACTACAAAAGTATAAAAGGTACAAAATTAACTACGCATCACTAACAAAAATTGAATACCAAAATAAACAACAAAGAATACGCTAATCTAGAATTGTTTTTTCCGGTAAAAAGAATTATATAACTTTAATTAAAGTATCAAACCGATATTAATATCACGAGTTTTGCTCTGTTGTATTACATGCACCATTGACAAGCTCAGTTTGAAACCTTTATGGTCAAGCGCGCGCACGATTGCATAATCTGTAAAAGAGTGAACAGAACATCATGAGCATTTTAGTTTTCAATTGCAAACACATGAAATGTAAGAGGCTAAAAAACAGTGACCTTTACAGTTAACCTGACAAACATTGCAAGTGTTGATGTTGCAATTTACTGAAGACAGTTCTTAAAGAAACGAATGCCCTGAAACAAAGAAATTCGGTGCTTATTATACAGAAAACACGCCTTTTTTTGACAGAAAAAAAATGTACACAAGTTGTTTATTGTACCTGCAATGCAAAACTGATGTCGGCTTCATCTACTTGCAACGAGTTTTAAACATTTTTTATCATCTCAGGATTGACCGAGTTTTAGAATTCCCTATAAAATGATAGCAATTTATAAGAATTTGCAACAAAAAAGACATTTTTATTGAATATTTAATAGATAAAAAGTCGATTGATAGGTGCAGATGGTTGGTTACCTGATCACCTAGCACTTTACACATGCATGAAAGTTCCATTATACCAACAGGTGGTATCAATGTTGATTTGCAGATATCGATATAAAACTTGTTCAACTGTAAACTAACTAATTTTGATTAGAATATATAGATATTTCATCTTTTATCATGAAAGAAAGATGATATGGTTATACCTCTCCTATTGTTGTATCCTTCTTTCCTTTACGAAACAGCTTCACAACAGAACATAGTACAATCTACACCAAATAGAGAGTAGGAAATTAGTCTACTTCAAAGGAAAGATCGGGTTGACCATTGACCCACTAATCTTGTTTTGACTTTTGACCATTCTTAGTATATAGAGAATTGAGTTTAGTTGTGTTTACAATGCAATATAAAAACAAATAGTTATCTAAATCTTTGAATGAAATGACTTAGACGTTTATGACCCGTTCACTTTGACCTATTTAAATGAAAACACTGAAACGAATGTGTTTAATTGTGTTTAAAACGGTACCTGTTGATGTTGTGGAAGGGATTGTATAGTGTCAACTATTGGTGATTTGTAAGCCCTCGACAAAGCAATAGCCACATGATCAACCCTCACCTACATGAAAATGAAGTAGAGAAAATTAGATAACTATTACCATGGATGTCAAAGCTGAAGTGCAGGTAGATTCTCTAAGCTCAGTTTCAAGCATCTCTATCGCACCCCTAAAAAGCGAAATAAAAGCTCTTTCCGCCTTAAAGAATTTACGAGAATTTGTAGACTGTAAAACAATTATAAATAATTAAAAAGAAATACCAACCTGCAAATACCAAGAGCTTTTCTCATATCACCAGATGTTGCAGCTACTTTCTGCATACATTCATTCATATGATGCATCTTAGAATTTATAGCAACCTTAAGTCTTTAATTACTTACAAACACATGAATTAAAACTTTAAGTCAAAGCAAAGATAAGTAGATAATATTATGGTGTACTTACGCGTGCACAGAGTTCCAGTGCTTGTGGCTAGAAAACGGTGTAAGGAAGTGCCCGATGAAACAAAACACCCTTAATATAATTTCTTTTGTTAAAAAATTGTTATATTTTCTAATTAAGTAGCTAAAGAGAAAGCGAAAGACCAATAATGCTCAGCATCAGCCGTTGTTTGAGAATCATGATGATTTGATCCATCGAGTAGGCTCGAAAAGACACAATAGCTGGCTTAACTAAAATAATAATTAAAAGTATAAGAGATATTAGAAGCAGTGTGTGGATGTCGAGTGTAATGGAGAGAAACAAAGTACTCACAATTTAGAGACTGTATTTTCCCGATACCTTACCAACAACAACCTGAGATATCGAAGAAGAATGATTCAAAACTTGGTTAAGGAACTTCTGCATTCATGCACGTGATATTTTAATTGTTAGCTTACCCGTCAATAGACCTTCTCCTGTTTCAGTACTTTTTTGTTTGCTTTCTCAGTCTTCATAAACTGGGTCAGTCTTGCTTTCCTTGTACCACGTTATTTATCAATGTTGGTTTTAAAATGCGTGTAGCGAATGCGTTTTGATCCCAAAATCCGATGCGTGATGCGCAATGAGTGAAGTGCACGCATCACGTATGCGAGGTGTTCTTTGTTTAATAATACTACAAAATATATATAGAGCTAATATTTTAACTTGTGAACCTTTAAACACTAAATTATAATATATTCTCATTATCTATAGTAAGATTTGTTCAATTAAAGATCTAATTTGTTCAAATACCAGTCAAGTCAACTGTATAAGGCGCCACATTAGACCACATCATGTGATGCGCGCATCACGGAACCGCAACACGCGATGCGATCCCATCATTGCATCATGTGATGCGTGCATTATGCGCTCCTGTTGCGCGCATTTTAAACCCAAGGATCAATAAAAGTCATCGAGAAGTTCCTGATCTCATTGCTTTTCTATCTTACAATATTTATTGTTTAGGCTCTAAATACCAAGTACAAATATATTGAAAAAGTCATTGAAAAGGTCTATGTGGTTGTGCTTCCTACCTCTCACTCCACGCACAAAACACCAATGAAGCTACATGTACACATGAGCAAAAGGCAGAAAACACCAATGAAGCTACATGTACAACAACACGTTGCATCAAATTTTTCAAAGTGTTGAGAATTTTGTTTTGGAGACATTTTTCAAAACCATTTGCATCATCGTTGGCGTACCTCCTAGCAGTTCCGATTCGCGGAGATTACAATGGGTACTACCGTCTTGAAAGTGAAGGTTCACCGGGTTCGTCGCTTTGCTTCCTGGGGAGACATTTGTGAAATTGGGTGATCTGTGTACGTTTAGTGGTAAAGATTTACAAGAGGGTGCGACGCATGTGATGAATCACCCACCGCACTCACTGGCCAATATAAGCATCAAGCCTTCAAAAGTGGTACAACCAAATGAAGCACATGGTACAACTCCTATTGCACACAAATGTTGCAAAATAGAGTATATATAAATATAAATGATCAATCAATCAATCACTGAACCAAGCAAATCTTCCTATTTATACATGAAGTTCATAAACAAATTGAAAACGATCTGAAACTTTATACATGAAGTTCATAAAAATTAACTTTGCAATCAGAAACTAATTAATTATACAACTTCAACATTTCACTAACCTAATTCCTATGTTAGTCTTAAGCAAGGCGCTATAAATGTATCATGTGATACAGAGGATGCTTACCGGAGGATTTGCCAGACCTCACCGGAACTCCCGATATCCGACTCATCACCGTCTCCGACCGTTGGTAGGATGCTATCGAGGGACGACACTGGTGAACCGATTGTCGGAACCCTAACCAGTGCTCCGTCAGCTTTCACTTTCTTTATGTAATCCACCGCTATTATGAACGTCGCATCCCCATCGTGAATCACCACCACCTTCGTCCGTTGTCTCTTCTCTCTCTGTCGTTGCTGGTGAAGAGGGGTAAAAGGGGAGAAACCTAATACTGGTGAAAAGGGGTAAAAGGGGGAAGCTAATAGTACTCGTGAGCCCTAAACAGTTTACAAACCTAAAAACCCAGAGTACAAATACCAAATACTTTGAACATCACCCTTACACAAAGTACAACCTTGTTATGCCTTTTAGTGTTGCAAATTAGAGTGTTATATAATATAACTAGTGTGATGCCCGCGCGTTGCGGCGGGTACTCGAGTGTTGCCAAGAATTTTAAAGAGATTCGGAGAAAAAATCTTGAACGTAATCTGTGGTGTAACAACAATGTATAAAAACAACTTAAAAAGAAGATTAAAGTCATACGAGCAAAGTTTTCGAAGTTCAGTTTTAGACCAAAAGTGGTTATTATAGAAGTTGAGCTGATGATCACCAAATGCAAATTATGTACATTACATACATACAACCGGACAAGACAAGTGAAGCATTCACACATGATAAACGCCTCTTAAGTTAGTACATAACTACATTTAACATGCTCCACAAAACAGTAAATTTCAACATTAGTCCCTGAGGTTATACAAAAGTTACAAATTAAGCCCAAAAGTTTCAATTGCATATATCAAATGAAATCTCATCTATAAGTTACTGTCTTTCTTTTCAATGTATCTGGCATCATTGAAAATCAGAGCGGGTGAAAGAGTGCAGTTCCAGCAGAAGCTTCATTTGCAGCACGATTACTTCCAAAATTCTTGCGGTTTGAGGACACGCACACGCTCACACTCATGCAGTCCTTGGTAGTCCAAGCCTCTTGCGGAAGTCCTCGTCCATTTGGGGGAGTCCATAGCGTAATTTGATTGTTGCTTCCCAATCAAGCACCTCCTTTGGCTTGGTTATCAATGGCTTTCTTTGTCGAGGATCATGCGTCTTTTCCACATGTATTATTTTCACTTCCGGGTTTATCGGCTAACATATGTGGTTTTGATACTCATATTAAATGCCAAATTCAAGGGCATTTTGGACATACAAATTCATCGGCATTTTGGACATAACAATAAAATTGTTAAAAAAATTCTAGAACTGACCTCTTTCACATTCTCTGCAACTTCAAGCATGGTGAATTCATCTGAGTGAAGAAGAAAACATAAAATTAGTCATCCAGTACACTACTAAAAACCAGCAATAGATATTCACATAAAAAGATATGCAATACCATAATATTGACCTGGATTTCTAAAGTTGAATAAAATAAATACAGACGTGTTTGAAGGATCGCTCAGCCTGACCCGTTTTAACTTTTAACTCAAACAAAAAACTATATGACCCGTTATGCAACCCGCCCTTTTCATCGTTTATAAAAAAAAGTATTAAAAGAGCATGCAAGAACTGACATCTTCATCCTATTTCATGGCTGCTTTGAGATAATACATGGCACGCTCGGTTTTCGGAAGATCCTCTGCGGGGGTCCATATTCTCAGGGCAACTTTACGAACCGAAGACGTTGTGAACGTATCGTCTCGGCTCGCTAACTGGCCCACAACTAACGCGAACAGATAGCATGGTTTCTTGAACGGGTCCTCCCAAAGCGCAAAATGCTCTGTCATAACTCCTTCTTTCAGTTGTCCAACTCTTGAAATGGTACCATCAACAAGACTGATCTACAGTTTTAAAAGTAATCATGTTCATACTTGTACGTAGGCATTGCAATTTCAACATATTTCCATAAGAATTGAGTTTATTTCAGTTCTAATTTTTTTCCAAAGATATAAACACGTTCATCATAGGCGCAACACAGTTTTTAAAAAAGATGGGTGTTTTGACTCATTAACGACCCACCATTTCGTTACTTTTAAATAGGGGTGGCAAAATGGGTGGGTTGGGCATGTTTGGGTAATGGGTTAGGATGAGTTTATTAAGAAATGGGTTAGGATGGGTTTAGGTCAAGATGGATTTGGGCATGATAGGCTAAAAATATAAAAAAATTAAAAAAAAATTAAAAAATTTTAAAAAGAAGAATGCGTTGGTTTTAGGGTTTACCCAGAGAAACCCATAATGACCCATGATGTTATTTTTTAAAGTTACTCATCTTGTCCCTCTTAACAATTCTTGTTAACCCAACTTAACTCATCTACTACAAAAATAATACCCATCCTAACCCAAAGTTGAATGTACGGGTTGATTTCGCCGGGTCTACTTTTAAACATGTATGAATCCAAGTCAAACTGAATGGAAACAAATGCATACCCCAAAATCAGTCGTATGATAAAAAAAGAATTATAGTAGAATTGCCGCTGCAAAAAAAAAAAAAAACATAAAACAGTTAATATAACTCAAGATTTAAGACGAATTGCGGTTATGAAATCAAATAAGAGTAATTACCTAGAACCAAAGGAACGAAGCTAGCTCAAACGCGTTCTGCACAGAAGTTGGTCACAAGTTAGACACCCATATTAACCAACATTTTGGATTAGTCAAAACAAACAACAATCCAATGTGCTTTTTGACAATGGGGAAAAAATATGACATTATGATTATACTCTTTCACAACATACATCTGAAACACTACCACACTCATCCATTTATAATAAACACATGAATAACTTAACCTGTGCAATGAGCCAATGACTGCTGAGATTAAAAAAAAAAAAAAAAACACTTATTTGGGCTCGATATTATCTCTTAAATTATCCTCTGAAAATTTATAAATTCTCTTATCTTCTAGCATACTAAAAGTACGATATACCCCTTCGCAGTAAACTATATAAGTAAAAACCACCGGTATGTTAAGATTTTGATTATCATTTGTTACTCTAAAAAGCTTTAGAAAAGTAAACAAATTTTTACCATGAATCCAACACTACCCATGGTCAAAACATATTTGTTATAAAAAGCATATATTTTGGTTATAAAAAAAACATAAGCGATCTCTTTTGGTTAATCGGTTATTGGTGATTATTTCGATTCGGTTCGGTTAATTTACGTAGGAGCTCTATCATTTCATCCCAGCCCCTGACATATTCCTCAGTGAGGTTTTCAACAATTGTCCCTCTCTTTTATAACGATCAGCCATTTTTCACACTGAAATAAAAGATATATTAAATGAAATTTTTAACAAACCTTACCTTTGGCTCATCTAAAAGACCTGCAAATCAAAATTAGAAATTTTCCCATCCACACTTACCATTTATTCTTCTCTAAAGCAAAATGTATTCTACATTATTCTACATTAAAAACTTAATTTTCTAACGTATTTAGTTAAGTTACATCAACCAAACCCTAGTAACTCAACATGAAAAAAAAGGACTATTCAACTAACAAATCATACCTGTAGTAAGTAGTAACTCAACAAAACATTAAGGATCAAATTGAATGATTATCATCAGTGGTGTTTTGTGAGGATAGAAATTAGGTTTTTAAAAGATGAGAAAGAATGGTCGCTCCTTATTAAAGAATTGTAGGCATGTAATGAATTTCCAATCTTTACTTTGCTGCTAGCATTCAATGGGTAGTTTCCATTAATTGTTCCAGGTTCCAATTCATCGTCAATCAAGAATGATTTCATTGCCATAACCGATTAAACGTTTGATTTCATGATTAGTGTGCCACATTCATTAAAACCTAATTCATCGAATTCCTTACGTGGTTTCATATCTGATAGGGGATGAAGGGAGAGCAGGGCAGAATTGGAAGAAAATTGTGAAAATAGTGAGTTTTGTTTGAGACTTTTAGTCTGCCATCTTAAAAAATTAGTGTTAATTTACTATTTTGTACATGTGAAATGTTTTATATAGATTATTATTATATTATTACTAGGGAGAAAGCCCGTGCGATGCACTGCATGCATAATAGCTATTGTTTGTTCGTGGTAAGACGTCTGACACGGCCGGTGCATAACATGTAAGACAATACGCCTACAAAGGGGCGTGCTTAAACTTTATTAAATCATGGACCATAATTTGTTTCCTTGGCAAAACTTGTCGGCCAAAAAGAAGCGAAAAAAGATGTCTTCCAAGAAATTATTTGCAATTCTGATTTACTAATTCTCGGTATTCGGTAGCTATTTTTCTTTTTACTGAACCCGGCGGCCCGCCTTTTGCTTTTTTTTCTTTTCCTTTTCTGTTTTAGCAATTCTCGGCTCCAGCCTCCAGGTATACATGGTCTCACATTATGCAATGCACTCTTTAGTTCAATGACAATATTAATATGAACATGTGACATATATGTTCAACACAAAGACTCATATGTGGTGTTAGCAGCGTCGGCTCCAGGTTAGTGTGAGCCGGACGATCAGCCAAGCCCGGTAATTTTCGAGGCAAATATTTTTCTCTCTATATTTATATTTATTATTTATAAAATAGGTATGGATCTTAATCATCGTAAATATGTTGGGCTCAAAACCATTTATATGAAAACTGGTTACTATTTCAAGTTAAATGTATACATTCCTTTATGCTATTGAACTTGTTGTTTTGAATCATGTTAAAAGTATGTCAACGGCATGTAACCCCACTTGCCAAATATCATGCTAAACATGTCAATGTTGTGCAACTTTTCCTTTATGTCGTATATTACATGTTTAGCTAAATATGATAGTGTACCCGATGTTAACACGACCCATTTTAGCAAACAAAACATATCGCCTGCTCTACCCACACCAAATAAAAACGCCAAGTATTGCATTTATGATTTAATGGCCACATTGCACCCATACTACAAACACTGTGGTATTGTTATTGTTATGATCAACTTACCAAAACGACATAAATTTATAAACAGAATACATTTTTTTTTGGGAACTTTACTTTGTTGTTTTACCTATGTTAAATGAATCACATCATTAATTATTTTAAAACACGTAGCATACTGATGATATGAACCGGTAACATCTAACTGTAATAACTGTGTCGTGTCTATAATCTGCTTTAAGTTGGTCTTAAAAAAATTAACATGTATAATTTAGAATATTCTTTTCACACTCATTTATTAACATTACTAATTATTATTCTATTTGTATATTATTATTACTATTAATTACTATTATTATTAATAATAATCATTAGCGTCTTTAATCAAAAAGGCACAGCCCTGCCGCCCCCTAGCCGCCTACCTACTCGTGTTCGTAGCTCGATCGGAGGTATTAACACTATTATTATTATTAAAAAATGTAAAAAATATTATTTATTTATTTATTTATTAATATCATTACTATTAGTATTACCGTTTTAGCATTTTCTTTTAACTAAATATTACTCTATCGCAATATATTACATTAAAATTTTTGTCTCATGTGTATAACATTACTAAGAAAACCTGGATTCTGATGATCATAATTATGATTATCATGACTCCTTTTTGTTGTAAATATCAATGTCGGTAACATAATTATCAAAGATTTATATTTATTTCGATGTAGATTGCATTTAATATACGCCCTAATAATATTTTAACGACAAATACCAGGTGGGGTATAGGAAACATACCAACGAAGTACTTGTTTTCGGTTGGTTGGAGATCCTCAAACGCCGTAAGCAGGAAAGGGTAGTGTTCAAAACGACCGCCGTCATCATCAACCCGCTTCACAGTTGTCGAACCATGCAACCTAATCACAAATGGGCTGTCTTTAAGAACCCGATACTGATTTGTAGGTTGCACGGCGAAACCGTTGACCAAATATACACCGCCCTCTTTGAGTTTGTCAAAGAAATAGTGGGCAATGTTATTCCTTGCGGTGCAATGCATCACACCTCCCTGCGCAAATAAAGGCGTAGATTTTTGTTTCAGAATCAAAAGTAGAAAAGCGTAAGAATGTGGGATAGCAGAGGGTAAAAAACTACCTTTATGCCAGTGACAATATAATCGGTGCTCATGTACCTGCCGTTAACACTTGTCACATCCCATTTTCTACAAACCATTATCATGATAGGTCCGGTGCTCCCTTCACGGAGTTCACTAAGGAACATATGACTGCTTGTACCACCGTCGGACGTTTGCAAACTAAGGGAGCTGGCCATGGCAATAGAGGAGGAAAGGAAACTATGAACCTACAAACATAACAAAGCCGACAATCTTATAGCATAACCAAAGACCGTTCAACTGTCTACAAATTAATCATATCCTAATGAATGATATTAAATGACAGGGATATTCAAAGAGGCACAATAAAACAATGCAATTTAATTAATTTTAAAGCGACTTTTGGTATCCTAACTTGTAGTTAGAGTTTCTTGAATTGATTTTTATATAATGTTAGACTTTATAAAAGAGAACAATTTATTAAGAAATACCTACCACTTGTACACTATTAATTATGAATGTGATGGTTCATTTATATGGCTTCGGACACCACATGATTTATAAAAAGTTTAATTCTTTTAATTTGACTTAAATACATATTTTAGAGTTGTGTGGCTAACCTAAATATAGTATCATTAATGAACCTTAAAAAACCATTACCTATTTTTCCTCGTAACTAACAATTTAAAAAAGAACAAATTAATCAAATTTGCATGTGATATTGTGATTGAAATTTTCTTTTTAATTAAGAAGAGTTCTCAGACTAAGCTATGATCGAAGCAATAAATATATCCGCAAAAATTAAATTAAGGTTAAAAAAGTTAATGTGTTTGAAAAGGGTAAAACCGTCATAAACTTATATGATATTTTAAGTTTATACTGGGTATATATCACATTCACGTCATAAAATAAAAAATTCATCAAAATTTTAGAAAAATGTGGAAAAAGAATAAATACCGAGATAGTCCTTGAGCTCAAGGTAACCAATATCCAATAAAGGAAACAGACGCGTTGCTCCTGAAATAAAAAAATAATAATCAAGTTAAAGTCTAATAAACATAAATAAAATCAACACATCCTAAAAAAATATAAGACCACCGAGATGTTTAATTGTAAGCATTTAACATACCGAACGATATAATGACAAACGAAATCAGAGTACCAACAACTCCAAATGAAGTAATGGTCGTAAAATTGCGGAAAAATTGCTTATTTTTCACTTGAAACCTGTTGAAATAATATAAATGTAATTATAAAACATTAAAAAATATTAAGACAGTTACAACTTGAAAGACACAAATGTATTTAAGAATCTCATAATGAAGGTTGTAAAAAAGTTGATATAACTAAATTTTTAAGTATATATAGATGTTTAAAGTTTTTTATTCCTTTAGTTCCTTTAAAATTCCTTTAATTCCATTAATTCAGTTACGTTATCTTTAATTTTATTTTAAGTCTAATTTGTTACAATTATAATATTAATTTTATTAATTTGAAGAAAGAATGTATTTAAGAGACTCATGTATTTAAGAGTCTCATTAATGAAGGTTAAAGTAAATGTTTAAAGTTTTTTATTCCTTTAATTCCTTTAGAATTCCTTTAATTCCATTAATTCAGTTACGTTATCTTTAATTTTATTTTAAGTCTAATTTGTTACAATTATAATATTAATTTTATTAATTTGAAGAAAGAATGTATTTAAGAGACTCATGTATTTAAGAGTCTCATTAATGAAGGTTGTAAAATAGTTCATATAACTAAATTTTTAATTATATATAGTCCCTATATATCGTGATGATTGTTGCAGGCAATCCTATCAGTGATATCATCCGCTGTAACGGCTAGTTTCTTGTGTAACGGCTAGTCCTATTCCAACGGAAATATGGCAGATTGAATGTGTATCATATCTGCCATATTTGGGGACAATTGTTAGGGCATTGATTTTTAATACTATGGATCATGTATCCTGAGATTTAGCCAGAATCCCTGATCCTTAATGGACGGTGCAGGAAGTCTGAGGATAAAGGATCCTTATTGTTACTTATACTGACTAACATTTGTTTCCTATATTTTAACTTGTATTCACAGGTACTTGACGAAGTGGACTTGGTCTATGCTGGAATATCGGTGAATATACTCCAAATGGGCACATGCATATTCGAGTGTAGCCGTTATGGAGGAACATGGGATACTAGCACACTTTTCGGATTGTTTGTTATCTAGTTATTTCCAATTTTATAAGGGGATAATGAAGCTCATTTTAGGCATAATATACAACACAACATATCATATGAACACACACTCTCTCTCACAACACTCAAACTGTTCTCAACACTAACACTAGATTTCATTGTATCAAGCTCATTATCTTCCAAAGTTGTATTGAATTCTAACTTGTCTGTTCAATATAGTTGGTGATCGATAGTTTCCATTACCCGAGGTTTTTTGTGCCAGAGATTTCATAAGGATCAAGGGCTTTTTCCTCGTACAAATATCGGTGTTCATTGTCACTTCCACTTTATAATTGATTACATTGTTGTTCATACACATAAGCACTCTACCTCACAATCAAAATTTGGTTACATTATCCTTAAACTGATTTTTCACCAAAACAATAAAAACAACATAATGTCGTATATTAGAGATTTAACCACGTAATAAAGCATAAAAATCAAGTTCTTATCATTGAATGTGTAAGCACGTAATAAACATAATTGTATTAAATTTAGTTATAACAAATCATATTGGATGTGTAATCACGTAATAAATTTACATTGAATGTGTAATGATTTATGTTGAATGTGTAATCACGTAATGGGTATTCAAAATCCTGTAAATTATTTTTAAGGGTACTATAGTAATAGCTGCTCGAATTAAAGAGAATGAAATGCTCGTTAATACGGTGTAATTTTTTAAAAACAATTAACGTATGGAAAAGTTATAGTCGTTTGAAAATCAAGAAGAAAACATGTTAAAGGGAGAAAAGACCGTCATACCCTTCCTTTCTTAAATTGAGAAAAACAAATATGTGGTCATGATTTTCTCCTACACTTCATACAAAATTCTTCTTTTGTACATGATCTCTTATCTATACATAAGTAATAACTCATGTTGTTCTGTAGAATATTTTTAAAACGAACGTTCTTGAAAAAAAAAAAAACAAACCTCATCTCATCTCAAATAATTTTTCTCTTTATTTTTTTTATTAACAACAAAAAATCTTTTTATCACATGGATATTCTTTTGACATTGATACTGCACAAATGATATGAAATGATCGATGGGAAGCTTTGAATTTGCTGGTCCTCTATTCAATTGATTAAAGGTCCACAAATCCAAACATAGGATCACCACTTAATTGGTTCAAGTCTTGCTCAACTTTTTGGCAAGATTTCAAATCCAAACAAAAAAGAACATCATACCCTTCCTTCCTTAAATTGAGAAAAACAAATGATATGAAATGATCGATGGGAAGCTTTGAAATCATTGGTGGTCCTCTATTCAATTGATAGTGCACAAATGATATGAAATGATCGATGGGTTGCCTAGATTTCACCCGGGGGGACCACTCTCTCGGTTCTCGTGTCACGTGGCATCCAAAAATTTACCTCATTGGACTTGTTCTTTTTGTCCAACGAATCTAAAATAAGAGGCTTTTTCTAATAAAAATAAAACCTATTTTAAGTATACTCTAATACGGATAACATGATATATATATATATATATATATATATATATATATATATATATATATATATATATATATATATATATATATATATATATATATATATATATATATATATATATATATATATATAGGGTTAGGTTAACATACAAAAGCCCTTATCATACTTCACGTACGCGACAATGGTAACCGTCAGATCAGGGCTATAATCACGCATGGAACATATAATCACGCATAGGAACATATAATCACGCATGGGATCAGTTTTTTTTTATAATCACGCATGGGATCCAAAATCACGCACGTTAAGTTGAACAAAAAAATAATCACGCACGTTATCTTTTTTGTCGCGTACGTTAATGTAGGTTAAGCCGTTTTGTACATTATACTCTCTTTCTCTCTCTCTCTCTCTCTCTCTCTATATATATATATATATATATATATATATATATATAGGGAGCGGTTAACATACTTCACGGCTTATCCTACTTCACGTACGCGACAATGGTAACCATCAGATCAGGGCTATAATCACGCATGGATCAGTTAATCACGCATGGGAGCAGTTAATCACGCATGGGAGCAAAAATCATGCACGTTCAATTGAACAAAATGTAATCGCGCTAGTTATCTCTATATTATCACGCAAGTTTTGTCTGTGTCGCGTACGTTAACGTACGTTAAGGCGTTTTGTACATTATACTTTCTCTCTCTCTCTATATATATATATATAGGGGATGGATCATGAGAAAACTAGTTTAAATAAGAAAACCAAAAAACTAACAAAAAAGCCTAAAAAACATACCAATTTTTTTTACATATTTTTTATAAAAAAATCGCTAGTTTTTATACATGGAAAAAAAATTTTAAAAATAAATTTTTTTTCTTGTATTACACATGTGCACTATTACGGATATAGTGCACATGTGTAGTACATGTGTAATACACATATAATCACATATAATGCACATGTGCAGAACAACAAAAAAAAAATTTTGAATTTTTTTATATATAAAAAGTAGCGATTTTTTTTATAAAAAATTGTAAAAAAAATAAATTTTTGGTATGTTTTTGGCTTTTTTTAGGTTTTTTAGTTAGTTTTCTAGTTTTCTCATTTAGATGTAGTTTTCTCATAATCCTCTCCCTATATATATATATAGGACAAGGATACGTTAGAAACCACCCTTTATTGCGAGAACCGCGAGAACCAATGTGAACACAACAAAAAATGCCTAAAAATAGCTAAAAACCCACAATTTTTTTAATATTTTTTTATAAAAAAATCGCTACTGTTAGTAGCAAAATTTTTTTTTTTAATTTTTTTTTCTAATAAAAGTAGCGATTTTAACATAAAAAATATTAAAAAAAAAATTTTTAGTTTTTTTTAGGTTTTTTGGGGGTTTAGTTTTTGGCATTTTAGTTTGGTGGGGGTGGGGGGTTTAGGTTTTCGGGGGGTGGGGGAGGGGGGTTTAGGTTTTTTTTTTTGGGGGGGGGGTTTAGTTTTTGGCATTTTAGCTTGGTGGGATTTATACATATGTGTATATTGTTAATCTTTTTAACTATACATATATGTATATTGTCAATTATACATATGTGTATATACGTGTTTAAAATCGAAAAATAAGTGTTATTTAGGGTTTAACATTAGTATTTAGGGTTTAGCATTACGGTTTAGGGTTTAGCTTTAGGGTTTAGTAATAGTATTTAGGGTTTAACATTAGGGTTTAGCTTTTGGGTTTATCATTAGGGTTTAGCTTTAACTTTAACTTTTGGGTTTAGATTTATATTTAGGGTTTGCATTAGGGTTTAGCATTAAGGGTTTAGCTTTAGGGTTTAGTTTTAGCTTTAGGGTTTAACATTAGGGTTTAGCTTTAGGGTTTAGAATTAGGGTTTAGCATTAGGGTTTAAAATTAGGGTTTACCTTTAGGGTTTAGGGTTTAGTATTAAAGTTTAGCTTTAGTGTTTATGGTTTAAGTTTTAGGATTTATAACACATATTTTTTCAATTTTAAACATGTATATACATATATGTATAATTGACAATATACATATATGTATAGTTCAAAGATTAACAATATATACATGTGTATAAATCCAAAAAAAAAATTTTTTAAAAATAATAAAAAATTTAATTCTTAAAGAAAAAGCTGCGATTTTTCCAAAAAAAAAATGATTTGCATTTTTTTCACTTTTTTTTGCATTTTTTGCTTAGGGAAAATGTGTGGTCCAAATTGCTTTCTCAAGTTTCTCAAATAGGGTGGACTTCTCTTAGAATCGCTACCATATATATATATATATATATATATATATATATATATATATATATATATATATATATATATATATATATATATATATATAGGAAAAGGATCATGTGAGAAGTGATATGCTAGTTGAGAAACTTGAGAAGCATTCTGGACCACACATTTTTCTAAGCCTTTCGTAATATACACATATGTATATAGTCAATTTTAAACTATACATATGTGTATATTACGAAAGGCTTAGAAAAATGTGTGGTCCAGGATGCTTCTCAAGTTTCTCATATAGGGTGGACTTCTCTTAGGATCCCTACCCTATATATATATATATATATATATATATATATATATATATATATAGTATAATGTACTTCACGCCTTAACGTACTTCACGAAATATATAACATGCGTAATTATATTTTTGACCAAAATAACGTGCGTGATTTTGGATCCCATGCGTGATTATGTGGTCCTATGCGTGATTATGTAGTCCCATGCGTGATTATATGTTCCATGCGTGATTATACCCTTGATCCAACGGTTACCATTGTCTCCTACGTGAAGTATGTTAACCTTTCTCTCTCTCTCTCTCTCTCTATATATATATATATATATATATATATATATAGGGTGAAGTTATTGTAAAAAAGACCAAAAGTGTGAGAAAGGTAAGAAAAAATCTCAACCATTAGATCTAAATTAATTGAAAAGGGTATAATTGTAAATGCATTAACAAATTCAAATATGGTAATCCTTGATTTAAGGATTTGGAGAGAGAAAAACCAGGATTTTAGGACTTATAACCGTCCATAAATATAACACCATTCAGAGCATGTTCATACATGGTGTTTTAAATATAACACATTCAGAAAATATAACACCATTCAGCACAAAAATAACACCATTTAGCACAAAAATAACACCATTCACCACAAAAATAACACCATTCAGCAGTAAATAAAAAAACACCATTCAGTACAAGAATATAACACTATTCAGTACAAAAAAAAAAAACACCATTCAACACAAAAATAACACCATTCAGCAGTAAATAAAAAAACACCATTCAGTACAAAAAAAACACCATTCAGCACAAAAATAACACCATTCAGCAGTAAATAAAAAAACACCATTCAACAGTAGATAAAAAAACCATTCAGTACAAAAATAACACCATTCAGTACAAAAATAACACCATTCAGCACAGAAATAACACCATTCAGCAGTAAATATAAAAAACACCATTCAGTACAAAAATAACACCATTCAGTACAAAAATAACACCATTCCGTACAAGATATAACACCATTCAGTAAAGAAAAAAATAACACCTCTGTATCATCTTCTCCACTTCCGGCACCACCACTGGCACTTCCGGCACCACCAGTGCTGCACCACCGCTGCCGATCCGCACAACCACTGCCGCTGCCGCTCGCCGTCGCCGCTCGTCGTCGCCGCTGTTCGATCGATTATAGAGATAGACGAACCCTGAATCAAGTTTGGAGACCAAGATCACGAACCCTGGTTCGTTTGGTTGAGATGCTTTAATCTGAGATCAAAACGAAACGGGAACCGAACATCTCTTAGGCTAGTTGGAAATCATGAAGCAACAAAGAATCATGTGCGTGATTGATCGGGCACAAGAAGTCGAGATATGGAGGTTTAGCGGCATTAGGGTTTTGAAATTGTAGAGAGAGAGAAACTGTACGATCAATTGGAGAGAGAGATCGGAATTATAGGAATTTTGATTTACAGTTTCCTATTTTGAATGGATATAAAGACTTTATTACCGCTATAATTTCTTACCTTTCTCACACTTTGGGCCTTTTTTACAGGATCCTAACTCTCTCTCTCTCTCTCTTTCTATATATATATATATTATATATATATATATATATATATATAATAAGAGAGCAAAAATATATAATTGTCATTCTATAAATAAAACATATAAACAAATTTTTGGGAGCTGTTAGCGTGCGCCACTTAGTCCTCTCTAAAACAAGGTACATATTATAGAAATTGAATGTTTTTATTATAATATCTGTGTTTCTGGGGACCGAAGGGCGTTGGCGTCCGTTAACAACCACAGGGGGGCTTTCTTATCTCCCCCTACCCACCCCACCCGTATAGAAGAATGTACAACTTTTACTGAATGCTCTTAAACTTGATAGCCATGCCATGGAAAGGTCTGTACAGCTCAAATGTGAAATAAAAGATTTCTTTCATCTCTCTAGCCTCTACTTTATATCATGAGACTCTAAAAAAGACGTGTGAGAAAGAAACAAAGGAGTGGTCCCTTTGTTCTCAGCAAGATGCGGTCACCCACAGAGTCATGGGCGCCTGTAGGACACCCATCTTCCCTTCGATGGTGACGGTGTCTTGTAAGTGCACATGAACCCATGTTACTCTGTCCCTCATACTCTCCATAAGACAGCTTCAACTACTTGCAACATATAAGAGAAAACTAACCAAGTATTTCACTGTGTGTTTCTTTGGCATGAGGTAGACCTGGCAAACGGGTCAGTTCGGGTCGGGTTGGGTCATGGGTCAAAACGGGTTTGGGTTAAAACGGGTTCGGGTCAAAACGGGTCAATTAAAAAAATGGTTGTTTTAGTTCGGGTCGGAACGGGTTCGGGTCAGAACGGGTCCCGGTCAGAACGGGTTTCGGGTCGGGTCGGGTCAGAATTCTCTTTTTTTTTTTACTAATATGCATTAAACAAAGGGTGATTGCACAATTTTAAAAAAAGGGTGATTGCACCACAATTAATCGAAGAACATATTTTTTTTAAGTAAAAAATGTTTTATTTACCATGGATATATGGAATGGGTATACAAGGAAGTGCTAATTACATAATCAAATTCCCACTAAACAGATTAACACTATACAGCAAATTCTAGACAACATTAACAGCAGGTTAAACAGGTTAAATACAGCTTTAACAGCAAACATAATCATTAACAACAGCTTAAACACGTTCAATACAGCTATAAACAGCAAACAGAATCATCAACAGCAACTTAAACAGGTTTTAAACAGCATTAGCATCAGCTTAAACAGGTTCAATACAGCTTTAACAGCAAACAGAAGCATTAACAGCAGGTTAAACAGGTTTTATACAGCAAACAGAATCATTAATGACAGCTTTAAACATGTTTTATACATCAATACATATGTCTTTATGTTCCATCTTAATAAGTTTAAGCAATAATAACAAGCATCAATATTTAACCTTTAGCAATTTCAACTTCCTGATCCTCCCCAATTTCTACCATAGTCAAATTCGCAAATCTTATTCCAACATTTAATGGAGAAATAGAGATAACATACTGGATGTACAAAGATACCGTGAATATGCAACGATCTACAAAGATATTTAATCGGGTTTATGGGGAACAAAGATATTTAATCGGGTTTATGGGGAACGAAGAGGGTTGAGGGGAATTGAAGACTTCACGTCTTCACCCGTGGCGGCGGCGGAGACGGCGGCGATGGTGGAGGTTGGGCGTCGATGTTGAAGAATTGAAGATGATGTTCAATTGTTCAGTGAAATCAATGTTCTTCAAGGAATCAAGGTGAATTGAAGACTTCACCCGTGGTTTCTTTTAATCTAGAACCCCAATGACCCGCTATTCTAATTTAATCAATGACCCGTAGATAAGACTTACAAGTATTTAAATGCCCATTTTGACCCCCTTGTCTAAATTCTTTTATCCAAAATAACCCATTTTCTAAATTTCTTTACTCAAATTGACTCATATATTAGTTTTTGGGTCAGGATTGCCCCCTCTAATTTTGAAAGACCTGGGTAAATTTGAAGTTCTCAACTGGAACTAGATTTGCCCTTCTTGTTAACAGAAATAACGGATGAAGTTAACCTAATAGATTAAAATGGCAACTGTGAAACCTTTTTGGACCCACAGGCGAAAAATGAAACATTTGTACCAAACTGCCAAAATGACCCAAACCACAGGGACTAAAATGACATTTAACTCTTATTTAAAAATAAAATTTTTACTTCAAACTTTAAGTTGACTCGCTTTAAACATTCTGTTACATTTTTTTTCATGTTTTGTCTAAATGTTATGTTAACCGTCATTTGGAACACGTTCATCAGTTATACGTACAATTGTTTTTGGTTAATAATTTGCAGTCTTCATGTCTTCCCACAATGACGAAGGTATTTCATGCCTTTCGTACCAGGTAACTATTCTATATGGTTTGTGAAGGGTTAGGGTTTAGTGTACATTATATTTTTGTGTATTGTGTATATAGAGTTGATATGGAGTATTGGGGTTTTCATATATACACAAACATGGTTATAAATTTAGGAATTTTCATATGTTTATTGTGTTTATGGAGTTTTAATAGTTGTTGATTATTAGTATAATAACAAGGGGCTAAATTAAATTGCAGATTTTGGCTTTGTAGAGAAATAATGTCGCACTATGTAGTTAGTTATATTTGACCATATGGCCATGTCTTATCTATAATACGAAACTGGGTTTTTTACCCTTTTAGTTATTTTACACACGTATAAATTTTATAGCATTACGTACAAGAAAGTACAAACTGTTTTAAAGGGGGGTAAATTTGCACATTATCTAAACTTTTAAGACACTTTATGGGTATAACTAGAAAAGTAACCCGCCGCGATGCGGGGGGGGGGGGGGGGGCTAGATTTTTATTTATGTTAAGCTGTTGTCATTGAGTTACAACCATTAGGTTAGATACATCAGCTGGAACCAAGAGTTTGTACATTTGTTATGGTTGCTACTTAGGTTACTAACACTAAGTGTGTTAGTTACATAAGTTGCGCAAAATATATCAACACAATGTGGCTTGCTGAACTGCGGACTGCAGCTACGTTTTTTTCCTACCTGGCAGCTGTACAAAAGGTGTCTGACGTCCCTATCATTTCCCGCGTCCCTTCTTTGAAGTATTACTGGTATCATGGATGATAATTTATGCATATTAGTGTAAGGTATAGTTATAAATCTAAAGGACTATGGGTAGAGTTATTGATCAAACACATCACTATAGAGGTTTTGATATGCCTAGGATTGGTGTGTGTGTAATGTTTACCTGGCGATTCATCTTGAGGGCGCTTTTATTGGTTAAGCTTGGTGTTAGGTGTTTTTGGTGGAGGAACCCTCACATTTAACTACAAAAGTATAAAAGGTACAAAATTAACTACGCATCACTAACAAAAATTGAATACCAAAATAAACAACAAAGAATACGCTAATCTAGAATTGTTTTTTCCGGTAAAAAGAATTATATAACTTTAATTAAAGTATCAAACCGATATTAATATCACGAGTTTTGCTCTGTTGTATTACATGCACCATTGACAAGCTCAGTTTGAAACCTTTATGGTCAAGCGCGCGCACGATTGCATAATCTGTAAAAGAGTGAACAGAACATCATGAGCATTTTAGTTTTCAATTGCAAACACATGAAATGTAAGAGGCTAAAAAACAGTGACCTTTACAGTTAACCTGACAAACATTGCAAGTGTTGATGTTGCAATTTACTGAAGACAGTTCTTAAAGAAACGAATGCCCTGAAACAAAGAAATTCGGTGCTTATTATACAGAAAACACGCCTTTTTTTGACAGAAAAAAAATGTACACAAGTTGTTTATTGTACCTGCAATGCAAAACTGATGTCGGCTTCATCTACTTGCAACGAGTTTTAAACATTTTTTATCATCTCAGGATTGACCGAGTTTTAGAATTCCCTATAAAATGATAGCAATTTATAAGAATTTGCAACAAAAAAGACATTTTTATTGAATATTTAATAGATAAAAAGTCGATTGATAGGTGCAGATGGTTGGTTACCTGATCACCTAGCACTTTACACATGCATGAAAGTTCCATTATACCAACAGGTGGTATCAATGTTGATTTGCAGATATCGATATAAAACTTGTTCAACTGTAAACTAACTAATTTTGATTAGAATATATAGATATTTCATCTTTTATCATGAAAGAAAGATGATATGGTTATACCTCTCCTATTGTTGTATCCTTCTTTCCTTTACGAAACAGCTTCACAACAGAACATAGTACAATCTACACCAAATAGAGAGTAGGAAATTAGTCTACTTCAAAGGAAAGATCGGGTTGACCATTGACCCACTAATCTTGTTTTGACTTTTGACCATTCTTAGTATATAGAGAATTGAGTTTAGTTGTGTTTACAATGCAATATAAAAACAAATAGTTATCTAAATCTTTGAATGAAATGACTTAGACGTTTATGACCCGTTCACTTTGACCTATTTAAATGAAAACACTGAAACGAATGTGTTTAATTGTGTTTAAAACGGTACCTGTTGATGTTGTGGAAGGGATTGTATAGTGTCAACTATTGGTGATTTGTAAGCCCTCGACAAAGCAATAGCCACATGATCAACCCTCACCTACATGAAAATGAAGTAGAGAAAATTAGATAACTATTACCATGGATGTCAAAGCTGAAGTGCAGGTAGATTCTCTAAGCTCAGTTTCAAGCATCTCTATCGCACCCCTAAAAAGCGAAATAAAAGCTCTTTCCGCCTTAAAGAATTTACGAGAATTTGTAGACTGTAAAACAATTATAAATAATTAAAAAGAAATACCAACCTGCAAATACCAAGAGCTTTTCTCATATCACCAGATGTTGCAGCTACTTTCTGCATACATTCATTCATATGATGCATCTTAGAATTTATAGCAACCTTAAGTCTTTAATTACTTACAAACACATGAATTAAAACTTTAAGTCAAAGCAAAGATAAGTAGATAATATTATGGTGTACTTACGCGTGCACAGAGTTCCAGTGCTTGTGGCTAGAAAACGGTGTAAGGAAGTGCCCGATGAAACAAAACACCCTTAATATAATTTCTTTTGTTAAAAAATTGTTATATTTTCTAATTAAGTAGCTAAAGAGAAAGCGAAAGACCAATAATGCTCAGCATCAGCCGTTGTTTGAGAATCATGATGATTTGATCCATCGAGTAGGCTCGAAAAGACACAATAGCTGGCTTAACTAAAATAATAATTAAAAGTATAAGAGATATTAGAAGCAGTGTGTGGATGTCGAGTGTAATGGAGAGAAACAAAGTACTCACAATTTAGAGACTGTATTTTCCCGATACCTTACCAACAACAACCTGAGATATCGAAGAAGAATGATTCAAAACTTGGTTAAGGAACTTCTGCATTCATGCACGTGATATTTTAATTGTTAGCTTACCCGTCAATAGACCTTCTCCTGTTTCAGTACTTTTTTGTTTGCTTTCTCAGTCTTCATAAACTGGGTCAGTCTTGCTTTCCTTGTACCACGTTATTTATCAATGTTGGTTTTAAAATGCGTGTAGCGAATGCGTTTTGATCCCAAAATCCGATGCGTGATGCGCAATGAGTGAAGTGCACGCATCACGTATGCGAGGTGTTCTTTGTTTAATAATACTACAAAATATATATAGAGCTAATATTTTAACTTGTGAACCTTTAAACACTAAATTATAATATATTCTCATTATCTATAGTAAGATTTGTTCAATTAAAGATCTAATTTGTTCAAATACCAGTCAAGTCAACTGTATAAGGCGCCACATTAGACCACATCATGTGATGCGCGCATCACGGAACCGCAACACGCGATGCGATCCCATCATTGCATCATGTGATGCGTGCATTATGCGCTCCTGTTGCGCGCATTTTAAACCCAAGGATCAATAAAAGTCATCGAGAAGTTCCTGATCTCATTGCTTTTCTATCTTACAATATTTATTGTTTAGGCTCTAAATACCAAGTACAAATATATTGAAAAAGTCATTGAAAAGGTCTATGTGGTTGTGCTTCCTACCTCTCACTCCACGCACAAAACACCAATGAAGCTACATGTACACATGAGCAAAAGGCAGAAAACACCAATGAAGCTACATGTACAACAACACGTTGCATCAAATTTTTCAAAGTGTTGAGAATTTTGTTTTGGAGACATTTTTCAAAACCATTTGCATCATCGTTGGCGTACCTCCTAGCAGTTCCGATTCGCGGAGATTACAATGGGTACTACCGTCTTGAAAGTGAAGGTTCACCGGGTTCGTCGCTTTGCTTCCTGGGGAGACATTTGTGAAATTGGGTGATCTGTGTACGTTTAGTGGTAAAGATTTACAAGAGGGTGCGACGCATGTGATGAATCACCCACCGCACTCACTGGCCAATATAAGCATCAAGCCTTCAAAAGTGGTACAACCAAATGAAGCACATGGTACAACTCCTATTGCACACAAATGTTGCAAAATAGAGTATATATAAATATAAATGATCAATCAATCAATCACTGAACCAAGCAAATCTTCCTATTTATACATGAAGTTCATAAACAAATTGAAAACGATCTGAAACTTTATACATGAAGTTCATAAAAATTAACTTTGCAATCAGAAACTAATTAATTATACAACTTCAACATTTCACTAACCTAATTCCTATGTTAGTCTTAAGCAAGGCGCTATAAATGTATCATGTGATACAGAGGATGCTTACCGGAGGATTTGCCAGACCTCACCGGAACTCCCGATATCCGACTCATCACCGTCTCCGACCGTTGGTAGGATGCTATCGAGGGACGACACTGGTGAACCGATTGTCGGAACCCTAACCAGTGCTCCGTCAGCTTTCACTTTCTTTATGTAATCCACCGCTATTATGAACGTCGCATCCCCATCGTGAATCACCACCACCTTCGTCCGTTGTCTCTTCTCTCTCTGTCGTTGCTGGTGAAGAGGGGTAAAAGGGGAGAAACCTAATACTGGTGAAAAGGGGTAAAAGGGGGAAGCTAATAGTACTCGTGAGCCCTAAACAGTTTACAAACCTAAAAACCCAGAGTACAAATACCAAATACTTTGAACATCACCCTTACACAAAGTACAACCTTGTTATGCCTTTTAGTGTTGCAAATTAGAGTGTTATATAATATAACTAGTGTGATGCCCGCGCGTTGCGGCGGGTACTCGAGTGTTGCCAAGAATTTTAAAGAGATTCGGAGAAAAAATCTTGAACGTAATCTGTGGTGTAACAACAATGTATAAAAACAACTTAAAAAGAAGATTAAAGTCATACGAGCAAAGTTTTCGAAGTTCAGTTTTAGACCAAAAGTGGTTATTATAGAAGTTGAGCTGATGATCACCAAATGCAAATTATGTACATTACATACATACAACCGGACAAGACAAGTGAAGCATTCACACATGATAAACGCCTCTTAAGTTAGTACATAACTACATTTAACATGCTCCACAAAACAGTAAATTTCAACATTAGTCCCTGAGGTTATACAAAAGTTACAAATTAAGCCCAAAAGTTTCAATTGCATATATCAAATGAAATCTCATCTATAAGTTACTGTCTTTCTTTTCAATGTATCTGGCATCATTGAAAATCAGAGCGGGTGAAAGAGTGCAGTTCCAGCAGAAGCTTCATTTGCAGCACGATTACTTCCAAAATTCTTGCGGTTTGAGGACACGCACACGCTCACACTCATGCAGTCCTTGGTAGTCCAAGCCTCTTGCGGAAGTCCTCGTCCATTTGGGGGAGTCCATAGCGTAATTTGATTGTTGCTTCCCAATCAAGCACCTCCTTTGGCTTGGTTATCAATGGCTTTCTTTGTCGAGGATCATGCGTCTTTTCCACATGTATTATTTTCACTTCCGGGTTTATCGGCTAACATATGTGGTTTTGATACTCATATTAAATGCCAAATTCAAGGGCATTTTGGACATACAAATTCATCGGCATTTTGGACATAACAATAAAATTGTTAAAAAAATTCTAGAACTGACCTCTTTCACATTCTCTGCAACTTCAAGCATGGTGAATTCATCTGAGTGAAGAAGAAAACATAAAATTAGTCATCCAGTACACTACTAAAAACCAGCAATAGATATTCACATAAAAAGATATGCAATACCATAATATTGACCTGGATTTCTAAAGTTGAATAAAATAAATACAGACGTGTTTGAAGGATCGCTCAGCCTGACCCGTTTTAACTTTTAACTCAAACAAAAAACTATATGACCCGTTATGCAACCCGCCCTTTTCATCGTTTATAAAAAAAAAGTATTAAAAGAGCATGCAAGAACTGACATCTTCATCCTATTTCATGGCTGCTTTGAGATAATACATGGCACGCTCGGTTTTCGGAAGATCCTCTGCGGGGGTCCATATTCTCAGGGCAACTTTACGAACCGAAGACGTTGTGAACGTATCGTCTCGGCTCGCTAACTGGCCCACAACTAACGCGAACAGATAGCATGGTTTCTTGAACGGGTCCTCCCAAAGCGCAAAATGCTCTGTCATAACTCCTTCTTTCAGTTGTCCAACTCTTGAAATGGTACCATCAACAAGACTGATCTACAGTTTTAAAAGTAATCATGTTCATACTTGTACGTAGGCATTGCAATTTCAACATATTTCCATAAGAATTGAGTTTATTTCAGTTCTAATTTTTTTCCAAAGATATAAACACGTTCATCATAGGCGCAACACAGTTTTTAAAAAAGATGGGTGTTTTGACTCATTAACGACCCACCATTTCGTTACTTTTAAATAGGGGTGGCAAAATGGGTGGGTTGGGCATGTTTGGGTAATGGGTTAGGATGAGTTTATTAAGAAATGGGTTAGGATGGGTTTAGGTCAAGATGGATTTGGGCATGATAGGCTAAAAATATAAAAAAATTAAAAAAAAAATTAAAAAATTTTAAAAAGAAGAATGCGTTGGTTTTAGGGTTTACCCAGAGAAACCCATAATGACCCATGATGTTATTTTTTAAAGTTACTCATCTTGTCCCTCTTAACAATTCTTGTTAACCCAACTTAACTCATCTACTACAAAAATAATACCCATCCTAACCCAAAGTTGAATGTACGGGTTGATTTCGCCGGGTCTACTTTTAAACATGTATGAATCCAAGTCAAACTGAATGGAAACAAATGCATACCCCAAAATCAGTCGTATGATAAAAAAAGAATTATAGTAGAATTGCCGCTGCAAAAAAAAAAAAAACATAAAACAGTTAATATAACTCAAGATTTAAGACGAATTGCGGTTATGAAATCAAATAAGAGTAATTACCTAGAACCAAAGGAACGAAGCTAGCTCAAACGCGTTCTGCACAGAAGTTGGTCACAAGTTAGACACCCATATTAACCAACATTTTGGATTAGTCAAAACAAACAACAATCCAATGTGCTTTTTGACAATGGGGAAAAAATATGACATTATGATTATACTCTTTCACAACATACATCTGAAACACTACCACACTCATCCATTTATAATAAACACATGAATAACTTAACCTGTGCAATGAGCCAATGACTGCTGAGATTAAAAAAAAAAAAAAAAACACTTATTTGGGCTCGATATTATCTCTTAAATTATCCTCTGAAAATTTATAAATTCTCTTATCTTCTAGCATACTAAAAGTACGATATACCCCTTCGCAGTAAACTATATAAGTAAAAACCACCGGTATGTTAAGATTTTGATTATCATTTGTTACTCTAAAAAGCTTTAGAAAAGTAAACAAATTTTTACCATGAATCCAACACTACCCATGGTCAAAACATATTTGTTATAAAAAGCATATATTTTGGTTATAAAAAAAACATAAGCGATCTCTTTTGGTTAATCGGTTATTGGTGATTATTTCGATTCGGTTCGGTTAATTTACGTAGGAGCTCTATCATTTCATCCCAGCCCCTGACATATTCCTCAGTGAGGTTTTCAACAATTGTCCCTCTCTTTTATAACGATCAGCCATTTTTCACACTGAAATAAAAGATATATTAAATGAAATTTTTAACAAACCTTACCTTTGGCTCATCTAAAAGACCTGCAAATCAAAATTAGAAATTTTCCCATCCACACTTACCATTTATTCTTCTCTAAAGCAAAATGTATTCTACATTATTCTACATTAAAAACTTAATTTTCTAACGTATTTAGTTAAGTTACATCAACCAAACCCTAGTAACTCAACATGAAAAAAAAGGACTATTCAACTAACAAATCATACCTGTAGTAAGTAGTAACTCAACAAAACATTAAGGATCAAATTGAATGATTATCATCAGTGGTGTTTTGTGAGGATAGAAATTAGGTTTTTAAAAGATGAGAAAGAATGGTCGCTCCTTATTAAAGAATTGTAGGCATGTAATGAATTTCCAATCTTTACTTTGCTGCTAGCATTCAATGGGTAGTTTCCATTAATTGTTCCAGGTTCCAATTCATCGTCAATCAAGAATGATTTCATTGCCATAACCGATTAAACGTTTGATTTCATGATTAGTGTGCCACATTCATTAAAACCTAATTCATCGAATTCCTTACGTGGTTTCATATCTGATAGGGGATGAAGGGAGAGCAGGGCAGAATTGGAAGAAAATTGTGAAAATAGTGAGTTTTGTTTGAGACTTTTAGTCTGCCATCTTAAAAAATTAGTGTTAATTTACTATTTTGTACATGTGAAATGTTTTATATAGATTATTATTATATTATTACTAGGGAGAAAGCCCGTGCGATGCACTGCATGCATAATAGCTATTGTTTGTTCGTGGTAAGACGTCTGACACGGCCGGTGCATAACATGTAAGACAATACGCCTACAAAGGGGCGTGCTTAAACTTTATTAAATCATGGACCATAATTTGTTTCCTTGGCAAAACTTGTCGGCCAAAAAGAAGCGAAAAAAGATGTCTTCCAAGAAATTATTTGCAATTCTGATTTACTAATTCTCGGTATTCGGTAGCTATTTTTCTTTTTACTGAACCCGGCGGCCCGCCTTTTGCTTTTTTTTCTTTTCCTTTTCTGTTTTAGCAATTCTCGGCTCCAGCCTCCAGGTATACATGGTCTCACATTATGCAATGCACTCTTTAGTTCAATGACAATATTAATATGAACATGTGACATATATGTTCAACACAAAGACTCATATGTGGTGTTAGCAGCGTCGGCTCCAGGTTAGTGTGAGCCGGACGATCAGCCAAGCCCGGTAATTTTCGAGGCAAATATTTTTCTCTCTATATTTATATTTATTATTTATAAAATAGGTATGGATCTTAATCATCGTAAATATGTTGGGCTCAAAACCATTTATATGAAAACTGGTTACTATTTCAAGTTAAATGTATACATTCCTTTATGCTATTGAACTTGTTGTTTTGAATCATGTTAAAAGTATGTCAACGGCATGTAACCCCACTTGCCAAATATCATGCTAAACATGTCAATGTTGTGCAACTTTTCCTTTATGTCGTATATTACATGTTTAGCTAAATATGATAGTGTACCCGATGTTAACACGACCCATTTTAGCAAACAAAACATATCGCCTGCTCTACCCACACCAAATAAAAACGCCAAGTATTGCATTTATGATTTAATGGCCACATTGCACCCATACTACAAACACTGTGGTATTGTTATTGTTATGATCAACTTACCAAAACGACATAAATTTATAAACAGAATACATTTTTTTTTGGGAACTTTACTTTGTTGTTTTACCTATGTTAAATGAATCACATCATTAATTATTTTAAAACACGTAGCATACTGATGATATGAACCGGTAACATCTAACTGTAATAACTGTGTCGTGTCTATAATCTGCTTTAAGTTGGTCTTAAAAAAATTAACATGTATAATTTAGAATATTCTTTTCACACTCATTTATTAACATTACTAATTATTATTCTATTTGTATATTATTATTACTATTAATTACTATTATTATTAATAATAATCATTAGCGTCTTTAATCAAAAAGGCACAGCCCTGCCGCCCCCTAGCCGCCTACCTACTCGTGTTCGTAGCTCGATCGGAGGTATTAACACTATTATTATTATTAAAAAATATAAAAAATATTATTTATTTATTTATTTATTAATATCATTACTATTAGTATTACCGTTTTAGCATTTTCTTTTAACTAAATATTACTCTATCGCAATATATTACATTAAAATTTTTGTCTCATGTGTATAACATTACTAAGAAAACCTGGATTCTGATGATCATAATTATGATTATCATGACTCCTTTTTGTTGTAAATATCAATGTCGGTAACATAATTATCAAAGATTTATATTTATTTCGATGTAGATTGCATTTAATATACGCCCTAATAATATTTTAACGACAAATACCAGGTGGGGTATAGGAAACATACCAACGAAGTACTTGTTTTCGGTTGGTTGGAGATCCTCAAACGCCGTAAGCAGGAAAGGGTAGTGTTCAAAACGACCGCCGTCATCATCAACCCGCTTCACAGTTGTCGAACCATGCAACCTAATCACAAATGGGCTGTCTTTAAGAACCCGATACTGATTTGTAGGTTGCACGGCGAAACCGTTGACCAAATATACACCGCCCTCTTTGAGTTTGTCAAAGAAATAGTGGGCAATGTTATTCCTTGCGGTGCAATGCATCACACCTCCCTGCGCAAATAAAGGCGTAGATTTTTGTTTCAGAATCAAAAGTAGAAAAGCGTAAGAATGTGGGATAGCAGAGGGTAAAAAACTACCTTTATGCCAGTGACAATATAATCGGTGCTCATGTACCTGCCGTTAACACTTGTCACATCCCATTTTCTACAAACCATTATCATGATAGGTCCGGTGCTCCCTTCACGGAGTTCACTAAGGAACATATGACTGCTTGTACCACCGTCGGACGTTTGCAAACTAAGGGAGCTGGCCATGGCAATAGAGGAGGAAAGGAAACTATGAACCTACAAACATAACAAAGCCGACAATCTTATAGCATAACCAAAGACCGTTCAACTGTCTACAAATTAATCATATCCTAATGAATGATATTAAATGACAGGGATATTCAAAGAGGCACAATAAAACAATGCAATTTAATTAATTTTAAAGCGACTTTTGGTATCCTAACTTGTAGTTAGAGTTTCTTGAATTGATTTTTATATAATGTTAGACTTTATAAAAGAGAACAATTTATTAAGAAATACCTACCACTTGTACACTATTAATTATGAATGTGATGGTTCATTTATATGGCTTCGGACACCACATGATTTATAAAAAGTTTAATTCTTTTAATTTGACTTAAATACATATTTTAGAGTTGTGTGGCTAACCTAAATATAGTATCATTAATGAACCTTAAAAAACCATTACCTATTTTTCCTCGTAACTAACAATTTAAAAAAGAACAAATTAATCAAATTTGCATGTGATATTGTGATTGAAATTTTCTTTTTAATTAAGAAGAGTTCTCAGACTAAGCTATGATCGAAGCAATAAATATATCCGCAAAAATTAAATTAAGGTTAAAAAAGTTAATGTGTTTGAAAAGGGTAAAACCGTCATAAACTTATATGATATTTTAAGTTTATACTGGGTATATATCACATTCACGTCATAAAATAAAAAATTCATCAAAATTTTAGAAAAATGTGGAAAAAGAATAAATACCGAGATAGTCCTTGAGCTCAAGGTAACCAATATCCAATAAAGGAAACAGACGCGTTGCTCCTGAAATAAAAAAATAATAATCAAGTTAAAGTCTAATAAACATAAATAAAATCAACACATCCTAAAAAAATATAAGACCACCGAGATGTTTAATTGTAAGCATTTAACATACCGAACGATATAATGACAAACGAAATCAGAGTACCAACAACTCCAAATGAAGTAATGGTCGTAAAATTGCGGAAAAATTGCTTATTTTTCACTTGAAACCTGTTGAAATAATATAAATGTAATTATAAAACATTAAAAAATATTAAGACAGTTACAACTTGAAAGACACAAATGTATTTAAGAATCTCATAATGAAGGTTGTAAAAAAGTTGATATAACTAAATTTTTAAGTATATATAGATGTTTAAAGTTTTTTATTCCTTTAATTCCTTTAAAATTCCTTTAATTCCATTAATTCAGTTACGTTATCTTTAATTTTATTTTAAGTCTAATTTGTTACAATTATAATATTAATTTTATTAATTTGAAGAAAGAATGTATTTAAGAGACTCATGTATTTAAGAGTCTCATTAATGAAGGTTAAAGTAAATGTTTAAAGTTTTTTATTCCTTTAATTCCTTTAGAATTCCTTTAATTCCATTAATTCAGTTACGTTATCTTTAATTTTATTTTAAGTCTAATTTGTTACAATTATAATATTAATTTTATTAATTTGAAGAAAGAATGTATTTAAGAGACTCATGTATTTAAGAGTCTCATTAATGAAGGTTGTAAAATAGTTCATATAACTAAATTTTTAATTATATATAGATATATAGATAATTCAGTTACATTATCTTTAATTTTATTTTAAGTCTAATTTGTTACAATTATAATATTAATTTTATTAATTTGAAGAAAGAATGTATTTAAGAGACTCATGTATTTAGGAGTCTCATTAATTAATGAAGGTTGTAAAATAGTTCATATAACTAAATTTTTAATTATATATATATATATATAGGTATAGATAGATATATAGATAATTGGAATTATGGATTACTTCTTCATTCATCGTCGATCCAGGTATAATTGGCGTCTCTTCCTTCCCCCTTGAATGGAACTCTGGTATAATTCAGACATTTAGGGGGTGTTTGGGTTAGCTTATTTTGAAGCAACTTATGACTTATTAACTTATAAAAGTTAATAAGTTGTTTTTTGAGTGTTTGGGTTAGCTTAATTTAAAGGATTTTGTGTGTGTGAGAAGTCATTTTTGAGAAGTCAGAATTTCTGACTTCTCACTTATGACTTATATAAGTTAATAAGGGTTTGTTTGGTATGTGGTAATGGAATAGACGGAGGAATGGAATGGACGAGGTAATGGAATGGACAAGGGAATGCAATGGATCATTACCATTCCATGTCTTGTTTGGTTACCATGTGTTAATGGAATGAATTATTATTGTGTATTGTTCGGTAGGCAAGAAAAACGGAGTAATAAAATCAACGGTGAGTGGTGGTGGTGGTAGTGATTGTGGGTGGTTATAGCTGGCGGTGGTGGGTGTCGGCGGCGACGATGGGTGGTGGTGGTGGCGGCGAGTGGCGGTGCGGCGGTGACGACGAGTGGTGGTGGCGGCAAGGTGGCCGTTGGTGGTGGGTGGCAGCAGAGATGGTGGTTGGTGGCGGCGGTTGATGGTGGTGGTGGCGTCGACAATGGTGGTTGGCGGCGGCGGCGAGTGGTGTTGGTGGTTGGTCGCAACTGTGGGTGATAACGGTGGCGAGTGGGTGGCGGTGACGACGGTGGCTGTCGGGGTGAGGTGGTGGCGGGTGGCGGCGATGGCGTCGATGATGGGTGGTGATGGTGGTGGGTTGTGGCGAAGGTGGTGGGTTGTGGTGTTGTTGATGAATTGTGCAAGAGGGGATGGAATGGAAAAAAAACATGGGGGGTGGAAGGAATGATTTTGAGGGAATGGAATGACTTTTGGAATGGGTGATTCCATTCCATTGACCAACCAAACACTCTTTTCTTCATTCCCTCGTAATCATGCATTCCATTCCACCTCTCATTTCTGCATACCAAACACTACCTAAGTCATTTTGAGTAGGAATGCCAAACACCCACTTAATTGCAGTCATTCAAAATTAAATTGATAGCATGTAACCGATACCCATCTACCCCTGCTCTCCTTTGTCACCCTTCAACCGATGCCTCATCAATTAAGAAACATCAGTTACAAACCCTAGCAATTTATAAACCCTGCTCATCGGCTCCAATTAATCTGTGATTTTCTCAATTCTGCGCTGTTTTGGTTATGTTATATCGTCTCCGATATTGTCTCAATTCCTTCCCCCAACATAGAAACACTAGAAATCGATGAACGAGAGTAGAAATCGGTTAAATGGTACCTGTAATTGCACTCGTTTTGGGTTAGATTCAAGAAAGGGTGAAAAACCGTTGTCCTATGGTTCGGATGGAGAGGTTTGTTTTTGGATTTGCTTGCACTCGTTTTCTCCCGTTTTAACCTTTCGGTACACGATGCCGACTCATTCATAGTTCCTGGATGTGATTGTCAGTTTTGTGAATCACATTACTTGAATGTCTTTGTGGGTTGTGAGGGCTTTTTAAAATTGATTGTTGTTCTTTTTTATTTAAGGTTTGATTAATTTTGATCTTTAACAACAATTTTCTTTCTCTGTTTGTTCATTTATCTCAATTGTATTAAGTTATATTACTTAATCAGATTTTGTATTGTATTTCTTAGCATTTCAGATGATCGAGCTTTCCAACTATTTCATCAGTTGGTCCAAACGGTTCAATTATTCATTACGAACCAGAAGCTAAAACATGTGCGGAACTCCATCCAAATCGCATGTATCTTTGTGATTCTGGAGCTCAGGTTCTTCTTACATTTTCTATGCAGTTTTTTGGCTTACATTATACTATTTACTTACTAAAATTATTCACTACATTTTTATTGTGTTTTTCTTTAAAAGTATTTTGATGGGACAACGGAAACGGATATAACTCGGACCGTTCATTTCGGAAAGCCTTCTGAACATGAATAAAGATGTTATACTGCGGTATAGTATTGGGCTTACATTTTATCTTTACTGATGTGTTTATTTTTTATTGTTAGTAATTACATTATTTATCGTCATGGTTTTGTGTTAATCGTCCCTCCTTAGAGGATGTTTATTCATTTTGTTTCAAACAGGTTAAAAGTTAAAGGTTAAAAGTGATATTATGAGAGTTAAAAAGTGTATATGAAATTGCCCAAAAAAAAAAAGAAAAAAAAACACATGGGTCAATGTCTACCTGATTGACATGGTCCTGCTTTGGCCATTTTTATGAGTTTGGTTGTTTGACCCATTAAAGATTAGACTTGACTCAAAGAAACCTATTCTAAGTAAACGGGTCGAAATTGCCACCTTCACTTATTTCATTTCATTCTTATATGTGTTGTATATATATTGTTTTATGGTTTCCACTAGAAGTGGACTTTCATTGGAGGACAAACTCCCTGTGAATCAGTTACATAAGGCGAAGCATTTTCTTTTTCTAATTTGTCAACCACGTTAATGTAGGGTGTCAGCAAGGGAGGCCTAAAAGGAATCGCCCACATAACAGGAGGTGGTTTAACAAATAATGTCCCTCAAGGCCTCGGGGCCCGCATTTACAACAACTTTTGGTCCGTTCTTCCTATTTTCAAGTGGATCCAAAAGGTGTAGTTATGCTTACAGGTGGGAAGATGGGCGTTGTGGGGCGGGACGGATAATGGATTAAAATGGGTTCGGGCCGGGTTCAGATTTTTAACAATTTATATTTTAACAGTTGTTCCTTTTCCAGGATGAAAACATTGAAGATGCTGAAATGAAGCGTACATTTAATATGGGAATCAGGATGCTAGCGAAGAGGCTGCCCAAAGGAAAGAGGTAGTATTCGACTATTTAGTTATGTGATCTTGATTACCATTAAGTATGTAACTTAGGCTCTATATGTTTGATCTTACACATGATTTGCACAAGATAAAGATAGTAGAGGTGTGTATATGTTTAAGTTCTTGAATTTTAAACTGAATGTGAATGACTCTTCGTATTAGCATATATTATTGATACATAGGTATTTTGAATGTAAGTAAAGGATGTAAATCACTTTATGAGCCTTCCAATCTGTTTAATGGGTCATTTTTAGGTCCCTTATTTCATCTTGCCCGATTACCTCATTAGAGAAAAAATAAAAAATAAAATTAAATAGATATACCCCAATCTGACCCATTAATAAGGAAATGAAACCTTCTTACTTGCAGCATCATGGAACAGTTGTGTAACTATATAATTTATTAACTATTTTCGGTGTTAAAAGTATAAAAATGCTTGCAGGTCAATCCAACTTGACCCGAATGCCCAATTTGTCACATCTAAATTGTACATTTTTTCTTTCTTTTTTATGTTATTATTTGCTAATGTTAAACTGGTTGCTACAAGCTCAGAACCAACGGACCATGTTATCAAAATATTTGGTACCCGATGAAAGAGGCCACAACTTGTTTTTGTTTTTGTTTTCTGTTTGGGCTGTGGTTTGATGAGCTATGTTTGTTTTTGACCATGCTGCCTTTCAATCAACATTCATCTTCAATAATGTTTGTTTAATTTTCAAGTTTCAAAATCTATATTTATTGATCTCAATTACATTTTAAATATTTTAATTATATTTAATTGTTTTATTAATATATATTTATATATATATATATATATATATATATATATATATATTATTTTTAATAATGTGATTTAAAAAATTTTTAAAAAAGAAATGATGTTTTCGCCTAAAGTAATAAAATGTTTGATGTACAGGCAACTGAAGGTACATGTTGGTACACCGGTAGGGGTGTAAACGAGTCGGGCATAGTGCGAGCCTCCACTACTCAAGCTTGGCTCGTCATGTTTTTATGAAGCTCGGTTCGGTTCGGATTTACTTATTTGAGCTCGAGCTCGGCTTGCAAGTAAAACCCAAATCTTGAGCTCATTTTGAGCTCACAAGCTTAAACATACTTTATATTTCTAGCTCGAGCTTGTTAAGTCTCGGTTTTTATATTAAGATGCTTTTGATTCCTCAACAACACTCTTTTAGGATTTTCACTTTGCACTAAATGGTAATGTGTTCGGGATTATTCAATCTACCTCACTGTTTTTTTTTTTTTTTTGTTCAATACCATGACAAACGAGTCGATATTGTTCAAACAACATATGAGGCGACAAAACAGACGCACCCGCCCCAAAGCGCGGGCATTCCCACTAGTAGCCTAAAAATGATGATGATATTTGCATGTCTTTGCAATTAATCTTGCTAAGAATTTTTTAATGAAAGAAATTAGAATGGTAAGTGAGAATTTGATGATATTTAATGGAAGATGTAACAACTTGGCAATGGCGATTAACTGAAAATTTTACATTTTAGTGTTTCCGTCATTTAGATTTACAAAATGATTGTCCCACTACAATACAATTCAAGGATAAGCCTCTATGGTTCCTTGCTGCCCGCACTACCTTTTGCTGATTGTGCAAAAGATGATCGTGGAACTTACACCAATAGTCTGGATTTTTTTGCAGAAGTAGGTGTTTTGAACCAGAAAAGAGTGCTTCTAGGTGCCCTGAAATTTTTTGAGTGAAGATAGGTAAGTCATCGTTTGAAACAGTGACTTTCTTCCAAATTTTTGCAAAAGCTGCACATACTGCAATCGTTACACTCGCATTCATACTTCAGTTATCCTTTACTTCTATGGTGGTTTATTCTCTTTTTTTTTTCTTTTTCTTTTTTTTTTCTTTTTTGTCTTTGATTTGGATTATACCAAAGTAATTGATGAATAATCAATGACTATACCAATGACTATGATCAGCGGCAGACCTATAGTGTTACAAGGGGTAACCTCCGTTGCCCTTGACGTTCTAGTGACGCTCCGACGGTAGTGTAAATTTTGGAAAAATTTGACGTGTTTCCATTTCGTTACCCCTTTTCTTTTAAACGTTACCCCTATGCGGATTTTCTAGATCCACCAATATTCATGATGATTGGTCTTCAAGTATTCCTTCCAAATGCATGAGAAAAAAAAAACCCTTTTTTGAAACGTTACCCCTATGCGGGGTGTTTTTGTGTTTTGCGGGAAGATCAAGCTCACGGCTCAGGAAAGATCAAGAAGATTAACCTTATTGTCGAAACATAAGCCCAAACTAATCACCAGATTAGTTCTGTGTTTCTCCAGTTAACCATATAAGTAAAAAAAAAAAAAAGAATTAAAACTCAACAGCCAATATATGAGATGAGATTTCCAGTGTTGCAATAAATTTCTTCAGGTATAAAAGCATGTTTTTATATGTTGATTCATATTGCATTAAGGCTTCTTCAGAGGATTCATCTGAAACCTCAGAAGGGGGAAGTATTCTTGGGCTTGAAGGAAGAAGAAGTTAGCCACAATTTAATCTTCTTAAAAACTCAAACTTTTTACCAACATTTTCTAAAATTTTACACTTGATTATATTATATAGTGGGACGCAATTGAAAACAAGCCCATGGTTGTTATATATGGTGGAGGAGCAACTCTTGGTCTATGGTTATCTTCTACAGTTGTTCAAGTAATCAATGGACTTCCTGTGGTAAATGAACCTACGTCAAAAAAAATATTAAGAAAAGTACAAAAATTTGATGTCTCTGTTGCAAGCAGGTTCCCAAGTTCTTGGAACTGGTAGGATTTGGATACACCATATAGTTCATCTACATCTATCGATATCTTGTCTTTAATGTTAGCCATCATCTTTAAAATTTGTTGTATTTGTTCCTTTCTTGCATACATTTTGTTTTTATTCTATTTTTTTTTTCTTTTTAATGTTCACTTTATACTACAAAAATTGTTAGAGATTGTTGTGGATGAAATAAAATAAGTGTTTGTGTGAGTATGATAGAGATATAGATAAAGGTTTGATGTGAAATGTTTTCGAAAAATAAAGTGTAGAGAAAAATAGGTTTTTTAGTTGAATTATATAGGAGATGAAGTCTCCAATGTGAATGCTCTTAGTGTATATATGAAATATTTATATATTTATGGGTTATATCATCTTTATTATTCAAGCCGAGTAATACACGAGTTCCTTTATACAACCCATGTAACACACGGGAACTTAAACTAGTTAACAGGGACCTTGACCGGGTAGCCACCAATGCAGTCAAACCATGCTTCCCCCATGAAGCCACCTGGTGGAATAGTCTTTAAAGCGGTCCAAACCAGACTGTTACACTTGAAACCCGACCCGAATGCAATCTGCCAAACACGATCCCCTTTCGAAACTCGACCTTTAGCCTCCATGTAACCCAACTCATACCAACAGGAACTGCTTGACGTGTTGCCAAACCGGTGCAACGTCATCCTCGATGGCTCCATATCCTGGTCCGTTAGATTCAAACTCTTCTGAACCTCATTCAGCACCGCCTTACCGCCAGCGTGTACACAAAAATGCTCGAAAGCAAGCTTAAAATTGGGTATGTATGGCTTCACATTCATCCTCAGTATCTTCTTTTTCACAAGTGTAATAAAAAATAAAAATTGCTCAGAAAAGGGTAACACTAAAGGTCCTAAAGTTGTTATATTTGTCTTTAGGGCGTCTCCAGCAACTCTCATTAGGTCCCGGGAAAGTGAAACTCCGATAATACCCTTGTCGTCTTCTCTCTGCTGCACGCTGTTGTAGCATTCATCGTCAGATGCTTTATTGGTTCTGATCATATGGGCTAACACGTATTTGGAGCGTGCTCGATCACTATACTTGTTGGAGAGGATTATTGCAGCACCACCCATCCGGAAAAGGCAGTTTCCTAATATCATGGAACGATCATTTCCCAAGTACCAGTAGAGGGACATGGCTTCAATGCTCAAAACAACAGCGTACGTGTCGTGGTGAGTCTGGAGAAGAGTTTGAGCTAAGCTGATAGAAATAAGACCCGCACTGCAGCCCATTCCGCTCAGGTTGTATGTCACGATATCAGGTTTGAGCTTGTAATGGTTAACTATCATGGAGGTTAGAGACGGGTTAGGGTTGAATCCGCTGCAATTCACTATCAAAATACCAATATCTTGTGGTGCAATTCCCGTCTTTTGAAACAAAGAGTCTAAGGCACCATACATGACCATCTTGGCCTCGGCCATGGCTACCTCCCAATTTAGTTGTGGGGGCTGAGCCGCAGGCCCTGGGGGGACGTATGTCTCGTCCCCTAAACCAGAACTATTCATGACGCGTTCTTGAAAATACATTGTATCTTGATTGAACACCCCCATCTTTTGTGAGCTTTCCAAGATGCTTTGAGTGGACCTTTTAAGGTTGTCATCGGGTTTGAAGCAAGTGAAGTCGACAAGATAGGTGGGTCTTGAACGTTTTGCTAAGTAAATTTGTGAAACTAACAAGAAGGTGGTGATGATCCAAAAATGGTGGAGTTTGAAGTGAAGGATAGAGAGAGTGAGATGAATGAGGAGTAGATATAAAGATGCATGGCTTAGTTTTATGGATTTGAGGTCTAAATCTTGTATGAAACCAATTAGTTTTCGATGGAATTTGATTGTAAGTTCAGCCATTAAGAGATCAAAGATTAAACGAGTTGCAATGAAGGGAAAGAGTTCATTTATTAAGAAAAAGAGACTCAGAATCAACTTTGGAGGGGAGAAAGGTATGGAACAATTATTAACTAATGAAAAGGAGATGGGTAGGGGCTATTTATGCTGATGTTGAAATCAACATTGTAACTTCTAAAATTGGAGTTCCCAACTTCGGGCTGGTTTACTTTTGGTCCCATCGATTTTCTTGGCATACAAAGTTGGAGAACATCATATATATGTACTTCTCAATGTTAATTATATTTATATGTGATGCTAATATAAAAAGGCATTTTGACTATTTAAAACATACACGTATGTACACACATCATGTATAAAAGACAGGGCCGTCTTCGAAAAAAAAAGGGCCCTGTGCAAAATAAAAAGTTTGAGCCCTATTAAAAAATCTTCATTTAATATAAACGCATCAATCACTAAAATTTATGTGGATGTAATTTAAAAAGTTATTTTTAGCTAAGTCTAGGAAGTAATTTATTAATTAAAGGGAAATATGCAGTTCACAAAATTAAGCATTAAATGTCATTAACAAAAAAAAAAAAAAAAAAAAAAAAAAAAAAAAAACCAAAAATTAAGAATTTGGATACACCGAGATTAGAACCTGCATCTACTTGTTGTTTAACCAAGACAACAACCACTAGTACAAGACCTTATTTAATTTATCTTTCGATTTAGTGCATATATATTCTATCTTATACAACGTAAATTCTTTACAAAATTAAAAAGATTTGGGCCCTCGGAAGATTTGGGCCTTGTGCCATCGCCCACCCCGCACCCCTACGGCCGACCCTTATAATAGATACATATATATATAGAGATAATTATTTCAGAATATTATTTTTTTAAAAACACAAATAAAAAATCTAAACTATTTTTTTTTCTCATGGGTCATATTTTATAGATCCTATACAACTTACTTATTTGTAGATATGTACATAACAAACCATTAAACTAATTTATTCATTTATTTAAATTTTTGTACCAATTAGCTAGAAATGTGCAAGTTATATAACTTACGCATGTGTAGATATATATACTTATAGGAACAATCAAACTAATTTGTTCATATTTGGTTTTAACTTTTAAGAAAAGACGAGTGAGAAACAATAACCACATAAGTGTCCTCCTCCGGCCGTTCAAAGTAAAAGTATATGCCCTTCCTCCTTTAGTAATATTAATAGTTGTGCCAATAATTGATGTGTTCGTTGTTGACCAAGTAAATAAAAGAAAACACTATATTAGATTGTTAGAGCCCGCAAAACTATCATGTTATGCTAAGCTAGTCATGTTTACGTCTAACATAGCTAGTTTAACTAAATGTGTCATTTTTCTAAGCACTAACACGGAGATGTATGATAAGCGGGTTACACAACACGACAAGTTTAATAGGATTAAATGTAACTAGTCACATCTAACACGATTAACTATAAACATTTCAATGACACAACAAATTTAACACGATTATAGACGCAGCTTGCTAAACACTATTGATAAATTATATGACGTACACAATTAACACGATAAATTAAAGTTACCAAAAAATACAATCCACATTTAATTATAATGAATTAAATTATATTAGAAATTCAAAACTAAGTCGTTTTGATAAACATGTCATAAATGTGTCGTGTCAGCACGATAACCTAGTTGACACGATATGCATAGCCGGCCCTGGAGGTGGGCGGGGAGGACCACCGGCCAGGGCCCGATATTTCGAGAGGCATATTTTTTTATAAAAGAAACCCGATATGTATATGTAAAATATTTTTTTAATAGGGTACACATATACAAACACCAACATAGGCCCCTTTACAAAACTATTCTTATGGTTTAGATTTGGTATTGACCCCTTTGCCATTAGGTTTAGACCTTTAGTGAACCCAATGCCCAATTTGGTTAAGGCCTAAGGGCACATTTTTAAGAGTTCGAACAGGGTACACGAATTCTCAGGGCCGGCCCTAACGATACGTTAAGTTATGCGTAAACTTAAGAAGGTTGAACTTGTTTAGACACGTTTTTAATCTGTTGACCCGTTATGACTTGAACCCATTTACCCCAAACACCAACCTGTTTAACTTTGGGTCGAGTTATATATGTCGTTTTAACAGGTCGTATCATAAATTGTTAGTTCTACGCTATGTCAAAAAGTATGTATAACATAAATTTCAGGATGAATTCATAACTCAAGCATGCTTCATTCGGTTCTTAAACATACAGATGGCATATAATTCAGGTTACAACACAAAAAAGATTGCAACTTCTGTTAGTAAACCGATATACCACGAATAATACACAGAGGGGAGTTGAGGGTGTCGCTCAAATTATGTCACGAATCACCAAATCTTCAGCCTGAATGATTACCACTTGTAAACAATTGCCCTTTTCACCCTTTCCTTCTTCAACATTTTTAAACACCAAATTAGATTAGAATTATGAAACAAAAACCAAGAACTGGGTTCAAGAGTCTCACCTGTTGTCATCTGTATTTGATTCGGTGGTCCAAACTATATCCTTCAATCCTGATGAAAAGTTCTTGTAGAACTGCCATTCGATACAACATATATATAAATAAATAAATAAACATAAAATGTAAATATATATATATAAATGTGAGATTACACTAATGGTAGATATTGATACTTACATTGTGAAACTCCAATGTGTCACCCCCAGTTTTCCTAAGCTCCACCATGTGCAGTGAGGGGGCCACTTCAAAAACCTCTGTAGCCACGGCAAGGTGGCCCTTTCTTCCGGTCTTGTCGCCTTGTAATTTCATCTGTAATGACACATTTCATTAAATACAGTTTATAATATGACCATTATACGTAAACTATCATATTTTGATGCAAGTTTAAGAAGGCATAAATGTCATAAATTTGAAAATGGGCATATGCGATATTATACCTTGTAATTTCGTTTGTGAACATTGAAACCCATGGGTTTTGCAGCTTCCTCAATTTTAGACATGATCTCATTAGCAGGACACTTTGAAGCAAAACTTGTTTCTCTCTTTACAAGACCCTGTTTTGTGGAAGCCCAAATTAATAATTATATTTTACATTCATAGAAAAAAAACTAATATTTTTCCTTATTTTTCTTAGTTAAGCAACCTTTTATAAAAAGAACTTTAACATACCTTCTGCTTCTCAAACATATTTTCTAAACTGAAACTTTGTGACCGAGATATCAACTCAAACGCGTTCATGGATTCAGGTTTCTCTTTCTTTTCTGTAACAAGATGTTCCTGAAAATGACAAAAATCAAATGAACCGATATACAACATTGAACAAATTATTTGACCATGTTTAAAATACCAACTACCAACAACCATACCCAGTAAATCCCACAAATAGCAAAGCTACCTATAGGGTCTGGAGAGGGTGAGATGTAGACAGACCTTGCCTCTATCCCTAGGGATAGAGATGCTGCTTCCAGAGAGACCCTCGGCTCCAAAACGAACAGCACACCGACACACCAAGATTTGACCATGTTTAAAATATGAGACAATAATCATTAACTTATACCTTTGATTCATTGAAAACAGCATCAACATCATCAAGATTCACATCCCCATCCTGCTCAAAATGTGGGGGTTTATACCCTTTCTTGAACCACTCATTTCCCAAGATTTCAGGAATAGTTATTCTCTGAAATGGAGCTTTATGTCACAAATATAATTTCGTAATCTATATATAATAAAAGATCAACAACGCCACTCACGGTGTTGGGGTTCGGATCAAGAATTCGTGCCAACAGTTTCTTTGCACCAGATGAAAACCATGGTGGGCATCTATAGTCAGCCTTCTCAATCTGAAAAAAGTTTGATGTTTCTTCAATTACAAATAAGACATGCTTCATTATTTTACACGAGAAAAGTCGAACAACGCAATTTTGGTATATTAAAGTCCTATACTTGTTAAGAAAATACGAATGAGTCACCCAACCCAATATATTATAGTCCGTAAACTAGTCTACTATACTGTACTTGTAACTTTATTTTAATAATGACTTGTTGCCTCTTAAATTGGTCAAAAATAAGATATAATTTTTCTTGTGCATACATGTTGACTAGTTTAGGAGGTAACCAATCATTATTTTAAGTTTTTTCTTCACAAATACACGCATTTTAGAGAAGGTTAGGGGCTTTAATATACCAAGATTGGGTTGGCTGATTTCTTCATGCATCTTTTTGAAAAGTTGGGTGTCAATCGTTTCGGGTTGGCGGGTTGAAATGTGCAACACGAACCAAACCCTTATTACTATCCGTATCAAAGATTTCAACCATAACCCGAACACGACCTGTTTAACTCATTTTTTTAAATGGCACATACATGTTGACAAGTTATACGCGAGTTGTTGGGATGTAGTCGGGTTATCAGTAACATGTTTAATGGTGAGTATGAGTTTGACAAGTAGTTAATATTAGGGGTGTAAACGAGCCGGGCCGAGCCCGAGCTCGACCAGGCTCGAGCTCGGCTCGTTAGGTTTATATGAAGCTCGAGCTCGAGCTCGACTCGGTTCGAGACTACTTCTTTGAGCTCGAGCTCGGCTCGCGAGTAAAACCCAAAGCTCGAGCTCGGCTCGACTCGGCTCGAACTATTTTTAGAACAACCTTAAACGAGCTAAAAGCTCGGCTCGAGCTCACTTCAACATCTATTAAACGAGCCAAAGCTCGGCTCTTGCTCGGCTCATCAATGTTATCATCATTATTAATATATTATATATAAAAAAATAAAATTTTGTATGGGCTCGTTTAGGCTCGCGAGCCTGAACAAGCTTTGTATTTCAGGATCGAGCTCGGGATCGGGCTCGTTAAGGCTTAGCTCGTTCGAGCTATTAACCGAGCCGATCACGAGTAGCTCTCGAGCCTCTGGGCTTGTTTACACCCCTAGTTAATATAGAATGACAAACCTAACATTATTATTACAACCCAGGTAAAATAGAACACGAAAAAAAATAAAAATTAAATTTTAAAAGTTATTTTACTAACTACTCAAACGGGTTAATAGGTCAACCCGTTTTTATATGGGTCAACCCGAACCCTGCATGATTTTAAAATGGGTTTACCTGAACACACCCTGTTTTTTCATACAGGTCGTGTTAGTCAACCCAAAATCTGTTTTTTTCGTGTCATATTTCGGGTTGTGTCAACTGTCAAGTATTGCCGCTTGTAAAATAACAAAGTATGATGGATCTTTATTGTATTTTCCCTAAAAAGATTTAAACTTACTTTCCTATACAAACCCATGAGGTTTGCTTCATCAAATGGTAAGTATCCTGCCATAAGGACAAAAAGGATAACTCCACATGACCATATATCAGAGGCTGCACCATTATATTTCTGTAGAGTGAGCACCTGAAAAAAAAATTTTTTTATGAAATGCAACAACTCAAGTAAATTTGCACCATTTACATCAGTAAACTTTGAAGCTGTAATTACCTCAGGAGCAACATAATTTGGCGTCCCACAGGCCGTATGTAACATCCCATTTTCCTATATAACAATAGATTTTAAATATATAATTACCATCAACAAGACACTAGACAATCGTCCACAATTTTTTTTTTTTAAACTAACATACCACTTGCTGAGATAATCCAAAGTCTGAAACTTTTAGAACACCATACGAGTCCAAGAGTAGATTTTCAGGCTGCAATGTATGAATATCAACAACTTATTCAAAGTAACAAAACAGCACATTGTTGGAACAACTTAACAAAGTTGTACGAACTATAAAAGGTTTTTGCGGATTACCAACATAATATCCTTTGCGGGAATGAAGATGAACATAGTTAAATAAATAGTTAAACAATAATAAAAAATAGCGAAGGTAGGATGAACCTTGAGATCTCGGTGATACACGCCTCTACTATGACAGTAATCAACAGCATTAATTAGTTGCTGAAAGTATCTCCGAGCTTCATCTTCTTGAAGCCTCCCATGTTTTGCCTGTATAGTAACATTACACATAAGAAAACAGGAACAAGTTGTCCAAAAATAATCTTCAAGGAGTGGCGCACTCGCTTAATTCTCCTCTAGTAAAGTTTACTAGCTAGAATCAAACTTGTACTAGTTTCCCGCTTAACCCCTTAAGGGTCATCTACCTGACGTAAATTTTATCCCTTTACCTGGTCCCACTGGTTAGCAGGGTTGTAATTGGGCCCGTTAGTTTTTCCTAACATGTTCTCATTCCCTAAGTAGTTGATGTGGTAAAATATCGGATATCGGTCAAGGACCGATATTTGAGATTTCGGTTATCGTGGTGGGATATCGGTAATTTTAGTATCATGCTATATATATATATATATATATATATATATATATATATATAGCAATTTAACACTAACAATTCAGTACACTCTCCTATGATTAACAAATTAACCTTTTGCAACTTGCAAAACACTAACAGTTGTAACAAGTATGAACTGACTAAGGCTTAAAACACTAACATTTAACAGTAACAACTAACAATTAAGACTTAAACCACTAACTGACTAAGGCTTAAAACACTAACATTTAGCAGCAATAAGAAGAAAGGCGGATGGTAGAAATAAGAAGAAATGTACTGATATCGGGAAAATCAATGATATATTGGTCAAATATCGGTCCAATACCGGTCAAATATCAGTCAATATCGCCGATACTATCGGTACCGATACTCACCAATATTTTGCAAAGTTATCTCGGTAAAGTATATAACAAAAAAAAGTTACTTACTATTTGGTCAAAAAGCTCCCCTCCATCAACATACTCGAGAACGATATAGATCTTTGTTTTGCTTGCCATAACCTATTAAAATGTGAAAAAAATCAAGAATTCAATACACAAACCAGGAGATTGTATAAAGGCTATGTTAAATTAATTTTAATCCTATAACTATGAGACCTCAATATATATTTTTTTAATCAATTATTAGGGCTTTTGTGAACTCAATTAATCAAGGATATACATGTACAGATGTCAATTTCATAGCTAACATGGGAATAAAGTCATAATAAACTAATCAAATTAGAATTCAATCATATTCCAATCAAACTGCATACCTAACAAAATTTAAAAAAAATAATAATTACAGTAAAACCACAAAGCATAATCCACCATACCTCATACAGATTCAAAACATTCGGATGCTTAATCAACTTCATTGTCGATATTTCTCGTTTCATCTAACAAAACAAATTAAAAAAAATATACAATCAAACAGGAAGAGAAAAACAGATACTAAAATACTGATAATTTAAAATTTTAAATAAAGAAGAAAGTTATAAAAAAAACCTGTTCAACCATCTTATGTTTCAGAATACGATCACGATCAATAATCTTAATGGCAACGGGTTCACCGGTAACGAGATTTCGCGCGAACTTAACTTTGGCGAAGCTTCCTTCACCTAACGTCTTGCCGATTTCGTAATTACCGACACGTGTCCTCTTCTTCACACTGCTCATTGTGTAACAGATAGACTATTAGGGTTACTTCTGTAGTTGCAATGAATGAGAATGAAGCAGAAGTTAAAAGATGCAAATAAAAACAGAGTGAGAAAGAAGAGGACGCAAATGGTTTGGATAGAGAATTGAACAAGGAAGGATATGCAGGGGATGAAAGGTGGGGCCCACGGTCACACGTATCGTACGCGATGATATGTTTTGTAGCTGACTGTACCCCATGCTCCATACCCTGGTAGGCTTCAATTATTTGTAGATTCGAGTGGCTGTTAATATTTACTTTTTATTTTATGGAATGTATTATTAATAATTAAATGATTATTATTATTGATTATAAGACGATATGTAATGGGGCTTTATAAGGGCATTAAAGATTTTGATAATGCCCTTACACCATTACTCATGGGCATTATAGGGGCATGAAGAGTGAGGGGCATTTCTAGAATAATGCTCAATAAGAAGGAAAAATAAGGAAACTAATAAATAAAAGGGCATTATGAAAGTCTTAACCATTACATGAAACATTATGATGGTGATGTGGCAAAAAATGCCCCTTAAGAGCCATTAACCATTACCCATGGTCTAATATTAGCTGAATATCATTAACCAATATATATTTTTTTAAGAGAAAAATGTATTGATAGTCCTTAACTTTCTAAAATTACAGCTATAGTTCTTAACTTTTATAATTTCGTTTCCGAATAGTCCTTGATGCGGATGGAGGTTAGTTTTTAATGTTAAGTGGATAAGAAATGACCAAAATACCCATATTGTTAAATTAATACCTAAAAAGTTAAAAAGAAATATAATTAATATTAAATAATTTTACGTGGGACCCACCACCCACCCCTCCCACCCTATCTTCCCCACTCTAAGAGCATTCACATCCAAATAATCAAATTGTGTGTGTGGTGTTTTTAAAATATAAAAAGTATAAAAAGTGGTTGTGAGTGGAGGAGAGAGAAAATGTTACTGTTCATCTGTATATTTGGGGGGACACTGTTCACCCCCTATAATTTTTTAATATATTTTGAAAGTGGTTGTGAGTGAAAGAGAGAGAAAAGGTAATGATAAAGGTATAAAAAATATTATTTAATTGAAAAAGAGAGAGAAAATGTAGTGTTTTTTAGTGTAATTTAGGGTGAAAATATAGTGGAGTGGATGTGAATGCTCTAAACCACCCACCAGTCCACCACTCCACCACCATCTCCTCCTTTCACCACAACCACCACCACCACCTTCCCTCTGTCGACAAACTTACCTTCACTAAAAAGTATATAATCAAAATCTGGTTATGTATTGTATAATCTTATTTCTAAATGGTCAATCAACCTTTACTTCGAAGTTACATATGCTGAAGGTTATCAATAACTAGAAAAATAAGAATCAATGTGATCAAGAATGCCTATTCTATATGTTTGGTGTGAAACAAGACTGCAAGTCTTCAACTAAATAATAAGGCAGCAGGTGGTAACGTCAGGCAGCAGATTGTTCTATTTGCGATATCTGTTTCTTAATTTGTGGTCAAAGAAAAGTGTTGAGGTTAAAATCTTTCGGAAGTCGCATGTGGAAAGTCTTGAAAGGATTACAATTGGTTGGTGGTATTTTCTCGACAGTGGTGGGGGTTTTGGTACTCGGAGTTACTGCGGTGGGGGTTTGGGGTGCTCGGAACAACCGGTGTGGGAGGGTTTGTCAGGAAGACAGAAGGAAGGAGGGAGTGGGATAGGGGTGGGGTAGAGAGTTAGTTTTATATTTTTAAGAAATGGTAGGGTCTATTTATAACGATTAATTAGATTTTGTAATGTTCTAAATATTTTTTTATTAGTAAGGGTATTTTGGTCATTTCACATCCACTTAACACCAAAACCTAACCCCATCCGCGTCAGGGACTATCGGGAACGAAATTGCAAAAGTTGGGGAATATAGCTGTAATTTTAGAAAGTTAGGGATTAAATGTGAGAAATGGACAAACCACAGGGATTATCCGAACATTTTTCTCTTTTTCTAATCATAAATGTTATTCCAAAATGGCTAGTAGAGAGCTAGAAAAAGCAAAAAAAAAAATAATAATAATAATAAATAAATAAAATAAAAAATAATAAAAAAAATTGAACAAACTTGACGAGACCGAGACCACTTGTTGGAAAGACGAGATCGTTCTCAGGTTCATACACGTCCACATGTAATGTACTTAATTGATCCGATTTCTCGTCCATCTAAAAATATTTATTTATAACGAAACCTGGTCATTCCAATCCGGTTAGACTCTGTAGAGTGACTACGTCTACCAAGCAAGCTTTCTGTCAAGGAAACAAAAAACAAACACCCGGTGTCCTTAGTATGTATCAATTGGCCTTGTTGGTTGGCGATGATGCCTATTAAGACTGTGGGGAGTGGGCCGTTGGTTGGGGCGGGCGAAGCCCTTCAACGCCAACTGCTCCACTCCGGGTTAGCGTCAGTTGGGGCGGTGCCTTTTTGGCGTGGGGCGGAGAGGGGGGGGTGACTTATTATTATTATTAGAGTTAATTACATAGTTAGTCCCTGTGGTTTGCACAAAATAACATGTTTAGGTACTAATAGTTTAAAATCACCTTCTAGGGTATTAACTTTTCATTTTGTAACGTTTAGGGTATTAACTTCTAGGGTATTAACATAGTTAGTCCTTGTGGTTTGCACAAAATAACATACTTAGGTACTAAAAGAATGTGATTTTAAACCTACATATAACGTTAATACCTCCAAACGTTACAAAATAAAAAGTTAATACCCTAGAATGTGATTTTAAACTATTAGTACCTAATTATGTTACTTTGGGCAAACCACAGGGACTAACTATGTAATTAACTTTTATTATTATTATTATTATTATTATTATTATTATTATATTATTATTATTATTATTATTATTATTATTATTATTATTATTATTAGAACAGAATATACATGCAGTTTTTATAAAAAAATTAATAGTTTTGTCACGTAATTTTTATAAATTTTCAACCAAACCCCTAACTCAGTTTATTTTTTTTATTTTTTTGTAAAGTGAAGAATGTTTTAAATTTTATAAATTAAGACGTAAATTAATATCCAGTTTTTTATATAGATCAGTTTTATAAAAAGAAAACGATATATGAAATAAATATAAATGGTGTACAGCACATAACAATCGATTACAACTTTTAATATTTAATCAAGTGTAGAGGTAGAAAAAAATTGTAAAACATTGCATATTTTTAAATGTGTTGAGCACCTAAGACATATGTTGGCAGAAATAAAATATTTATCTAATTAAGATTATGAGGGTAACTAACTAATATTTATTCCGAGTGGTTTGGGTAAAGAAACTTTTGATTCATGATATTATACTTACTATTTCGTAGGTAATTTTAAAGTTTGGTAACAATACATTGTTTGATAGGGGGAGGGCAGTGGCTTCTATTTTTGTTAGGAACGAATTTAAAAGAGTAGAAGATGAATTACAAACTTAGTACATATGATAAGATTTGTTTATTTGACATTTTTCTATAAGGTCACTAGCATTTTAGTTTTATAAAATTTAGAGGTTGAAGTAGATTTTATTTTTATAAAATCGATGTATATAAAAAGCTGGAAATTAATTTTTGTCTTATTTTATAAAATTTAAAAGATCATTCACCTTAATAGAAAAAAATAACTGAGTTAGTGGTTGGATGAAAATTTATAAAGATTATGTGACAAAACTATTAATTTTTTGTTAAGAACTGTATGTATATTCTGTTTTATATATACATGTGACAAAATTAATTAATTAAAAGAAATTAAAAAGAATTTAAGTAAATTGTCAAAATCGTCCCTGAGATTTATATTTGTCAGTTTCATCCAAATATCCTTCAACTTAACAGAAAAAGTAAATTAAGTTAGTGGTTTGGATGAAAATGACAAAAAATGCCAAAGGTGAAGGGCTATTTGGCACAAAAAAATTATTTTGGATGAAACTGACATACAGACCTAAACCTCAAGGACGATTGTGGCAATTTACTCAAAGGACTACCTATTAATCTCTAAATATAACTCTCAATAAAAAGTATGTTTTTAAAAATCCTAAAGGACAAAAAGGAGATATCGAACTTCATTATTAGGTTAAACGGTAACGGGGATGTCCCTGCCCCGTCTTGGACCGTTTCCGGCCCTCAACACCATTTCCATAGGGGCGTTGGCGTCGTGAATGTCCTCCACAAGTATAACAACCCTCGAAAACGCCCTAAAATACCCGACATGTCCGAAACCGAACCCGTATAACCTTAATTTTTATTAAAAACAAATAAAATAATTATCTTTGTTCGGTCGCGGGCTGCGACAGGAATACCCGGGTGTGTCGCGGGGCGCGACAGGCCCTTTCTTGCCGGACACCCCTTATGCCACGTTTCCCGTAACGTGTTGAGTCTAGGGTAGTGATCAGGCAACCCTAGCCGTAGCTAGGGTGCCCTCGCGGGGCGCGAGAGGACCCCCTTGGGTGGGTCGCGGGGCGCAAGAGACCTCGAAGGCAGATATAAATTGAGCAGCAACGGCACAGTCCCAACTCGCTCACACATTTTCTTTCTCTCTCAAATATAGTCCGAAAATATTAGTCAAAATACCGCCTAAAACACGAAGCTCTGCCCCGTTGTAAGTATTTTAACCCCCTGATTACTAATTCGATACCCTGTCCGATTGATCTTGAACCCAACAACGCATGTCAAGGCTTTGCCTGACTAAGTACGTTGGGGTTCTGTCTCGGATGTATTGATAAGTTGAATTTGGGTTATTATACTAACGCGCGTGCATTGTATATTTTTAATAGGCACTCAAGAATATTAGCAGAAAATATTTCTAGAAAGCCACTAAAAATACCTAACTTTGCAATGTAAGTCATTCTCTTTTTTTCTCACAGTTTGTGAGCTACTATATTTAAAATGCTTTACAAAACCCTAAATGTTTATCAGTTATACTTACAGTGATTAAGTTTTTGTAATTCTACAATTATCATCAGTATGTGGGGTTTTGTATACATTACTTGACACTCGTTAATATTGGACAAAGGGTTAGCCAATATTAGCATGACCGCAAGCACGGGGGACAATGGTGCCCCAGTAGCAATACTGTGTTAGGTTTTTGGGTGTGGGGGGAGGGGGGGTTTAGGTTTTTTTTGGTTTATGTTTAGAGTTTAGTTTTAGGTTTTCGGGGGGGGGGGGTTAGGCTTTTGGTGGGAGGGTGAATATAGGTTTTTGGGGGTGGGGGGTTTAGGTTTTTGGGGGGTGTCGATGGGGGGTGGGTTAAGTAGTTTAGGCTTTCCGTATTAGTGCACATGTGCAGTACATTTTTTTTTTGAATTTTTTTTTCATATATAAAAATAGCAATTTTTTTTTATAAAAAATTGTAAAAAAAAAAAAAATTGGTATGATTTTTAGACTTTTTAGTTAGTTTTTTGGTTTTCTCATTTAAACTATTTTTCTTATGATCCATCCCCAACTTTACTATTATTTTAATTGTAATTTGTTAGAAAAAATATATGCATTTTAAATTCATGTAGAAAGACCATTACTTAAATTTTGAGGTCATCATTCTAAATTGCTTTATAATATAGTATTGATTTGATTGTAATGAGATCACTAGTGGAATCGATCTAGATCCGAACCTCGTGTACATGTTTCGTTGCATTTAGTTTGCTTGACAATTTTTTTTTCAAAAGGTACACGAAATTACAACAGTCAGAACCAACCTCAACCACCATCTACTGTCGGGATCTCGTCTAAGTTGTCACTGATCTGCTCGAGAATCCTACCGCTAGAACCCCAGTTGTGATATATTGACATTTCACACTACGCCGTCACTTGATCTGGTGAGATCTAGCTCATACATCACCCAACTGATCGGCATGCCGAGACCCTAGCCACCGTCGGAGAATGGCGGCGTCCTTTGCTCTCTTCCTTAGTCGCCGGAGAAGAAGATTAAACTTGTGTCAACGGATTTCACAACTAAGTCCCACCATCGTATAGATGGAGCACCACCGCCTGGGAGCGGTTGTGCTTTCTAAAACGACACCATCGTCGAGAAAGAGCGTTGCGGTCACAAGCTGTGCCAACGTGAGACTGCTAGAAACCACCAATTATAATAAATGTCACTTTGAGTTTTGAAATGAAAATCTTTCAAAAAATGTGTTCATTTTCATCAGTCTATGTTGAAAATGTTACATGTTATATAATTCATACTATAAACATAATATTGGGCTTGTACGTTATGTTATTATTTCATATTATTGATGGACTATTAACAGGTTGTTGTGGTTATTGGGCTTACTGGAGGTTGTTACAAGTCTGTTGGGCTCAAGGGTCAAAGTGTAACTTCAGGGACTTTATGTGCATAGTTTGTAAAGATCATGGGGCTGGATGTATCATGTGGTTGTTACCAGCTATATAATGGAAGAGAGAGAGTGAAGTCGGTTTACTTCTAGATATTTGTTAGGGTTTCACTTTCACTTTCTCTGTGTATTCGTTCTTGTTCATCTGGTGTTCATCTGGATTGTTCACCTGGGTTCATCTGGAGTTGAAGATCTTCATCATCCAGGGTTCATCTGGAGTTGAAGATCTTCATCATCCAGGGTTATAGATCTCAGTGTTGAGATCGTGGTTGTATCAGAGATCTTATTGATCTCAGTTTCTGTTTTTACTTTGTTTGTATTTCCGTTGTGTTCAACAGATTTTACTAATCTGTTGAACTTGTATTTTGTTTCATATAGATCTCATAAGTTTGAGATCTAGGGTATCTGGTTGGGTCTTTTTGGTTTGGGAAAATAATAAAGATTTTGTCACTATTTTTGTCACTATATCTGGTGTATTTGTATATTCTTGTTAGATCTATACCATTTTACATGGTATCAGAGCATTTCAGGCTCTGAACTTCAGATCTAAGTCTTCCGCTGTTAGGGTTTGTTTGTTTCCTTGTACTGATTTGTTTGTTTTGTTGTAGATTTGTTGTTGGTTGTGCATCTTGGGAAGTGTGACGGTATAGATCTTGGTGTTGTGAAGGCTGCGTTGGTCTCTGAAACCCTAGAAGGCTTCAGAGCAAACTAACCAGTTTATTATTTGTCTTCTTTGAATGATCTGTAACTACAGTGTTCATATTCCTTGAAGTTGTTGCACCCACTGTGAGAGTGTTCTTTCCCTTATCTCTTTTTTGTTGGTTGGATTAGTTGAAGTCGGGGTAGTGAGGACCGGCACCTTTATCTGATTTTCTGTTTACTTCTTTTGTGTATTGTCTTTGTGTATTATTGGTTGTGTTGATCTTAGAGTTTGGCTCCTGTATTAAGACCTGTCCAGGCACTATAAGTGATGAACCTGGAATCTGGACACTGATACAGCTTCACCTTAGGGTATTTGTGTATTTGTCTGTGTTGATTCTCTTTTTGTGAATCTGTTTCTGTTTGATTGTTGTGTTGTGATTGTTTTTAAATCTTGTTTGTAATCTTGTTATCATGGGTGATGCTGATCCAAATGCTAGTACATCTCAGACCTTAATAAGTAAATTAGATATTGGAGATCCTCTGTATCTTCATCCTAGTGACTCTAGTGCCCTAACTATTGTTAGTGTTAAGTTGAAGGGTACTGAGAATTATTCTGTGTGGTCAACTTCTATGAAGCTAGCTTTAGAAGCAAAGAATAAGTTTGGTTTTGTAAATGGGAAATGTGAAAGATCCACTGAGGATCATGTGCTTGCTAGTCAGTGGGATAGATGTAATTCTGTGGTGTTAACTTGGCTTTTGAATTCTGTTTCTGAGGAACTGTTTTTAGGTCAAGTTTTTTCTACTTTAGCTTCAGAGGTTTGGGAGGATTTAAAAGAAACCTATGACAAGATAGATGGTTCTGTGGTTTATGATTTTTTTAAAAAAATCAATTGTATTTCCCAAAATGGTTCAACTGTGGCTGATTATTATAATAGATTGACCACCATGTGGAAACAGTTTGATGCTATGCTCAAACTGCCCACATGTTCTTGCAAAGCAACAAAAGACTATAATGATTTTTCAATGTTAATCAAGTTAATGCAGTTTCTTATGGGACTAGATGATGTTTATCAACCAGTAAGAACAAATCTGTTAACCAGAGAAGTTTTTCCATCTGTCAAGGTTGCTTTTTCTGTGGTTTCTAGAGAAGAATCACATAGGATGTCTAGTAGTAATGGGTCAAAAGGTCAGAGTGTATCTTTTGTATCCAAGTCTAATCAATCTTTTGAGTCAAAAAGAAAAGCATCTAATCAAAGAGGACCTAATCCTGGTTTAAAGTGTACACACTGTAATATGATAGGTCACACTGTTGATAGATGTTTTGAGTTAATTGGTTATCCTCCAAACTTTAAAAAGAGATCTAATAATTTGTCTGGTAAAGCTACTATAACTGGTAAATCCAATGCTACTGTTGGGTCTTCTGGTAGTGTGTCTACTTCTGGTGTGCCTTTTACATCTGAACAGATAGCTAAATTGTTAAGCTTAGTTGGTGAAAAATCTGCTAATGTGTCAAATTCTGGAGTGGAGTCAACAAATGTAGGAGGTGAGTCTTGTACAGTTAATAATTACATTAGTTGTTCTAGTTCTATGTTTTTTGGAGGAGTGTTCAGTTGGATTGTTGACTCTGGGGCAAGTCAACATATGGTAAATAGTGATAAAGACATGTTTAATACAGTAGATGTTTCTGAATTTGATCTTAAAGTTGGACATCCAAATGGAACTAATGTTAAGGTTTTAAAAATTGGCAACATAAAATTAATGGATGGTGTCATTTTAAAAGATGTGTTTTATGTCCCAGGGTATCATGTCAATCTTCTGTCTATTCATAGGTTAGCTAAGGATAACAACATTAGCGTAGTGTTTAATGAAAATAACTGTGTGTTACAGGATTCCAAATCAAGGAAAATCCTGGTGACTGGTAGTCAAGATAGTGGTCTATATTTTGTTGGAAAGAATGGTAATTCTGTGAATGTTTGTTTTAATAGTTTTGTTAAGTCTAGTCTGTGGCATAGCAGATTAGGTCACCCTTCTGATCAAGTTCTAACTGTGTTAAAAGAGCTGTTTGATGTTAAAAGTATTGAACATGGACCCTGTGATGTTTGCCATAGGGCTAAACAAGTCAGGGTCCTTTTTCCTCTAAGTGAGCATAAAACAAAGTCTATAGGAGATTTAATTCACCTAGATTTGTGGGGTCCATATAAAGTTACTAGCTATGAAGGGTTCAAATATTTTTTAACCATAGTTGATGATTTTTCAAGAACTGTTTGGTGTTATTTGTTGACAAATAAAACAGAGGTATTTGAAAATTTATGTAACTTTTATGAGCTTGTTCTAACTCAGTTTGAGAAAAAAATAAAGGTTATTAGGAGTGATAATGGAACTGAGTTTGTGAATAACCAAATGAATCTGTTTTGTAGAAATAAAGGCATATTACATCAAACATCTTGTTCCTATACACCACAGCAAAATGGTGTGGTGGAGAGGAAACATAGACATCTCTTAAACACAGCTAGAGCTTTACTATTTCAGAGTAGTTTACCTCTTAAATACTGGTCTGATTGTATATTAACTGCTGTCTACTTAATTAACAGGTTACCCACTTCTGTGTTAGGAGGTAGGAGTCCATATGAAGTTGTTTATGGTTTTAAGCCCTCATTAAGTCATTTAAGGAACTTTGGATGTCTTTGTTTTAGTACTATATTGTCTGAAACTGATAAGTTTGCTTATGATGCTGATAAGTGTGTTCTTATTGGTTATTCAAATGTGAAAAAGGGGTACAAATTACTAAACTTAGAAAATAGAAAAGTGTTCTTTTCTAGAGATGTGAAGTTTTATGAAAATGTTTACCCTTTTAAGTCTATTCTGATTAATAATCAAGAACTGTTAAATAAAACTGATATGAATCATATTAATTTCTTTGATTTTACTGAAACTTTTTCATCTGAAGTTCCTATTGCTCCCAATGATGAATAGGGTATAACTGGTGCTCAAGATCACTACAGTGGTGATCAGCAGCCAGTGTCCCCCTCTACATCTGCTACTGCCCAAAATGTTGAGGGTGGTCAACCTGAAAATGGCCAGTTAGGTAGTAGTAGTTTGGGTAACAATGGCGGGGCAGAGAACACTGTAGGGTCATGTGATGAGACCAACCTATCTGAGGGACAAAACACTGTTAGGAAATCTTCAAGGAAAGTGTCTTTTCCACAAAGATTTAATGAATTTGTTGTTGAAGGGAAGGTGAAATATGGTATTGAGAAGGTTGTTAACTATGCTAATTTATCTGTTGAAAATTTATGCTTAGTTTCATCCTTGAATAAATCTGTTGAACCTAACTCTTATAATGAGGCTGTTAAAGACCCTAGATGGATAGAAGCTATGAATAATGAGATGGAGGCCTTAAATAGAAATAATACTTGGGTTATTATTGATTTACCTAAAGGTAGAAAACCCATAGGTTGTAAATGGGTTTATAAGATTAAGTATAAAGCAAGTGGTGAGGTTGAAAGATATAAGGCTAGGTTAGTAGCCAAGGGTTTTAATCAAAGAGAGGGGATTGACTTTGGAGAAACCTTTTCTCCAGTTGTCAAGATGGTAACTGTTAGAATTGTTTTAAAACTTGCTGTTAATAATGGTTGGCCTTTGTATCAACTTGATATAAATAATGCCTTCTTGTATGGATCATTATCTGAAGATGTGTATATGTCCTTGCCTCAAGGTTATTTTAGTAATGATAAAAGTAAGGTGTGTAAGCTTGTTAAGTCTCTTTATGGGCTTAAACAAGCACCAAGAAAGTGGAATGAAAAACTGACATCTGTACTTGTTGATATGGGTTTTGTACAAAGTTTATGTGATCATTCTTTGTTTATTATGTGCAAAGGGGAAATTTTTCTGATCTTGTTGGTTTATGTAGATGATATTGTTGTAACTGGTAATAATCTTGCTGAAATAACAAAAGTTAAACAGTGTTTGAGTGATAGTTTTAAAATAAAAGATTTAGGAGTACTGAAGTATTTTCTTGGTATAGAAGTCTTGTATTCAAATGAATCTATATGTTTGTCTCAAAGAAAATACTGCCTAGATCTTCTTAATGAGTTTGGATATTTGGGATGTAAACCTGTTGGTACACCTATTGAACAGTCTAATCTTGTTACTAGTAAAACTAGTAAAGATACTAAGTTTTTGGACAATGTTAATGGTTTTCAAAAACTTATTGGTAAATTAATATATCTGTCGTTGACTCGACCAGATATAAGTTATTCTGTTCAATTTTTAAGCCAATTTATGCATAAGCCATGTCAAGTTCATTTGGACATTGCTTTGAGGTTATTAAGATACTTAAAGCAGTGTCCAGGAAAAGGTGTTATGTTTAGGAAAACTGGTAGTCTTGATGTTTCAGGCTATGTTGATTCTGACTAGGGAAAGTGTACTTTGACCAGGAAGTCAGTTACTGGTTTTGCAATTTATCTAGGTGATACTCTTGTATCTTGGAAAAGTAAGAAGCAGAATGTTGTTTCTAGATCCACAGCTGAGGCTGAGTACAGGGCAATGTGCTCAGCAACATGTGAAATTATGTGGATTAAAAATGTTTTGGAAGAGTTGAAAACTAGTTGTGCTTTTCCTGTTAAACTGTTTTGTGATAATAAGTCTGCCATTTCTATATCATATAACCCAGTTTTCCAAGAAAGAACAAAACATTTTGAACTAGATTTGCATTTTTTAAGAGAAAAAATTGCAAATGGCATAATTGAACCACAAAAAATTGCTACTGAGTTTCAGATAACAGACATTTTTACTAAAGGTCTTAGTGTTGTACAACACAATGAGTTGTGTGAAAAATTAGGGTTGTTTGATATGTTTACAGTATGAATTATGGGGGGATGTTGAAAATGTTACATGTTATATAATTCATACTATAAACATAATATTGGGCTTGTACGTTATGTTATTATTTCATATTATTGATGGACTATTAACAGGTTGTTATGGTTATTGGGCTTACTGGAGGTTATTACAAGTCTGTTGGGCTCAAGGGTCAAAGTGTAACTTCAGGGACTTTATGTGCATAGTTTGTAAAGATCATGGGGCTGGATGTATCATGTGGTTGTTACCAGCTATATAATGGAGGAGAGAGAGTGAAGTCGGTTTACTTCTAGATATTTGTTAGGGTTTCACTTTCACTTTCTCTGTGTATTCGTTCTTGTTCATCTGGTGTTCATCTGGATTGTTCACCTGGGTTCATCTGGAGTTGAAGATCTTCATCATCCAGGGTTATAGATCTCAGTGTTGAGATCGTGGTTGTATCAGAGATCTTGTTGATCTCAGTTTCTGTTTTTACTTTGTTTGTATTTCCGTTGTGTTCAACAGATTTTACTAATCTGTTGAACTTGTATTTTGTTTCATATAGATCTCATAAGTTTGAGATCTAGGGTATCTGGTTGGGTGTTTTTGGTTTGGGAAAATAATAAAGATTTTGTCACTATTTTTGTCACTATATCTGGTGTATTTGTATATTCTGGTTAGATCTATACCATTTTACAGTCTACTTTGTTTTAAGAAACCCAAAGTATTTCCCTTTCGTAATGCAGACCCACAAGTCTAACACTTCCAAAAACTCTAGACCTCGAAGTAATTTTAGACCAATCAGTTCCAGACATAATACATGACAATGTAAATGTAGAATCATTTAGTACCACAAGATGGTTTCTTGGTGAGAAAACGATATCTATTATTACATAAAAGCCAAATGAAATTAGAAAAAATAAAAAAACAAGTTCATACGACTTTATGCCTCATGTGTGCACCGGCCTTGCTTGCAACGAATTTTGTAAAAGAGAATTTTGCGTGTGAAGCAAGTTAGTTTTATATCGATGATAGGTGATTCCGTATAATTATATAACTAGAATTACCACCCGCCGTAATGCGACGGAGATTCATTAGTTATATATCATGTTAGATGAAAGGCAAATGTTTCTCACATAATCACGAGCTTGTGTGTTTAACCGAGAAAAAAGTAACTAAGTCGATCTCTGACTCGCACGTTACGACAGACCTATCAAACGGGGAAAAATAGACGCGCTGCAACGGACATGTCAAACAGGAAAAAAATAGATTGAAAAAACGTTGAACCCCATACGCATGTTGCGGCGTGTTAAGTCAGAAATTTAGAACGATACGTTAAACGGAGAACTTATGAAAGATGAAAAGTATATAAGAGACTAAAGTTGAAAGTGAAAAAAGTGTTGAGATTAAATTGCAAAAGATGAAAAGCTTTGGGTTGAAAGTAAAAAAAAATTAAAGGGGTAAAATTGTGAAAAGATGAAAACTTTTGAATTATAAGTGAAAAATCAAATTAATCAAGGGGGTTAAAATACCAAAGATTGAAACTTTAGACTTAAATTGCCAAAGATTGAAACTTTAGAGTTAAAAAAGAAATCAATTAAAGAAAAGAGATAAATAGATTTAGTTAAATTGATGTTTAATATTAGTATTTTTATTATTATTATTATTCAATAAAAGAGATAAATAAAAAAATAAGGGTGAGAAATTACCAGAGAATGACATGTGTCAAAAAAAGATTTTTGTTTATTAGTATAGAAAGATTGGTTTTAGACGTACCATTATGATAGTTCAGATGCATATTTAGGCCATGTGTAGTGAAGAGGTGAAGGGGCGCTATAATTTATAAAGCCCCGGAACACCGACCCCTGGGCGTTATGAAGGGTTATGGGTTGGGTGTGATGGTGACGGCGGGGTTATTGTTTTGGTTTCTCTCACACATATATATACATACATATATAGGGGAAGGTTCATTTGAAAAGAAAATTTAATTGAGAAGAAAAAGAACAAAAGGTAATTTTGTAAAACATTAAATATTTTTTTCACTTATCCCATTTATTATCATTTTTCACTAATTAATTAGTCATAAAGACTATTATCCTCCACACTAACTTTTTTTTGCCTACACACATCAAAAGTTATTCTACATATTTCGAAATTCATCCTACACGTTGAAATTTATCCTACACAACTCGTATTTTATCCTACACAACTCGTAATTTATCCTACACTTTAAATTATTTTATTTTATTTTTTTGAAAAACTATATATTTTGAAGATAAGTTACAAAAAATTTAATGTATTTACTATTAAAAAGGAAGACTACAAATTAATAACCTATGTAGATTTACCAATGTACCCTTATAGTAACATTAAATACTTATATTAAATGAAGTAAAATAAAGCATTCTTATTGGTTGAAATTTGTTCTTTTTTCTTCTTAAAAAAATTATTCTCATTTGAACTCTCCACTACATATATATCTATAATTGAAGGGGGTTATCCACTACACACATAATTAAAGGGGGGTTATGATGGGTAATGTTTAAATAAAGAGGATTATGAGAGGTTATCACTCCATAGTCTTATAGTTTTATAGTTCATTCATACATGAGTCATGAAAGTTGCACACAATTTTAATTAATTTAAATGCACGGTTATAACACTTTTGAACACAATGTTATAATCAATAGTGCATATAAGACTTTTAAAAACATCTTTTTAAATCGATTATTAGACTATGAGTCCAAAGGCTTATTTAGGTTTTTAGGATTACTTGTAATCCCTATATACTGTAACCTACTCATTCAATAATGATCATTCAGTTTTTTATAATTCTTACATGGTATCAGAGCCAGCCTAGGCTCTATACCGTTTCCGCCGCGCCACACACAAATACCAAACCCTAGCCGTCACCACTTGAGAAAAACCTTAGACAGGGCGGTGTGCCATCACTATCGCCGCCGCCCTGTCCAGCCGCTGTTCGTTTTCCGTTTCTGGTTCTTTTTCTTTTCTCAGTTTCATGTTCAAATAAAGCTATGTTTTCGGTTCTAGATTCACTAGTGTTCTTACAGTTTCTTACTACATAGATGATGCTACGGTTCATCTTGTTGATTTCGCGTCTCCATCAAGCCGCCCCTTACCGCTGTGCCGCCGCCGCTCATTATACTACGGTCTCCCGCCGCACCGCCTGCAGGATTACGATCCGTCGCTGAGCCGCTACCCGCCGCCGCCGCACTGCCGTATTGGATGCCTATTGTAGGATTACGAGATCATTCAAAACTGTGGATCAAAGATTATGGATTGAAGATTGCAAGATTATGGAATTTTGACCGAAATCGAAGACAGTTTTTTAGGGTTTATTATTGTTTTTGTTTTCATATTTTTTTTCCGTCTAAGCTTCTAGTTCCTCCGCTACTAGGGCTGTAAACGAGCCGAGTCGAACCGAGCTCGACCCGGCTCGAGCTCGGCTCGAACTCAATTCGAGCTGGCTCGGCTCGAGCTCGAATTTCAAATCGAGCTAAGATTTGAGGCTCGAGCTCGACTCGATTAAAATTCGAGCTAGCTCGGCTCGGCTCGATCTAGCTCGAATTAACAAAAAACCGCAAAATTTACTACTTTAAAAACCCTAAAAATGAATATTTTCATAGACTAAGGGCCATAATTGCAATTATATTTAACCAAATGGCTAAATATGCAAGTATAAATACTTAAATCTCTTTGTACATTTTCCTTACCTTCTTTTATAGGGGAGATACTCCCTTAGTTTTTGTCTTTTGAGCGATGTGGGACAAAAATATGAAGGATATAAACCTTATCGAGCTGGCTCACGAGCTCGCGAGCCGAGCCAGACCAAGCTCGAGCTCGACTCGCTTACAAACCGAGCCGAGCCGAGCTGGCTCGTTTACAACCGAGCCAATTTCGAGCCGAGCTTTTTTCGAACTTTTTTCGAGCGAGTTTCGAGCGAGCTGCGAGCCACGAGTTTTTTGAACACCCCTATCCGCTACGACTGCGGGGGAGTATTACACTATGAGCCCACGGGTTTAGTTAGGTTTTTAGGATTACTTGTAATCCCTATATACTGTAACCTACTCATTCAATAATATGATCATTCAGTCTTTTATAATTCTTGCATCGATCAATACTATAGTCAACTTATAAAGAATAAACTTCAGTTTTAGGTTATAAAAATAATTGAAGGTTAAAAAATTGACGGACTAAATTAAATGAAACGACAACAATGGCAATCTGTTTTCATTATTTAATCTAACGAGACATATTTAACTTCTTATTAACAATAATCTCTCGTAACAACCAATTTACTATCAAACTGGGGTGATCGATGATCCATAAGCCTATCTATATTTTCTACTCTAGTTCCCTTTACTATATGAGTCATGTCTGATATTTTTATCTCAATTTGTTGATTCTTATAATAACGTTGCTATTAAAACGATATTTAAGTTGTATAAAGTAATGGTACTCACCTCTTTTAATAGAAGGATTTTTTTCCCTCTCGAAATCTTTTGGGTATTTGTTTTTTTGAATGCTAAATTTCTTTTAATCCATGTTTTTTGAGACTTGATCATAGTATATCCACATTTCAAATCCAAAGGTATTTAAAAGCTTTTGCTTTGTAAATATACTACTACCTCATTAGTATTTAAAAGATCCTGTACAAATAGCTTTATCGTACAAAACGTATGAAAGACATAAAAAAGTAAAAAACGCGCTGGCGTTTTCGTAATTATTTTACTTGTAATTACCCTACAGGATCAAAATTACCCTACAAGATCAAAATTACTCTACAAGATCATTTGTAGAGTAATTATGATACTCTACAAAATGATCCTATAAAATCAAAATTACCCCGCATATAAAATTACCATACAAGATCATTTGTAGAGTAATTATGACACTCTACAAAATTATCCTACAAGGTCATTTTATAAAATTACCCTACAAGATCAAAATTAACATACAAAATCATTTGTAGGGTAATTTTGATAATTACTCTATGAGTAAATAATTACGAAAATGTCATCACGTTTTTTTTACATTTTCATACATTTCGTACGTTTTGTATGATAAAGCTATTTGTATTTGATAGATATATAATACTACAAATCTTATACAAGTTGTACATAAAATTCTTCAACTCTTCTCTCATTGCATCAGAACTTGATCATTGTCTTGGTGTGTTACATGCCGTCATACCGATTTAATCATCCCCTAATAATTTTAATCCTAAGTCTAATATTATCACATAACTATATACATAATTAAGCCATTAAGGTTTAATACTAAACTTTAATATAACCAATCTAACACTTCCGTCTCGTGCCAAACTTTATTATTAGAGTAAACTGCCGTTTTGGTCCCTGTGGTTTGGGCAGTTTTGCCATTTTAATCCAAATCTCAAACTTTTTAAATCTGGGTCCCTGTGGTTTGCATTTTGTTGTCATTTTAGTTCAAAATTCAAAAAACCCCATTTTTTGACTGTTGCAACCTCCTATTTTGTCTTTTAATTCAGGGGTATTTTGGTCATTTTGCTTTTCATTTAACATTTTCTTAATTAACATTTTCTTAATTAAAAAAGTAAATTAAATACAACTGACTCTCTCTCTCTTCTCTCTCTATAAACAACAGCAGATCCAATTGTAACACCACACAAAAATCTAGCCCGCTGATAAGGTGTCATTTTGTCCCAAATCAGATTCGTTAATCAAAACCAAAACTAAACAAAAGCTAAAGTTGTTCTGATGGCAAAGAATACGATTCCATAAAAATAAATCAAACAAATCCATATACTTAAAATAAATACTGAAAAAGGTAATAAACATATCATCTATTGATATTTATTAGTACTAAAATAAAATTATAAACAAACAAATATCAATAAAAAATCAAAACTCATCAGCAATCATCATCAACACTCGTAACTAGTAACTGGGTTGGTGCTATATCCACTGGAGTTTACCTTTTCTGATAAGAATGATTGAAGAAGACGGGGTGTTAGGTGTGATGGTGGAGGTTGCCGGAGACAATGACAATGGTGAAGGAGGTGGTCGGCGGCTTCCAGGTCTCACCACCAAAACACCCACCAACACCGAACCCCACCACCATCAACGAACACGTCCAACACCGGGCAGGCCACCACCGCCGCTGCTTCACACCGCCACAAGCATCGCCCTCCACCGGAAAACAGATCAAGATGGGAAACAGATCTAAGATGGGTGGTATATTGTTTGGTGGGTGAAAGGGAGTTTTGCTAAGAGAGGAATTAGAGATCTGGAGAAGAAAGGGGTTTTTGTTAAGAGAGAGATAAAGGCTTAAATATATAGAAGGTTTAGAGAGAGATTTTTTTAATTAAAAATGACCAATTTGCCCTTAGTAAAAAAGACAAAATAGCATGATTGAATAAGAAAATTTTTACCTGATTTCACTTTTGGATTAAAATGGCAACAAAATGCAAACCACAGGGACCCAGATTTAAAAAGTTTAAGATTTGGACTAAAATGGCAAAACTGCCCAAACCACAGGGACCAAAATGGCAGTTTACTCTTATTATTATAACATAGATAAACCAAAGTTTATGATACAAGTATGATATTGATACTCGCTATAGTTTACGATATAAAAAAGACTAGTATTAAGCCCCCGTATTGCGGCGTGGGCATAAAACCGTGCCAAGTAGCACTAATGTCACACAACGACCAGAGACCACCAACACCGGAAAAAACTCATATAAAAAGAAAATATAAAACGAAAAAAAAAATGCCGAACGAAAAGAAATGCAGACGTAAAAAAGTTGAACTACACACGTGAAACATAAACCATAGGAAAAAATAATTAAACCGATTTAGAACCCGCATGTTGCAATGGGTGTATTAAACATAAAAAATAGGTTAAAATGTTAAACCACACATGCACGCTCTGGCGTGTTAACTCGCAAATTATAGAACGCAAAATGAAAAATTTGTAAAAGATGAAAAGTATAGGGATCAAAGTTGATAGTGAAAAATTGTTAAGGTTAAATTATAAAAGATGTAAAAGTATTGAGATAAAAAGTAAAAAAAACAAAGATAAAAAAATTAAGTAGGGTACAATCCAATATGCCAAAGTTATAATTAACAATGCAACACAAAGTTACGAATTAATATATATAGTTCATAACTATACCGCTATCGAAGTTGTTCGCATAATACCGGCTTAATTCGTCATGGTACCGAGTTAGTTTGTCATGGTAAAGAACAGACGATATAAGTTCGGTTCGTAACGGTATTAGTACAGTACTAACACTTGATATAGTTTATAATATAATAAAGATATCCTATGTCACTACCAAAGTTGTTCGCACAATATCGGTTTGGTTGATCACGGTAAAGAACAAAAATTAATCATAATTGATCTGTTCGATTTTGAACATAACTTTTAGCGAAATGAAGATAAAAATAAGTACACTGCATATGTTCGGAAATTCATAAGACACTACACTATATTATTAGAATAACGAAAATGGTAACAATGTCAATTTATATAAAGATAACTATATGTGAAGTAGCTTTGATAACATGTACGTTTGTGCCTTAGTTACTTATAAGTTATAACTCACAACTCGGTTTAGAAAAAAACTAGATCGAGACGTAGATAAAAATAGACACGTCGCAACAACATACTCGAATCATCGTATTTTAGACGTTATAACAAATCATTTTAAATAATAAAATAACAAAATAACCAAAGCTTCAAAAAAGTTGTTAAAAAGTCGTAAAATATTAGTCATGCAAAATCTCTATCTATATTAGTTAGCATATAAAGAGGGATTATCCGAGTAACAACTTGTTAAATCAGAGAGAACAAGTGTATAATTTTAAAAAGTTGAGAACTAAAGATGAAATTTGGTCAAACAAACCATATGGACTATTAGTGCATTTAACTATTTGAGTAAACTAACATTTTCGTTCCTGAGGTTTGGTCACGTTTGATACTTTGATTCAAAGATTTATTTTTTTGCATCTGAGTCTCTGTGGTTTCAAAACCTTGTCATTTTTGTCCCTGAGTGCCAAACCTTAATAGACGAAAGTTACAATAAATTGCCAAATCTCAAAGATGAAAATGACAAGATTTTGAAGCTCGAAGACCCAAATACCAAAAATTAAACATTTGAATGAACAACCACATGGACAAAAATGAACAACCACATGGACAAAAATGTCAGCTTTGCCCATTAACTCTACAAATAAAAGCTAGTGATCGAAACTGAAAGAATATGTTGGGCGTTTGGTTGGAGCAAACCCAAAAAAATAATTAAATCTCATTGGGCTTAATAAAGTGTTTTCTTGATTTCTTCACATAATAAACGAGGCAACCATGATAATTGGTAGAGACGGGCCTTGGGCTTAATTGAACTCACATGAGGGCTGGCTTAAAAGTGAACGCATGACGGCAGCTTTAGGGGGGTCACACAAAGACAATGGACAGCCTATGTTTTAGGGATGAACATTTGGTATCGGATACTAACAAACTGATATCGTGCTCATCCCTACTATGTTGTTAAATTTATTTAAATTTACTCTTATAAGAAAGTATGTTGTTAAATTTCTTTAAATTTACTCTTAGAACAAAACTGAGTATTTTATTTTATTTGATTAAATTTTAATGAAAAATTTGATACTTATAATATTCAATTTCTTTACTTTGATGATTGGCTAAATTTCTGTGATCAACTATGGGTGTTAGGTTTAGCTAGAAAGTGTATTCAACCAAGTTAATTTTAGCGTGGTTGGACATATCTCATTTGTAATCTATAAATGTTTTATGTATTCGTTTTGAGTTCTAAAGAGCATTAAAGTTAGATTTTTCTTAATTCAACTTGTTGAACTTTGAGTAGGAGATAATCGGTCTGATATTGTCTTAGATTGTGTTCTTAGCCGATTATTCAAACCTTTGGGTCAACATGGCCATATTTTGTGTCAGCCATTATCCTTATTCCTTCATAACCCTAAAACGAATATGATTATGTAATCTTCCAATTTGGTAACTAAACTAGGTTATATTTCTGTCTTCTAAACTCTAAACTCAGTTTTAACTTAACCATATTTCTTATTATTGTTTAAAATTGATTAGATTTAGTAGTAGTTATTTTCAACATATCAAATCTTTTCAAAAACCAAACATAAATGATAGTAACTTGAGAAAAATGTCACACCCCGAAATTATCAGAACTGGCGTGACCGGACTGGTATCTTCATTGCACAGCGGAAGCAAATAAAGCTAAGACTTCTAGAAAATGAACAATCACTAAGTACTCGAATCTCCAATGGCTCTCCTATTCCAACCGTGCCATAATTTCTGGAAAGTAACCTGAGAAAGAAACATGCGAAAAATCAACATAAAGTTGAGCGAGTTCATAGTTTGTTTGAAAAAGATTTGAAATAAATCTTTTGAATAACCGGTTTATGAAATAATATTGAGAAAACGAATTTAAAATCATTTTCTTGCCCAGTTATATGAAAACTTTGTATTTGTAACGATTTATGTTCGTAAAACCATGTATTTGTAAACTCTTGTATTTGCAAAATTTGTAAAATTTGTATAACCGTCAATGCCCACCCTGACTTTGACTCTATGCCCGTATAATCCTATATTTTGAATTTGTATAAAACATGGTATTTAGTTTGTATAAATCAAGTATTTTTGTAAGTATGAAGGATAAAAATCCCCAGGTATGTAGCAATAAGGAAAAAGAGATCACCAATGGTTTGCAAAGCCATTGATATGTGTGAAGTGATGCAGGAAGACTCAAGCCTAGCAGATTTGTGCGTCGGGCACATAATCACCACATGGTCCACTCGGCGGACTCAGGAGTGGGGCTCGCTACACCCGAATAGATCTATCACTCATGTCCCTCGGTCCTACAACGAGGATTAATGGCCTTAAGTTCCACCTACCCACTCACATGATCTAAGTAGTAAAAACCCTCCCTACGCTAACCATACCATGTATAAAATGTCTGAAATAATTGTAACATGTATTTTACCCCAGCCTCTAAGGCTGAACCTCCCCAGCCTCTAAGGCTGAATTTCCCCAGCCTCTAAGGCTGAACCTCCCAGCCTCTAAGGCCAACTCCCTAGTCTCTATATATTATCCCTAGACGACCCATCCCTAGTTATGAAAATCATTCACATTTCGAAAATACGCATTTGTTTTGTAAAAACCGGTATGTTTAGTATAAACCTTTCGTAAATCATTTGAGTTCCTCGAAATCCATTCGTAATATGATTTAGAAATACGAGTTTTGCGTTTGTTCAAAAACTTTGTATGTTCTTGCAAAACGTGCTTTGTCTAAAAATATACAGTTTTTGTTTATCGAAAACTTTGTATGTTTCTGAAAATCGTGCATGTCTTTCCACCCCGAAAACATTTACAAAAATGTAAAACCGTAAAAAGGTGGGGTTATGAACTCACCTGAATATTCCTGTGCAAAGCTAGCTAATTACGACTTCGTGATGTCGTTTCCAAGACTTGACTTGCTAGCGTGCATTCTACAATATTCCTAACACAGAGTATCTTATAAGTTTCTAAGTAAACGTAGTAACTAAACTACGTGTCACCGAGCTCTACCGAATCGTTGACCAAACGACTCGACGGTAAGTTATTAACTTAATGAAAACGAGTAAGTTATACTTATTTAGTTCGTTTATTGTCGATAATTAATAAGTCTTGGATGACTTAGTTCTCGAGAGATTATTAAAATATATAAATATTTATATAAAAATATATAAATATAGCAATAAGATCGCTTCGTCGTCCCGAGAAGTCGTATGTGTAAGTAAGAATATTCGTATGAAAGTATTATATTACAAGCTCGTATTATATATTGCGTCTTGTTTATATTTGTCAAAATATAATGCCGTTTCGACGTTTGAAATAGATATAAAAAGTTATATTTATTTTATAAAATTATCATCGAGTTGTTGGATATTTGAAATAAATAGATAAACTATATCTATTTTTATAAAAAGAATTCGTGTTGTACGATATTTGAAATAAATATATAATCAATATTTATTTTTATAGAAGAATTGTCGAAGTTTCGAAGTTTAGAATAAATATAATAACTATATTTATTTGTTGTAAATAATTTCGGGAAATTGGCCTGTAATAATCTCACCTAGACCTTATTGGCCATTAATAATCCCACCTCAGAATATTCCCCCCACCAGTCCCACCTTTCACCTATTTTTCCTACAATGGTCCCCCGTTAAAAAAACTTAACGGAGTTAAGCTTTTTTCCAAATTACAAACAGATTTTTTAGGGCTTTTGATTAGAACGACGATACGAGTTCATTGATGTAAAACTTGCCTCGAAATGGTGCTCTAAACGATGAAAACGGCGCTTCAATTCGGGTGTTTAAATTTCCAATTAACCAAAATCAAGTCACTTGAAGCACCATTTCGAATTAAGTATTACATCAATGGACTCATATCGCCGTTCTGATCAAAAGCCCTAAAAAATCTGTTTGTAATTTGGAAAAAAAGCTTAACTCTGTTAAGTTTTTTTAACGGGGGACCATTGTAGGAAAAATAGGTGAAAGCTGGGACTGGTGGGGGGAATATTCTGAGATGGGATTATTAATGGCCAATAAGGTCTAGGTGGGATTATTATAGGCCAATTCCCCAATAATTTCCGAATAGTCGTTTTCGTAAATTGTAAAGTGTTACCATAAGTAATTTGTATTGGTTTTTATAAAAGTCGTTTGAGTCCGATAGTTTGTTTTATAATAAAACGCGTTTTACTTTTACGAATTTTCTCGAAAAACGGGCAGAGTTTCCTCTATTTTTGGACGTCCCCGACAACACAAGTTGTCGTTGTTTCTTTCAAAATTCAACAATCAACTTTTCAACAATACACAAGTATCTTTCATTTTATTCAAACGCCACTTTCTTGTAAATTTTAACATATATATATATATTTATATATATACACTATTATATTACGTAAAAGTTCGGTTTTTGACTAATATGTACATAAGCATATACGCACGATAACAACAAAATCTGATATGAGTCTAAAATCTTTCTATTTTCATGACGATTATGTTAGTTGGTCCGGGTTGGAGCTCGACGTCACGTTATGACAAATCAAAATAATTGTATAATGAAACATCATCATCAATACTTTACCAAGGATAGCGTTGACCGGGTTTGACCCGAACCCACATCTGACCGGTTGACCCGAACAATTGACCGCTGCTGACTTTTGTTGACCGAACGGAAACTGAGACCCGAACCCGTAACTTGAACTGAAACGAGACCCAACTGCTCCGAAATCGAACCGAAACAAGACCCGGAGTTGACTGAAGTTGACTGCTGAGTTGACCAGGCTTGACCGAGTTGACTCGGTCCAACGAGTCGACTCGAACCTCTCCCAAAACTGGTCGTGTTGACCGGGTTTGACCCGGAACTGAATCTGCCCCGTTGACTGAGTTAACTCGGACACTTAGTTGACTCGGTGACTGAGTCAACTGAACCGCCTCACCAAACCGAACCGAACGGAACCCGAAACTAAACTGGAGCCTGAACTAACTAACACTTGAACCGAGTGTCACCACATCACCACCATCGCCTCTGTCGCCGGTCGGCTCCACCGCCGCCGCCGGTTCTCCGCCGTCACCGGATCCCACCTGAAACACACGAGCGGCCGAAAGAAAGAAAAACAAATCGGGGACCTAAAGGATCTGAGTTGAAATGGAACAAGGCGAGAACAATAAAACTTACTGGAAAAGACTGACATCGCCGGAAAATAAAAAGTTTTGTAAATTTTCAGAAAAGCTCCTCATAACCCGATCTAAGCATGTACGAAGTGAAAATCACAAACGGACGTCGCCGGAAAATGGCTGGAACTTCGCCGGAGTTGCGCGTGAGCCCAAACGGCTCCGAATATTTGAGAACGATCACCACCATAATGGGGGTAGGGGTGTGTGATCGGAAAAATCGACCCCAGAACCTCGCCGGAGCGCCGCCGCCTACGACGGCTCTGCCGCCTACGACGGCTCTGCCGCCGTCCCGCCGTGATCACCGGCCGTCGCCGCCGGGAAGTCACCGGCTCCGCCGCTCGCCGGCCGGAGTCCGGCCCCTTTAACTGCCGAGAGAGAGAGAGAGAGCACCATGGGTGTGTGTGTGGTTTTGTTAAAATGAGCAAAAACAAGGGGTAAACCCCCTTATATACTAAGGGTTGGTAGGATGGGCTTTGGGCTTGGGCCCAAGGCCCACAAGCCCAATTCCCGCGTTTAAGTGGCCTGAAATCCTCTACGAACCCCTCTTCGAAACCCGAAATCACCGTAGCAAGGAAAAATAGAATTTTTAGATTTAAAAACGTGTAAAATAGTGTCGGTATCTGTCATTGTCGCGTCCGTGTGTCGATAACGGTAAAATTTCGCGTAAAAGACGTTGTTCGCCGTTTTAATCCGTTTTTCGATCCGGTTTCAACTGTAACTACTAAAATTTTATTACGGAGCTAAATATAGCATAAAATGTAAGTTTCGAAGGTGATAGGCGTCTCTGTCGCTTCTGTTTTGTTGCCGATGCGTTTCCTATCGTCGCGTTTTCAGTTCACGTTTGCATTTGTGTCGCACGGAAGCCCAATAAATTCACAAAGTTAATTTTATAGACATAAAATATTCGTAGAAAATCCGTATTTGTCGGCGTTGTCAGTATTTTGTACGGTATCAGTTTGTTGTCGCGTAATATCCCACAAATTTTTCCGTAGACCACCGTTCGCACACTGTAAAGTTGTATAGACGTTCTTGGCACTCCAAAGGCCTAATTAAGTTAATTTACGTCTCAAACACTATTTATTATCGGGTTAATCATTTGTTAATCACGTAATTAAGGGTCGTAAATCACCGGTTGTCACATTCTCCTCCTGTTACAGAAATTTCGTCCTCGAAATTTAGACTACGTTAACTCCCTAGAGTTATGTTATGTGTAGGTAAATACGAATAGTGTCAAAGTGGATGACCACGAAATTGGATCAAGACTTATTTGAATCATGTGAATTCAAGGACATTCCTCAACAATAAGAACCGAACGGTTTAAAAGAAATGTGTTTCAAAAATTGATGTCAAAAGAAACAAGACGTATAGGTACTGTCACTAATGTGACTAAGTTAACAGGGATCCAACAATAAACAGGAACTTCGACCAATCGAATTCCATATGAACGTTCTTAATAAGTAAATGAGTTCTAGAAGCAATAACATCCACTGGATGAACTTAGAATCAACAATCTCAAATGTATTAGTTTGCATGAAACGCTCGATCGTGATCAGCACAAGCTGCAAGTTGTACCGACGCCACAAGGTGTCGTAGTGAATGAAACAATTCAATAATAGCGGTGATCAAACAAATTCACCGTGTTTAAAGTCAATCGAAAGTACGATGAGGCAAATTTGAAAATTAGATTCAAACGACATCATAAGATTTTCAATTGAGGATGGAACATCAAAGAATTAATGTTTCCGATCGAAGATCAAGAAACAATAAATATCGTAAAATACTCGATCGATGTAAGGACCGTTAGGAGGTACACCAGAATATCCAATGAATTTTTGTGTACCATCGTCTTAATACACGATTGTGTTAAGACTGCTTTAATATGATAATTCAAAGCGGATTTAAAACAAATCAATAAATAAATATTTAAATCCGTGCATGGGATACGTAAACGAGTTTAGCGCAAGCTTCAAATAAGTGAAAATACCACCACAAGGTGTCGAAATCAACAAACGACTTAATGGAGTCGTAAACCAAACACATTTACTACGACTCGGAACAAATGAAGTGCTCGTTAAAAATTGATTTGAATATGATGCTCCCAATACATCATATGATGCTTTGAATTGAATATATGTAATGGACAAGTTCAAACAATTGAACTTGGTTTTAGCGCAATCTAACAATAAATACAGGTATCGACAAGGAAATTTCGGCATGGTTACAACGAAAAACCATGTATGTAACTTGAAAAGAAAAGAAATTTCAAGGAAATGTGTTGACTTGATAACAAAGGAGTCAACAATTACAATAATGTAGGTCATTTAAATCACAAATCAATAATTAGATTTAGCGAAATAATGTTTGAACTTCAATGGAACGCTTTATTCGAAACAATACCACATGCGTAACAAACGATGCATGTGTAACATATAAATTTTCAAGAAATGAAGCAAATGAATATTCGCCATACTGAAAGAAATGATCGTGATACAATGACCATTAAGAGGAGTAGAGATGTGAAAATCTTCTCACTAGATGCAAAAGTCAGAATTTCAATAAGAGGAATTTAAGGACTTTACCCGGGGTTTCATGTGACGTCCAGTTGTTAGGTGACATTACCATGGAACGTCGAACATAGCGTATTTGTCTTTATGAGTTAGGGGGAACGCGGAGACATACGTCTTCCCCTTGGCGTGTTTCGTGTCGTTGCAGGATCGCGTGTCAAACTGCCACTTCCTGATCGATAGTTCTCCTGCTGACAGGAATCTAGCGTCGTCGTTGAATTGCGCCATCGTTCCTTCTCAAAGGCCTCGCCTCGATAGTCGTATCTGACGTGCTTCAACCTCTGTTGATGTATAGCTTAAGTTTTTCGTATACCTGTGCACTAGCGTTACGTTCCGTGTAGAATGTGATGTACTCCGACCTCCGTTGACGTAAAATTTGAGTTTCGTGTATTCTCGTGCACTAGCGTTTCGTTATGCGTAGGTTGCCTGCTCAGGAAGTTAAAATATCATAGACAATATGGATAATAGTGTGTGCCCGAGTTAATATTCGTGGTTCCTACGTGATGACCTTTAATGAACTTAGACATAAGTTTCCGAAGGTCTTAAATGCATGTTTCCTAAACTCTCAGAGTGTTGTGTACTGTATGTAATTGTTTTATGCACCGTGTATGAAACTCCACTATAGCGTATGTTTGAAAACAAAATTTTGACTATTTGTTTTTCGGCAACGGTTGAAGATCATATTCGAGTACTGGGCGTTCTGTATGTATTTAACGTTTTAATAGTCTAAGTCCCAGAGAAAAGTGAGGTTAGAGCCTAGGGATTCCTACAGAATGTGACAACCCTCTCAAAACCAGGTATCCGTACGACTTAATTAATTATCAATTATTGCCTAATTACTGTGCTTTACTGAGTTTGCTGATAAACTGCTACTTGATTGTTGGTACTTGTACATATCTGCATCATACTTTGATATTCCTGTCACTACACTACTTAATTGCTGAACCTTAGTGACAAACATGATGCACAAAAGCACAGTAGCACTAAACGGATACACAGTGAACATGCTGATATAGCCAGCATCAGGCAAACACTGCCTCTAAAGGCCTGAATGAGCCAGAATTATTTTACTACACCCATAGTGTGTGTAGGGATACAAGGGTTGTATGATTACGTCTCTAGGAATAAGATATAGAGATTTGGATGTGCCTAAAACATACTTTAAGCACGGAACACAGCACTTTTATCAACACACTAGCTTCTAGCTAATTAATAAAGTGCCAAAATATGAGGAATTATTCCCGACACTTTGCAGAATAAATTGTGTCGCTAAAAATATTATTTATGACGCTTAACGGATATCTTAAGCACTTTAACGGATTACTATCCGACTGAACAACCGGACAATACCCAGAACATAAAAATATTGCCAAAATTAATATTAGTACTTTTCTGAGCCAGTTAGGGTCCCTGATTACCCTAACACCCGCTTTTAATGCACTAAAGCAACTAACGGGGTTAGACCTCGCACTTAACGCACTTAACCAAACTAAACCGTAACTGAACGTTTGGAAACGAACCGAGCACCATTACATCCCAATGGGATCGGCCAACTAGTGGGCCCCGGGAGAGTACACCTTTATAATATTAAAATAGATTACACGAGGAACGAGGCACATTTTTCTATAAATAACCCTCACCTCTCACACCTAAACACACACACACCTCACCTTCACTCTCTCTCCCTCCCTTGCTCTCCCTCTCGGCCGAACACTATCACCACCACCCAACCGCTTTCGAGTTCAAGTCTTGCCATTCCAAGCTTGTACAAGTGTCGGTGATCGCATACAACGAAGCTCGGAACAAGCGGAAGTTGAAGGACCTCTACCGTTAGCTTTTATCCACGCAGTTTTCGACTAGAATCTTCCCTAGCCCCGAGCTAGAGGTATAATGTTTAAAACTCGTTTTTAGTCATGTCTAAAGTGGTTAAAAGGATTTTTGTCGGTTGAATGTCGGTAACCCGCTTAATGAAACTTTAAAGTCTACTAAAATGCGTATATCGTTGGATAAAAGCACATAACGCGTGTAAATGTTGTAGTATTTGAATATGTTGATTAATATGGCCCGATCTATGATATGGTGGCTCTTATCATCGTTTAACCCGACTTTGTTAAGATCCCGAATCTTGACATACACTAGTTGCCAGCGGTTCAAGGGTTAAAAGGTGAAACTCCACCATACGGGAAACATGAACTTGTATAAAAGTGTTTTAACATGAAAAATAGTATTTAAAACGAGCCGATCCACGGATGTACAAGTGGTATATTCGTAGGACCGGGTGTTGAGAAAATCTTGTTTTGACAAAATTGGTTAACATGTTAGCAAATATGATTTTTAAAGTCTACAAATGTAGAAACAATTTTAAAACGAAAGATCCGACAAAATAACCATTTTTACAAAATTGTCGGGAAGTTGTAAGAAGTGATTTGTTCCAAAAACGGGGTTTTTGCAAGACTAGAGTATTTTATATATAGATCCACTAAATATAACGAGATCTACACAATAGTTTTAGAAAAACTACAAGTTCATGAAACAACGCAATTTTACATACTAGTCTACAAATTGAAATGTTGGAACTTGTTGATTGTGTTAAAAATTGATTGATTGAAATAAAGAAAGTATTGAGATGATTTTGTAAAAGAAAATGATACGCTTGAAAGCGTGGCCACCTCCAGTTACAGGGGAAACTCTGGCGAAATTTTCTAAAAATCTAACACTTAGAATTATTTACGAGTGTTAGACTACTTTGACATGTTTTCAAAATATATTTCGCCACAACTTTATTTATAAATAATCGGAGGTGGGATTTTCACAAGAATAAGCGTGATTAATATATATATTCGGTAAATATATTTTGTCATCACACTGTTTATGATTATTTTGTGAAAATGTATAAATATTATTTTTAGAGTAAAAATAATATTTACTAACCTTGTCAAGCCCGAAATAATACAAACGCTTATACGTCAAGAATATAAGTTACAACGGTAATTATCATTACCGCTTAATCGCCAAAACATAACTTACGCTTTATTCAGAAGTATTCATAAGCGCGTATGTTGTCAATATATTATTTTGGGAAAATATTATGAGAAAAAGGAAATATATTATTTTTGAGAAAAATGAATATATTTTGAAATAAGAAATAAAATATATTAAGTGGGACTTAATAAAATAATATAAGTATACATGTATTTAATTCCCCCATCCTTGGGAAGGAGAATGCGTATCAAATATATATACGAAACGGTTGACTAACTGTTTCCCAAAAATGTAAACTATGAAGCTAAAGCACGGCCATCCGTCTAATAGAATTAGCACATGTAGGTCGTTGCACAGCACCTGGATATTGGATTGCTTGATTTTGTGACGCGTTCACTGTGAGTTCATGTCCCCCTTTTCTCTTAACTGTTTTCAGTTTTATAAACTGCGGGGGTGAAATACATGTTACAATGATTATGGATATGTTATACATGGTATGGTTAGCGTAAGGAGGGTTACTTAGATCATGTGAATGGGTAGGCGGAAACTTGAGGTCATTAATCCTCAGGGTAGGACCGAGGGGCAGGAGCGGTAGATCTATTTGGGTGTAGCGAGCCCAGTCCCAGGTCCAGCAGAACGGACCTTGGGATGACTTTGTTCCCGACGCATAAATTTGCTAGGTTTGAGCCTTCCTACTTGCATTTACACATATCAATGGCCTTGCAAACCATTGGTGATCTCTTTTTCCTTATTTGCTACATACCAAGGTTTTTGATAAAGATAAAGGTTTATTACTCATTTTTCGCATGAACTCGCTCAACATTATTGTTGATTTTTCAACTTACATGTATTTCAGGAAATTAAGGATCTGGCACGGTTTAGCAGGATTCCCGCTGCATTTAGACCTAAAGTCATCCGGGGTTCAAGGCTCATGGCTCTTTCCTGGACAAGCCATAGCCCCTGAACCATGTTTAATTTATGTTGCATTATGGTAGTGGTTGTATTGTTTAGACAAGTAATGGTTGTTGGGTGTTTACCCATTTAGACAATGTTTTATGTTTTTAATTTCAATGGATGACTTTGCATGATTTTAAATGCATATAGCTTGTTATGATTAAGCTATGGTATTAAGAAGTCACACCAAATTAACCACGCTTCCGCAAAGCCAGGGTGTGACAGCTTGGTATCAGAGCTCTGACCATAGCGAACTAGGGTTCATTTTGAGTCTAGACTATGATCACTAGGGCTCTCACGAAAATGTTTTTCTGCATACCACTTAAGTCCAGATCCAAAACTTTTTATAAACAAATGTTGAGCATATTTTATTATTTTAGGCTCAGTCTGGGAGGCTGAGGCTCGGTCTGAGAGACTGAGGCTCGGTCTGGGAGGCCGAGGCTCGATCTAACGGATCGAGGTAGTTGTCTAGTGGGACTAGGGAGTCAGTCTGGGAGGCTGGGAAATGTTTGCTAGTGGGACTAGGGAGTCAGTCTGGGAGGCTGGGAAAAGTTGGCTAGTGGGACTAGGAAGAACAGTCTGGGAGGCTGGGAGGCTAGTGGGACTAGGAGGAATATGTGATTATTATGTGGTAACTTGTGTGATTACCTGATTTGCTGATATTTGTGCATACTTGTGATTGTAATACAGACTCATGGACACCCCAGATACTGGAGACTCGGACACTACTGGACCCCGACCCATGGAGTCAGACGAGATTATGTCATCAGAGCACGAGGTGCACACCTCGGATTATACTAGTACAGACGACGACGACTTTCAGCCGTTCGCACTACCTGACGGCGTCGATGAGCCCATCGTTGGTGGTCCTGCTGCGGATCTTCCTCTCGCTGTGATTCCCGCCCCGATTCCTCTTGCATCCTACCCAGCTTATGAGCTTATGCTTGATGCCGAGGCTGGTGGCGATATTGATCTTTTCGATGATGAGCTATACGAGGACGAGGTTCCTGACCCAGCTCTTTTGCCCGCTGGCGGTCTTTTGATGATCGCCGGTGCTCCTGTCGGAGACTCGCCTATTCATTCTCCAGCCCCAGACTCCTTTGAGTCTGTGGCATCTGCTCCATCGCATGTGGCGAGCACGCAGCTCTTCGTTCATGACTCGGATCCTGACCAGGCGTCATCTGCCGCCCCTATGCCGAGCTTTGTTTTTGAGCATGACGATATCGAGGATTCTGACCCTGTATTTCCCCCTGGATTCGATCCAGACCGTGATATTGAGTTCGTTCATATGGACCAGCCTGTAGAGGACCCCGTTGACCCCGCCGACCCTTTTGATCCTATCGATCCGGACTTTGACTTCGATATGGCGTTTGTCGATCCCGAGCATGCAGTAGCTCCAGAGCAGGCCGCTGCTTTCGATCCCGCACATGAGCATGGTTTGGCGCATGCTGATATTCCTGTTGATCCTATTTTGGCGGGTCAGCCACTTGGCGATCTTCCTGCTGATGATATTCCCTTGTTAGATGCTGACCATGTTGTTGATCCTCTTGTTGACCCTCCGATCGCTGACGTTCCAGTTGACCCTCATGTCGATCATATTGATCCTGTTGTTGCTCACGTTGATCCTGTTTTAGCTCCTGTTGATCCCTTACCTATTGAGCCCGAGCATGCTCTGTTTGCAGAGCACATGGATCCCCCTGACGAGGAGGCTCAGCACGGTTGGATACCGGCTGACGAGGATGTTCCGCCGCTTCCTCCTCACCGCACTGATGCTCACCATCCTGAGTTCTCGTTTCAGATTCCTTCATTCATACCTCCAGCGGGGCCTGGAGAGGGCTCTTCCGCCCATCCATTTGGCCATGTACCGATGCCATTACCTGTCATGCCTCAGATATCTCCTGTTTCAGCATCCACTCCATCTTTTCCTGTTATGCCTTTTGGCACTGTCAGCGAGCCTTCTTTCTGGTCTTCGCTACCCGTTATGCCACCCGTTGATCCACCTCATATGGGGCATACCCTAGAGGACCTATTGATGTCATTTGTTCTTCAGCATGATTCCCATTCTCAGCGTTTGCAGGAGCTCGAGAGAGCTCAGATGCCTCCTTATTCATGTCATGGTCCGTCATCCTCATCTGCTCAGCCATTTCGGTCTTTTCCTCCTGACATTGCTGCTCGACTTTCGATCCTAGAGCAGCAGATTGCATCCGTGATCCGCACCCAGCAGGCCCTGGAGGAGGACTGGCTTCTCTTTCGCCGCTTGCATTATCCTCTTTTTCCCCCTCCTCCACCACCACCACCCGTCTAGAGCTTATCGACGTTACCAGGGTAGACACCGGTGAGACAGCCGCGATTGTTATGCACAGCTTTTGAAGACCATTTGACTACACAGATTTTTGTTGATACATGTGATGTATTGATTGTATGTAACACTGATATGATGTATTTTGTACAGGGGTGATGTAACCCCTATGTGATTGATGGATGTACTAACACACTTACTATGCTTATGGTCTTGATATATATGCAATCGCCGCATTCTCATCATATCTGATTTACTTGATTGATTATTTTTGTGTTGGGACATGGGATGTTGGACATGGGATGTTGGACATGGGGATGTTGTGTGTGATATATTGATAACATGAGATGTTATATGCTATTACTATTACTATATACGTATGATTTCTATGGCCTAATCGACGTACGCATCTTTAGAAAATGGCACCAAGACGTCAACCGCAGCCGATGCCCACTACTCCTGAAGAACTGCAAGAAGTCATTGCTGCCGCGATTGCTCAGTATGCTGCCTCGCAAGAAGGACCAAGCGGAAGCAACACGAACATCAACGGCAACCAGAATCCCCCTCATGGTAACCCTAAGTCTTTAAGACGTACCATGGTCTAATTGGATTCCTGTAGCAATTGCTAATGTAGTTCCTATATTGAAACGAATGTGCAGGGTGCACCTTCAAGCAGTTTCTGGACTGTAAGCCCACAAACTTCGACGGCACGGGTGGTGCTGTTGCCTTCGTTCGTTGGGCAGAGAAGACTGATTCCACCATCCGTATGAGCAAATGTGCGATCGACCAGCAGGTCACTTACATTTCAGGGCTGTTTCTAGATGGAGCCCTATCTTGGTGGAACCTTCAAGTGCAAACTCTAGGCGAAGCTGCCGCCTACGCCCTGTCTTGGGCCGAATTGAAAGAGCTTATGCGGAAGAAGTACTGCTCTCGCGCGGAGATTCAAAAGCTTGAAACCGAGTTTTGGCACCTAAAGATGGAAGGGTCGAAGATAGCGGAATATGTTCAGAGATTCCACGATCTGTCTCACGTGGTACCTTATATGGTTACGCCCGAGTTTAAAAGGGTTGAGCGCTTCATCTGGGGATTGGCTCCTCAGATAATCAGTATGGTGACTTCTTCCAAACCCGCAACCATCACAGAAGCCATTGATCTGAGTGTGGCTTTAACTGAAGAAGCGATTCGGTTAAACAAGTTCGATGAGATTGAACCCAGGAAAAAGGAGACTCATGTGGAGTCCTCTGGTGGTAGCAAGCGGAAGTTTTCGAGTTTCAAGCAAAGTACCGGGACGGTGGTCAAGAAGGGAGAATCGAATGCACCAGCTCAAGATTCAGTTGGTGGTAGAAAGAAGAGCAGGGGATACATGGGTGCACAGCCCAAGTGCAACTCATGTCAAAAACATCACTCCGGTCGTTGTGGGTTGAAGGTTTGTGAAGCATGTGGAAAGGTTGGCCACCTGAAGGAGACTTGTTGGGCAAATGCTGGCCGGGGAGGTCAGGGAGGAAATGGAAATAGAAACAACCGTGGTGGTGCTGGGAACCGCCCACAAGGAAATCAGGGAGGAGATGGAAACCGTGCTAACCAAGCAGGCACCGTGAACCGAAACCAGGGAAACCACCAAGCTGGGAACAATGGTGGAAACGGGCAGAGGCCCGGATGTTTTAATTGTGGAGATCAAGGGCACTTCAAGAGGAACTGCCCGGAATTGAACCAAGCTCGTGGAAGAGTTTTCAACATGGAGGCCAGGGAAGCGCGCCAGGATCCCAATGTTGTTACTGGTACGTTCCCTGTAAACCAACGCTATGCGTCTGTTTTGTTTGATACTGGTGCCGATTATAGCTTCGTATCGCTAGAATTTAAGAACATGCTTGGTTTAGCCGCTAGTAAGTTAGATATTCCTTATTCGATCGAGCTAGCAAATGGGAAGTTAGTAGAAGCCAATGAAGTGATTAGAGGTTGCGTAATCGAGTTAGGAGAGCGTGAGTTTGCTCTCGATCTACTACCAGTCCAGTTGGGAAGCTTCGACGTGGTGGTAGGGATGGATTGGTTAGCAAGTAACAAAGCAGAGATTGTTTGTCGCGAGAAGATTATCCGTATTCCGACCGACGATGGTGAGACCATTGTTGTTCATGGAGAGAAGCGTGAGACGCCGTTGCGGATTATTAGCTGTCTGAAAGCAAGGAAGTGTTTAAAGAAAGGGTGTGTTGCTTTTCTAGCACACATTGTGGATAAAGAGGCTGCTGAGCCGAAGATCGAAGACATCCCTGTCGTAAGGGAGTATCCGGAAGTCTTTCCAGAAGACTTGCCTGGCTTGCCGCCTCAGAGGCAAGTGGAGTTTCGCGTCGACTTAGTTCCAGGCGCCGCGCCTGTGGCTAAGGCACCTTATAGACTTGCCCCGTCTGAAATGCAAGAGCTATCAACGCAACTTCAAGAGTTGTTAGATAAGGGTTTTATTCGACCAAGCTTCTCGCCTTGGGGAGCTCCAGTTTTGTTTGTCAAGAAGAAGGATGGTAGTTTCCGTATGTGCATTGACTACAGAGAATTGAACAAGCTGACGATCAAGAATAGGTATCCTTTGCCAAGGATTGATGATCTGTTTGACCAACTTCAAGGTTCAAGTTTCTACTCCAAGATCGACCTTCGATCTGGATATCATCAGCTTCGGATACAGGAGGAAAGTATCCCGAAGACAGCCTTCAGAACTCGTTATGGGCACTACGAGTTCCTTGTCATGCCGTTTGGTTTAACAAACGCACCTGCAGTGTTCATGGATTTGATGAACCGAGTTTGTAAGCCGTATCTGGATAAGTTTGTGATTGTGTTCATCGACGACATCTTGATCTACTCAAGGTCGAAGGCAGAGCACGAGCAACACCTCAGAGCTATCTTAGAGCTACTGAAGAAGGAGCAGTTGTATGCCAAATTTTCTAAGTGTGAGTTTTGGCTGAGAGACGTGCAATTCCTTGGGCACGTGGTAAATGAAAGTGGAATTCATGTGGATCCAACCAAGATCGAGGCGATCAAGAATTGGGAAGCGCCAAAGACGCCAACCGAGATCCGGCAATTCTTGGGTTTGGCTGGTTATTATCGAAGATTTATTGAGGATTTTTCAAAGATCGCTCAGCCATTGACGCTCCTCACGCAAAAGGATAAAAAGTTTGATTGGGGAATCAAACAGGATGAAGCATTTCAGTTGTTGAAGGATAAGCTTTGCAACGCGCCAATCTTAGCTCTACCGGAAGGTACCGACGATTTTGTGGTATACTGCGACGCTTCGCGTCAAGGATTGGGTTGTGTGTTGATGCAACGTCAAAAGGTTATCGCCTACGCATCACGTCAACTGAAAGTGCACGAAAAGAACTATACCACGCATGATTTGGAGCTAGGCGCAGTGGTTTTTGCTTTGAAGATTTGGAGACACTACCTTTACGGGACAAAGTGTACGATCTTTACAGATCACAAAAGCCTCCAGCATATATTCAACCAGAAGGAGTTGAATATGAGGCAAAGGCGATGGGTTGAGCTGTTGAACGATTACGACTGCGAGATCAAGTATCATCCAGGGAAGGCGAATGTGGTCGCCGATGCCCTAAGTCGCAAGGAGAGAATCAAGCCCATAAGGGTTAGGGCTATGGAAATGATTATCCAAACCGATCTTTCCTCACGCATTCGAGCAGCGCAAAAAGAAGCTCTCAAGGAGGGAAACCTTGAGAAAGAATATCTCCGTGGGATGGAGAAGATATTGGTTCCAAACAAGGAAGGAACGTTATGTTTTGAGAAAAGGATTTGGGTTCCTTTGTTTGGTGATTTAAGAGAGGTTATTTTTGATGAAGCTCACAAATCACGGTACTCTATCCACCCGGGAGCGGATAAGATGTACCAAGATCTTAAGGATTATTATTGGTGGCCTAGGATGAAAGGCGATGTTGCTATCTACGTGAGCCAATGTTTGACTTGCGCTAAGGTTAAGGCGGAATACCAGAAGCCTTCGGGACTTCTGCAGCAACCAAAAATTCCCCAATGGAAGTGGGAAGAAATATCCATGGATTTCATTACGAAGTTGCCAAGAACGCCTAAGGGCCATGACACTATCTGGGTGATAGTGGATCGCTTGACGAAGTCAGCACACTTCTTGCCTATCCGCGAAAAGGATCATACAAGCAAATTGGCGGAAATTTACATGAGAGAGATTGTCACTCGCCATGGAGTACCTCTCTCGATTATTTCTGATAGAGATGGAAGGTTCGTATCGAGGATATGGCAATCCTTCCAGGAAGCTTTTGGCTCGAAGCTGAATATGAGCACCGCGTTTCACCCGCAGACCGACGGCCAAAGTGAGCGGACGATTCAGACATTGGAAGACATGCTGAGAGCATGTGTGATGGATTTAGGCGGTAGCTGGGATAAGCATTTACCCCTGGTTGAGTTTTCATACAACAACAGCTACCACACCAGTATTGGCGCCGCGCCATTCGAAGCTTTATATGGGCGCAAGTGCAGGTCGCCGCTCTGTTGGTCTGACGCAGGTGATAGACAATTGGTAGGTCCCGATGTAGTTCAGGAAACTACAGATAAGATCGCGCAAATCCGAGATCGCATTAGCGCGGCTCGTGATCGCCAGAAGACCTATGCAGATCTGAAAAGGAAACCTCAAGAGTTCGAGGTTGGGGATATGGTTTTGTTGAAGGTATCACCCTGGAAGGGTGTAGCACGCTTTGGGAAGCGTGGGAAGTTGAATCCACGCTACATTGGTCCTTTCAAGGTTTTGGAAAGAATTGGAACAGTAGCATACAAGTTGGATCTACCTGCCGAGCTGAATAACGTTCACGATACATTTCATGTATCCAATCTAAAGAGGAGTCCAACTCAAGTTAACGTTGCCATTCCTACCGACGAGATTCATATTGATGACACGCTCCACTTCGTTGAAGAACCTGTTGAGGTCACAGATTGGAAAGTTAACAAGACCCGCCGGAGCAGTGTCAAGCTCGTCAAAGTTCGCTGGAATGCTAGACATGGTCCTGAATTCACCTGGGAGCGTGAAGACCGAATGAAAGAGAAATACCCCCACTTATTTCCTAAAAACTCTGCATCTACAAGTAGAACTTAAATTTCGGGACGAAATTTATTTAACGGGGGGAGAATGTGACAACCCTCTCAAAACCAGGTATCCGTACGACTTAATTAATTATCAATTATTGCCTAATTACTGTGCTTTACTGAGTTTGCTGATAAACTGCTACTTGATTGTTGGTACTTGTACATATCTGCATCATACTTTGATATTCCTGTCACTACACTACTTAATTGCTGAACCTTAGTGACAAACATGATGCACAAAAGCACAGTAGCACTAAACGGATACACAGTGAACATGCTGATATAGCCAGCATCAGGCAAACACTGCCTCTAAAGGCCTGAATGAGCCAGAATTATTTTACTACACCCATAGTGTGTGTAGGGATACAAGGGTTGTATGATTACGTCTCTAGGAATAAGATATAGAGATTTGGATGTGCCTAAAACATACTTTAAGCACGGAACACAGCACTTTTATCAACACACTAGCTTCTAGCTAATTAATAAAGTGCCAAAATATGAGGAATTATTCCCGACACTTTGCAGAATAAATTGTGTCGCTAAAAATATTATTTATGACGCTTAACGGATATCTTAAGCACTTTAACGGATTACTATCCGACTGAACAACCGGACAATACCCAGAACATAAAAATATTGCCAAAATTAATATTAGTACTTTTCTGAGCCAGTTAGGGTCCCTGATTACCCTAACACCCGCTTTTAATGCACTAAAGCAACTAACGGGGTTAGACCTCGCACTTAACGCACTTAACCAAACTAAACCGTAACTGAACGTTTGGAAACGAACCGAGCACCATTACATCCCAATGGGATCGGCCAACTAGTGGGCCCCGGGAGAGTACACCTTTATAATATTAAAATAGATTACACGAGGAACGAGGCACATTTTTCTATAAATAACCCTCACCTCTCACACCTAAACACACACACACCTCACCTTCACTCTCTCTCCCTCCCTTGCTCTCCCTCTCGGCCGAACACTATCACCACCACCCAACCGCTTTCGAGTTCAAGTCTTGCCATTCCAAGCTTGTACAAGTGTCGGTGATCGCATACAACGAAGCTCGGAACAAGCGGAAGTTGAAGGACCTCTACCGTTAGCTTTTATCCACGCAGTTTTCGACTAGAATCTTCCCTAGCCCCGAGCTAGAGGTATAATGTTTAAAACTCGTTTTTAGTCATGTCTAAAGTGGTTAAAAGGATTTTTGTCGGTTGAATGTCGGTAACCCGCTTAATGAAACTTTAAAGTCTACTAAAATGCGTATATCGTTGGATAAAAGCACATAACGCGTGTAAATGTTGTAGTATTTGAATATGTTGATTAATATGGCCCGATCTATGATATGGTGGCTCTTATCATCGTTTAACCCGACTTTGTTAAGATCCCGAATCTTGACATACACTAGTTGCCAGCGGTTCAAGGGTTAAAAGGTGAAACTCCACCATACGGGAAACATGAACTTGTATAAAAGTGTTTTAACATGAAAAATAGTATTTAAAACGAGCCGATCCACGGATGTACAAGTGGTATATTCGTAGGACCGGGTGTTGAGAAAATCTTGTTTTGACAAAATTGGTTAACATGTTAGCAAATATGATTTTTAAAGTCTACAAATGTAGAAACAATTTTAAAACGAAAGATCCGACAAAATAACCATTTTTACAAAATTGTCGGGAAGTTGTAAGAAGTGATTTGTTCCAAAAACGGGGTTTTTGCAAGACTAGAGTATTTTATATATAGATCCACTAAATATAACGAGATCTACACAATAGTTTTAGAAAAACTACAAGTTCATGAAACAACGCAATTTTACATACTAGTCTACAAATTGAAATGTTGGAACTTGTTGATTGTGTTAAAAATTGATTGATTGAAATAAAGAAAGTATTGAGATGATTTTGTAAAAGAAAATGATACGCTTGAAAGCGTGGCCACCTCCAGTTACAGGGGAAACTCTGGCGAAATTTTCTAAAAATCTAACACTTAGAATTATTTACGAGTGTTAGACTACTTTGACATGTTTTCAAAATATATTTCGCCACAACTTTATTTATAAATAATCGGAGGTGGGATTTTCACAAGAATAAGCGTGATTAATATATATATTCGGTAAATATATTTTGTCATCACACTGTTTATGATTATTTTGTGAAAATGTATAAATATTATTTTTAGAGTAAAAATAATATTTACTAACCTTGTCAAGCCCGAAATAATACAAACGCTTATACGTCAAGAATATAAGTTACAACGGTAATTATCATTACCGCTTAATCGCCAAAACATAACTTACGCTTTATTCAGAAGTATTCATAAGCGCGTATGTTGTCAATATATTATTTTGGGAAAATATTATGAGAAAAAGGAAATATATTATTTTTGAGAAAAATGAATATATTTTGAAATAAGAAATAAAATATATTAAGTGGGACTTAATAAAATAATATAAGTATACATGTATTTAATTCCCCCATCCTTGGGAAGGAGAATGCGTATCAAATATATATACGAAACGGTTGACTAACTGTTTCCCAAAAATGTAAACTATGAAGCTAAAGCACGGCCATCCGTCTAATAGAATTAGCACATGTAGGTCGTTGCACAGCACCTGGATATTGGATTGCTTGATTTTGTGACGCGTTCACTGTGAGTTCATGTCCCCCTTTTCTCTTAACTGTTTTCAGTTTTATAAACTGCGGGGGTGAAATACATGTTACAATGATTATGGATATGTTATACATGGTATGGTTAGCGTAAGGAGGGTTACTTAGATCATGTGAATGGGTAGGCGGAAACTTGAGGTCATTAATCCTCAGGGTAGGACCGAGGGGCAGGAGCGGTAGATCTATTTGGGTGTAGCGAGCCCAGTCCCAGGTCCAGCAGAACGGACCTTGGGATGACTTTGTTCCCGACGCATAAATTTGCTAGGTTTGAGCCTTCCTACTTGCATTTACACATATCAATGGCCTTGCAAACCATTGGTGATCTCTTTTTCCTTATTTGCTACATACCAAGGTTTTTGATAAAGATAAAGGTTTATTACTCATTTTTCGCATGAACTCGCTCAACATTATTGTTGATTTTTCAACTTACATGTATTTCAGGAAATTAAGGATCTGGCACGGTTTAGCAGGATTCCCGCTGCATTTAGACCTAAAGTCATCCGGGGTTCAAGGCTCATGGCTCTTTCCTGGACAAGCCATAGCCCCTGAACCATGTTTAATTTATGTTGCATTATGGTAGTGGTTGTATTGTTTAGACAAGTAATGGTTGTTGGGTGTTTACCCATTTAGACAATGTTTTATGTTTTTAATTTCAATGGATGACTTTGCATGATTTTAAATGCATATAGCTTGTTATGATTAAGCTATGGTATTAAGAAGTCACACCAAATTAACCACGCTTCCGCAAAGCCAGGGTGTGACACAGAAAACCTTATTCGCTGTAACCTATAGCTCTGATACCAACCTGTCACACCCCGAAATTATCAGAGCTGGCGTGACTGGACTGGTATCTCCACTGCACAGCGGAAGCAAATAAAGCTAAGACTTCTAGAAAATGAACGCCCACTAAGTACTCGAATCTCCAATGGCTCTCTTATTCCAACCGTGCCATAATTTCTGGAAAGTAACCTGAGAAAGAAACATGCGAAAAATCAACATAAAGTGGAGCGAGTTCATAGTTTTTTTGAAAAGGATTTGAAATAAATCTTTTGAATAACCGGTTTATGAAATAATATTGAGAAAACGAATTTAAAATCATTTTCTTGCCCAGTTATATGAAAACTTTGTATTTGTAACGATTTATGTTCGTAAAACTATGTATTTGTAAACTCTTGTATTTGCAAAATTTGTTAAATTTGTATAACCGTCAATACCCACCTTGACTTTGACTCTATGCCCGTATAATCCTATACTTTGAATTTGTATAAAAGATGGTATTTAGTTTGTATAAATCAAGTATTTTTGTAAGTGTGTATGATAAAAATCCCCGGGTATGTAGCAATAAGGAAAAAGAGATCACCAATGGTTTGCGAAGCCATTGATATGTGTGAAGTGATGCAGGAAGACTCAAACCTAGCAGATTTGTGCGTCGGGCACATAGTCACCACATGGTCCACTCGGCGGACTCAGGAGTGGTGCTCGCTACACCCGAATAGATCTATCACTCATGTCCCTCGGTCCTACAACGAGGATTAATGGCCTTAAGTTCCACCTACCCACTCACATGATCTAAGTAGTAAAAACCCTCCCTACGCTAACCATACCATGTATAAAATGTCTGAAATAACTGTAACATGTATTTTACCCCAGCCTCTAATGCTGAACCTCCCCAGCCTCTAAGGCTGAAAACATTTACAGTCTTTTGTTTATCGAAAACTTTGTATGTTTCTAAAAATCGTGCATGTCTTTCCACCCCGAAAACATTTACAAAAATGTAAAACCGTAAAAAGGTGGGGTTGTGAACTCACCTGAATATTCCTGTGCAAAGCTAGCTAATTACGACTTCATGATGTCGTTTCCAAGACTTGACTTGCTAGCGTGCATTCTACAATATTTCTTACACGGAGTATCTTATAAGTTTCTAAGTAAACATAGTAACTAAACTACGTGTCACCGAGCTCTACCGAATCGTTGACCGAACGACTCCACGGTAAGTTATTAACTTAATGAAAACGAGTAAGTTATACTTATTTAGTTCGTTTATTGTCGATAATTAATAAGTCTTGGATGACTTAGTTCTCGAGACATTATTAAAATATATAAATATTTATATAAAAATATATAAATATAGCGATAAGATCGCTTCGTCGTCCTGATAAGTCATATGTGTATGTAAGAATATTCGTATGAAAGTATTATATTACAAGCTCGTATTATATATTGCGTCTTGATTATATTTGTCAAAATATAATGCCGTTTCGACGTTTGAAATAGATATAAAAAGTTATATTTATTTTATAAAATTATCATCGAGTTGTTGGATATTTGAAATAGATAGATAAACTATATCTATTTTTATAAAAAGAATTTGTGTTGTACGATATTTGAAATAAATATATAATCTATATTTATTTTTTTAGAAGAATTATCGAAGTTTCGAAGTTTAGAATAAATATAATAACTATAATTATTTGTTGTAAATAATTTCCGAATAGTCGTCTTCGTAAGTTGTAAAGTGTTACCATAAGTAATTTGTATTTGTTTTTATAAAAGTCGTTTGAGTCCGATAGTTTGTTTTATAAAAAAACGCGTTTTACTTTTACGGATTTTCTCGAAAAACGGGCAGAGTTTCCTCTATTTTTGGACGTCCCCGACAACACAAGTTGTCGTTGTTTCTTTCAAAATTCAACAATCAACTTTTCAACAATACACAAGTATCTTTCATTTTATTCAAACGCCGCTTTCTTGTAAATTTTAACATATATATATTTATATATATACTATTATATCACGTATAAGTTCGGTTTTTGACTAATATGTAAATAAGCATATACGCATGATAACAACAAAATCTGATATGAGTCTAAAATCTTTTTATTTTCATGACGATTATGTTAGTTGGTCCGGGTTGGAGCTCGACGTCACGTTATGACAAATCAAAATAATTGTATAATGAAACATCATCATCAATACTTTACCAAGGTTAGCGTTGACCGGGTTTGACCCGAACCCACATCTGACCGGTTGACCCGAACTATTGACCGCTGCTGACTTTTATTGACCGAACGGAAACTGAGACCCGAACCCGTAACTTGAACTGAAACGAGACCCAACTGCTCCGAAATCGAACCGAAACAAGACCCGGAGTTGACTGAAGTTGACTGCTGAGTTGACCAGGCTTGACCGAGTTGACTCGGTCCAACCGAGTCGACTCGAACCGCTCCTAAAACTGGTCGTGTTGTCCGGGTTTGACTCGGAACTGAATCTGCCCCGTTGACTGAGTTAACTCGGACCCTTAGTTGACTCGGTGACTGAGTCAACTAAACCGCCTGACCAAACCGAACCCGAACGAAACCCGAAACTAAACTGGAGCTTGAACTAACTAACACTTGAACCGAGTGTCACCATATCACCACCATCGCCTCTGTCGCTGGCCGGCTCCACCGCCGCCGCCGGTTCTCCGCCGTCACCGGATCCCACCTGAAACACACGAGCGGCCGAAAGAAAGAAAAACAAATCGGGGATCTAAAGATCTGAGTTGAAATGGAGCAAGGCGACAACAATAAAACTTACCGGAAAATACTGACATCGCCGAAAAATAAAAAGTTTTGTAAATTTGCAGAAAAGCTCCTCATAACCCGATCTAAGCGTGTACAAAGTGAAAATCCCAAACGGACGTCGCCGGAAAAATGGCCGGAACTTCGCCGGAGTTGCGTGTTAGCCCAAACGGCTCCGAATCTTTGAGAACGGTCACCACCATCCTGTCGGGAATGTTTGGTTTAGTGGGGGTAGGGGTGTGTGATCGGAAAAATCGACCCCGGAACCTCGCCGGAGCGCCGCCGCCTACAACGGCTCCGCCGCCGTCCCGCCGTGATCACCGGCCGTCGCCGTCGGGAAGTCACCGGCTCCGCCGCTCGCCGGCCGGAGTCCGGCCCCTATAACTGCCGAGAGAGAGAGAGAGAGCACCATGGGTGTGTGTGTGGTTTTGTTAAAATGAGCAAAAACAAGGGGCAAACTGTGACACCTGTGTCACTTCAACCATCAAACAAATACCAAACCAATGAAATATTCTATTTCATACTTGGGATTTGTAAAAATATGTGTATCGTTTGCACATATCAATTCTTGTTCGATATTCTATTTCATACTTGGGATTTGTAAAAATATGTGTATCGTTTGCACATATCAATTCTTGTTCGATTTCAAGTTTTAAATCACTTTCTGGAAGGTTATACGCGCACTGATGCGCAAATATAACCAGTTTAATGCAACGAACACTCCGGAATAGTGAAATAGGCTTAACATACCATAAATAACCTTTAGGTAACTTAGAAATAAGTTTTGGAGGGTTTGGTGTGGCGAAATCAAGTTTATTCGCTTACAGGGACTAATTTCGACAAACTGCGAAAGTATGCCGATTTGTACTGTAAAGAACATTCCGGAACATGACCATAAGTTAAACATACCCTAAATATCCTTTACATAGCTTAGAAATAGGCTTTGAGGGGTTCGGTGTGCTAAAAATAAACTTTTTGGTCATTCAGGGACTAAAAGCGTCAAAAAGTGCATAAGTTTGCATTTTCACGCATATCTTACGTTCTGAATACATCCAGACATCCAAAACTTTATGTAATCATTAAAATATTTTATTTAGTGATTGGCATGATAAAATTCCATTCGTCGCGTAATTTGGATCGTTTTTCGCATTCGTTCGTGTTTCGTCGTAATTATCCGAAGAACGCAACCGTACGACCAAACGAACCGACATCCGAGATATTTTTGAACATGTTTTGAGTTCCCTGTACTTTAACTTCATTTTAGAGCCTTGAAATGAGGTTAACGGGGCTTAAACATGTCAAAAATGAGCCGAAATGCAAGATTCTGAAGTTCAGGGACCAAAATTGACATTCTGCCATAGTTATCTTAGGAAGGGACCAAAATGAAAAATCTAAATTCCAGCTTGTTCCAGCTGTTCCCCTCATTTGCACATGGTTTTAATGAAACTATGGGCTCCCATGGTTTCACAAAACCATGGGCACATGTGTACGGATGAGATCGAAGCTCGTTTTACGATGAACGATCCTAACGGTTCTAGATTTCCTATATATACCCACCTCCTTTCACTTGCAAAACCCACAATGATCTGATTTTGGCTCTCTAAGTTGAAGTTTATGCTTCATACCTAAGAGTAAATTGGATCATAGCTTGCGGGGACCTTTTGTAAGTATTCTTTCGTTCTTTTCATTCGTTTTTATCGTTAAAGTCAAACTGCGTTTGACTTTCTGCATTAACCAGTCTATGGTCAATGCGAAGTTCATATGAACTTCATAACGTGAGCGTAATCATGATGGTTATAGTCCCTAGTGACTATACCTAGTGATTACCACGTTATCTAGGTGTAGTGACGAGTCGTAGTTTCGGCCAAAATGCGTATTCTTTCGTATTTTGTAACCAAACTACTTTTAGGTATCAAAACCGTTTGTTTTGATACCAAACCTGTTTTCTAACTTAGTTAAACATGTTTCGACATGTTTAGCTCGTCACTTTTAGATTAGTGCTTATGTAGGGTCGTAAGATAAGCGATCTAAACAATCGCTTATACTTTCGAACCCGACCCATTTGGTCGATCTTTAGGATCCAACCAAACACTTTAGGTGACCATAGTTGTATAGGGAATAACCTTCCGAGGTTATACCTTATGGTCACTTCGTTTAAGTAGTTGTATGATAGGTAGTCTATATGCCTTAGGAAAACGACCAAAATACCCTTTTCATGCATAATTGATATTTAAGCATATGTAACCCAAACTTTTGTCATTTAAATGATTATGCAACATAATTAAACATGTTAGGGCATATAATACTTGTCGTAGGACTAGTTAGGCGGTCCGAACGTGTTTTACGCGAAAGACGCGTTAAAGTAGCATAGGCTACCTAAACGGGTCGTAATGGGTCGTAAGCACTTAGGTTAGGTTTCCTTTTAGTATGTAGGCCTTGTTAAACCATATCATATGAGATCCCTCACTCATTTGGTTTACGAGACCTCATCCTATCCGATCCTCCGGTTTAGGTCCGGTTTATTTATGTAGTTACCTATATTAGGTGCTGTTTGATTTCCGGGACTCGTCTAGCTTGCTTTGTAGTTGTTCAAGACTTCTAAGCATCCTCAAGTGAGTACATAGTCCCCTCTTTTACTGTTTTCAACTGTTTTGGGGTGAAGCATGTGTACCTATCTGTTATTTTCATGATTTCAAAGTATAATTGATTATACATGTTAATACTTATCTTTTGACAAACTAAATGATTATTTATGGTTTAAACACTGATTTTTCAAAGATTATAAAATTAATTGTTGGAATAGTACTTATTTTTGTTCACCAGACCGGTTGGTAGTATGATATAGCGCTATAGGATTTGACACCCCATTCCTGTTGTCATGGAATGTCTGAAACCAATTTATTTCTCCATCCAAATAGGGATTGCCTTCGTGGTATTCCTATAGTCTCAAAGGTGTAGTTTGATGCACTAGGTCTGATTGAATTCTTTAGTCACATTATTTTGGTATATTTAGTTATACTCCCAAAAGTATAGTTTGATATGCTCTCATATGTGATATTGTACAAAACCAACGTATACTTTATTTAACAAACCAAAACATAGTTTAATATGTTATTTACAAAACCAAAGCATATTTTGATATGTTAGTTATAGAACCAAAAACATAGTTTAATATGTTATTTATAAAACCAAAGTATACTTTTGATATACTACTGAAAACCGTTATTTTGACAACTAAAGTATATTTAATATACTATCTGTTTGACTATTTTGGAACTGAAATATATTTTAATATATTACTTATTTGACTTTCTTAAAAACTAAAGTATATTTCAAATATACTATGAACCTTTTTATCAAAATATTGTTTTTCAAACAATATATATATTGTTTATACATCTCATTTTTACAAACTCATTTTTACCTAACTATTTATTTATACATCTTTCTTTTATATCATCTGTTTTCTTATCGATTTTTATATGATTTACGAAACAAAAACATTTTTACAAGGATTATGACTACTTTTATTAAAACCTTTCTTTAAACTCATAAGTCATGAATCTTAATTACAATAAAACCTATGTATCTCACAGGCATTTTTATGCTGACGTACCTATTTTTACACATGTTTCAGGTGCTACTATGTGATGATTGTTGATACATGCTACACTTAGGATGGACTCGTGCCTTAGCGACTTTAAAATTTGAAAGACAATAATTGTATTTATCTGATTTGTAATAGAACAATGAATTCAATGATTCAATAAAACGAAATTATTTATTCCATGGTTGTGAAACAATGATTCTGTTACAACACTCCCCGACGTTTCCGCCATGTTTTGTTGTTTTACGTGGTCGGGGTGTGACAGAAAAGTTGGTATCAGAGCCAATGGTTATAGGGAATTAGGTTATTAGTAATGCTTTGACCTAGACTATAACCTTCCTAGGACCCTAACACAAGTTATCTTGTGTTTAGTTTTAAAACAATACCGTCACTTATCCTTAGGTGACAACCACAATGAGAACACAACTTTCGTTTCCGCTTTGAAAACCAATCATCTGTTCTAGGATGGTTTATTATATGGTTTTGAACCTTCAAAGTTTTCAAAATCTCGTCAAAGTTGGGCCTTGTAATGTGAACATGTGCAAACTGGAAGGGTGGGTGCCTGTACCCTGGGTCTTCTGTCTAAGGCTAGAGTGTTCGTACAAATTCGTAGTATCGGACCAGTCACTCTTACTTGGGAACTCTTGGGGTGAGTGCCCACTTATAGGCGAGCATATCTTCGCGATAGATTATATTGACCCATTTACTTTAACCAATCACCGTCTCATTTACTATGACTCAGAACAAATGAAGTGCTCGTTAAAAATTGATTTGAATATGATGCTCCCAATACATCATATGATGCTTTGAATTGAATATGTGTAATGGACAAGTTCAAACAATTGAACTTGGTTTTAGCGCAATCTAACAATAAATACACGTATCGACAAGGAAATTTCGGCATGGTTACAACGAAAAACCATGTATGTAACTTGAAAAGAAAAGAAATTTCAAGGAAATGTGTTGACTTGATAACAAAGGAGTCAACAATTACAATAATGTAGGTCATTTAAATCACAAATCAATAATTAGATATAGCGAAATAATGTTTGAACTTTAATAGAACGCTTTATTAGAAACAATACCACATGCGTAACAAACGATGCATGTGTAACATATAAATTTTCAAGAAATGAAGCAAATGAATATTCGCCATACTGAAAGAAATGATCGTAATACAATGACCATTAAGAGGAGTAGAGATGTGAAAATCTTCTCACTAGATGCAAAAGTCAGAATTTCAATAAGAGGAATTTAAGGACTTTACCCGGGGTTTCATGTGACGTCCAGTTGTTAGGTGACATTACCATGGAATGTCGAACATAGCGTATTCGTCTTTATGAGTTAGGGGGAACGCGGAGACATACGTCTTCCCCTTGGCGTATTTCGTGTCGTTGCAGGACCGCGTGTCAAATTGCCGCTTCCTGATCGATAGTTCTCCCGCTGACAGGAATCTAGCGTCGTCGTTGAATTACGCCATCGTTCCTTCTCAAAGGCCTCGCCTCGATAGTCGTATGTGACGTGCTTCAACCTCCGTTGATGTATAGCTTAAGTTTTTCGTATACCTGTGCACTAGCGTTACGTTCCGTGTAGAATGTGATGTACTCCGACCTCCATTGACGTAAAATTTGAGTTTCGCGTATTCTCGTGCACTAGCGTTTCGTTATGTGTAGGCTGCCTGCTCATGAAGTTAAAATATCATAGACAATATGGATAATAGTGTGTGCCCGAGTTAATATTCGCGGTTCCTACGTGATGACCTTTAATGAACTTAGACATAAGTTTCCGAAGGTCTTAAATGCATGTTTCCTAAACTCTCAGAGTGTTGTATACTGTATGTAATTGTTTTATGCACCGTGTATGAAACACCACAATAGCGTATGTTTGAAAACAAAATTTTGACTATTTGTTTTTCGGCAACGGTTGAAGACCATATTCGAGTACTGGGCGTTCTGTATGTATTTAACGTTTTAATAGTCTAAGTCCCAGAGAAAAGTGAGGTTAGAGCCTAGGTTTTCCTACAAAAAACCTTATTCGCTGTAACCTATAGCTCTGATACCAATCTGTCACACCCCGAAATTATCAGAGCTGGCGTGACTGGACTGGTATCTCCATTGCACAGCGGAAGCAAATAAAGCTAAGACTTCTAGAAAATGAACGCCCACTAAGTACTCGAATCTCCAATGGCTCTCCTATTCCAACCGTGCCATAATTTCTGGAAAGTAACCTGAGAAAGAAACATGCGAAAAATCAACATAAAGTTGAGCGAGTTCATAGTTTGTTTGAAAAAGATTTGAAATAAATCTTTTGAATAACCGGTTTATGAAATAATATTGAGAAAACGAATTTAAAATCATTTTCTTGCCCAGTTATATGAAAACTTTGTATTTGTAACGATTTATGTTCGTAAAACCATGTATTTGTAAACTCTTGTATTTGCAAAATTTGTAAAATTTGTATAACCGTCAATGCCCACCCTGAATTTGACTCTATGCCCGTATAATCCTATACTTTGAATTTTTATAAAACATGGTATTTAGTTTGTATAAATCAAGTATTTTTGTAAGTGTGTAGGATAAAAATCCCCGGGTATGTAGCAATAAGGAAAAAGAGATCACCAATGGTTTGCAAAGCCATTGATATGTGTGAAGTGATGCAGGAAGACTCAAACCTAGCAGATTTGTGCGTCGGGTACATAATCACCACATGGTCCACTCGGCGGACTCAGGAGTGGGGCTCGCTACACCCGAATAGATCTATCACTCATGTCCCTCGGTCCTACAACGAGGATTATTGGCCTTAAGTTCCACCTACCCACTAACATGAGCTAAGTAGTAAAAACCCTCCCTACGCTAACCATACCATGTATAAAATGTCTGAAATAACTGTAACATGTATTTTACCCCAGCCTCTAAGGCTGAACCTCCCCAGCCTCTAAGGCTGAACCTCCCAGCCTCTAAGGCTGAACCTCCCAGCCTCTAAGGCTGAACCTCCCAGCCTCTAAGGCCAACTCCCTAGTCTCTATATATTATCCCTATACGACCCGTCCCTAGTTATGAAAATCATTCACATTTCGAAAATACGCATTTGTTTTGTAAAAACCGGTATGTTTAGTATAAACCTTTCGTAAATCATTTGAGTTCCTCGAAATCCATTCCTAATATGATTTAGAAATACGAGTTTTGCGTTTGTTCAAAAACTTTGTATGTTCTTGCAAAACGTGCTTTGTCTAAAAATATACAGTCTTTGTTTATCGAAAACTTTGTATGTTTCTAAAAATCGTGCATGTCTTTCCACCCCGAAAACATTTACAAAAATGTAAAACCGTAAAAAGGTGGGGTTATGAATTCACCTGAATATTCCTGTGCAAAGCTAGCTAATTACGACTTCGTGATGTCGTTTCCAAGACTTGACTTGCTAGCGTGCATTCTACAATATTCCTAACACGGAGTATCTTATAAGTTTCTAAGTAAACGTAGTAACTAAACTATGTGTCACCGAGCTCTACCGAATCGTTGACCGAACGACTCCAAGGTAAGTTATTAACTTAATGAAAACGAGTAAGTTATACTTATTTAGTTCGTTTATTGTCGATAATTAATAAGTCTTGGATGACTTAGTTCTCGAGAGATTATTAAAATATATAAATATTTATATAAAAATATATAAATATAGCGATAAGATCGCTTCGTCGTCCCGAGAAGTCATATGTGTATGTAAGAGTATTCTTATGAAAGTAGTATATTACTAGCTCGTATTATATATTGCGTCTTGTTTATATTTGTCAAAATATAATGCCGTTTCGACGTTTGAAGTAGATATAAAAAGTTATATTTATTTTATAAAATTATCATCGAGTTGTTGGATATTTGAAATAAATAGATAAACTGTATCTATTTTTATAAAAAGAATTCGTGTTGTATGATATTTGAAATAAATATATAATCTATATTTATTTTTATAGAAGAATTGTCGAAGTTTCGAAGTTTAGAATAAATATAATAACTATATTTATTTGTTGTAAATAATTTCCGAATAGTCGTTTTCGTAAGTTGTAAAGTGTTACCATAAGTAATTTGTATTTGTTTTTATAAAAGTCGTTTGAGTCCGATAGTTTGTTTTATAATAAAACGCGTTTTACTTTTACGGATTTTCTCGAAAAACGGGCAGAGTTTCCTCTATTTTTGGACGTCCTCGACAACACAAGTTGTCGTTGTTTCTTTCAAAATTCAACAATCAACTTTTCAACAATACACAACTATCTTTCATTTTATTCAAACGCCGCTTTCTTGTAAATTTTAACATATATATATATATATATATATTTATATACATACTATTATATCATGTATAAGTTCGGTTTTTGACTAATATGTACATAAGCATATACGCACGATAACAACAAAATCTGATATGAGTCTAAAATCTTTTTATTTTCATGACGATTATGTTAGTTGGTCCGGGTTGGAGCTCGACGTCACGGTTATGACAAATCAAAATAATTGTATAATGAAACATCATCATCAATACTTTACCAAGGTTAGCGTTGACCGGGTTTGACCCGAACCCACATCTGACCGGCTGACCCGAACTATTGACCGCTGCTGACTTTTGTTAACCGAACGGAAACTGAGACCCGAACCCATAACTTGAACTGAAACGAGACCCAACTGCTCCGAAATCGAACCAAAACAAGACCCGGAGTTGACTGAAGTTGACTGCTGAGTTGACCAGGCTTGACCGAGTTGACTCGGTCCAACTGAGTCGACTCGAACCGCTCCCAAAACTGGTCGTGTTGACCGGGTTTGACCCGGAACTGAATCTGCCCCGTTGACTGAGTTAACTCGGACACTTAGTTGACTCGGTGACTGAGTCAACTGAACCGCCTGACCAAACCGAACCCGAACGGAACCCGAAACTAAACTGGAGCCTGAACTAACTAACACTTGAACCCGAGTGTCACCATATCACCACCATCGCCTCTGTCGCCGGCCGGCTCCACCGCCGCCGCCGGTTCTCCGCCGTCACCGGATCCCACCTGAAACACACGAGCGGCCGAAAGAAAGAAAAACAAATCGGGGATCTAAAGGATCTGAGTTGAAATGGAACAAGGCGACAACAATAAAACTTACCGGAAAAGACTGACATCGCCGGAAAATAAAAAGTTTTGTAAATTTTCAGAAAAGCTCCTCATAACCCGATCTAAGCGTGTACGAAGTGAAAATCCCAAACGGACGTCACCGGAAAAATGGCTGGAACTTCGCCGGAGTTACGCGTGAGCCCAAACGGCTCCGAATCTTTGAGAACGGTCACCACCATCGTGTCGGGAATGTTTGGTTTAGTAGGGGTAGGGGTGTGTGATCGGAAAAATCGACCCCGGAACCTCACCGGAGCGCCGCCGCCGTCCCGCCGTGATCACCGGCCGTCGCCGCCGGGAAGTCACCGGCTCCGCCGCTCGCCGGCCGGAGTCCGGCCCCTTTAACTGCCGAGAGAGAGAGAGAGAGAGTACCATGGGTGTGTGTGTGGTTTTGTTAAAATGAGCAAAAACAAGGGGTAAACCCCCTTATATATTAAGGGTTGGTAGGATGGGCTTTGGGCTTGGGCCCAAGGCCCACAAGCCCAATTCCCGCGTTTAAGTGGCCTGAAATCCTCTACGAACCCGTCTTCGAAACCCGAAATCACCGTAGCAAGGAAAAATAGAATTTTTAGATTTAAAAACGTGTAAAATTGTGTCGGTATCTGTCGTTGTCGCGTCCGTGTGTCGATAACGGTAAAATTTCACGTAAAAGACGTTGTTCGCCGTTTTAATCCGTTTTTTCGATCCGGTTTTGACTGTAACTACTAAAATTTTATTACGGAGCTAAATATAGCGTAAAATGTAAGTTTCGAAGGTGAGAGGCGTCTCTGTCGCTTCTGTTTTGTTGCCGATGCGTTTCCTATCGTCGCGTTTTCAGTTCACGTTTGCATTTGTGTCGCACGGAAGCCCAATAAATTCACAAAATTAATTTTATAGACATAAAATATTCGTAGAAAATCCGTATTTGTCGGCGTTGTCAGTATTTTGTATGGTATCAGTTTGTTGTCGCGTAATATCTCGCAGATTTTTTCGTAGATCACCGTTCGCGCACTGTAAAGTCGTATAGACGTTCCTGGCACTCCAAAGGCCTAATTAAGTTAATTTGCGTCTCAAACACTATTTATTATCGCGTTAATCATTTGTTAATCACGTAATTAAGGGCCGTAAATCACCGGTTGTCACAAAAAATGCTCGGATAGTCTCTGTGGTTTGCCCATTTTTCACATTTAGTCCCTAACTTTCTAAAATTACAGCTATAGTTCCCAATTTTTTGCCATTTCGTTCCCGGATAGTCCACTGTATAATTTATGTTAAAATTAAATATTCTTCAAGTAACCGTGAGGCAATAATCAATTACAGTCTCTGTGGTTTGCCCATTTTTCACATTTAGTCCCTAACTTTCTAAAATTACAGCTATAGTCCCCAATTTTTGGCCATTTCGTTCCCGGATAGTCCACTGTATAATTTATGTTAAAATTAAATATTCTTCAAGTAACCGTGAGGCAATAATCAATTAGGTTATTGGACATATTTGTTACCATATTTTGGCGAGTGGTGTGAGTGGTTATATGGCCACTGTGAGCAATTTGAAGGATTCTTTAAATAAGTGGCGATGTGGTGCTGCTCTAATAACTGTATGTTAGATTTTTTGTTTAAGTTATAGGTTGAAAGATGTCGGGGTTTGGTAATAGGTCAAAAAGGATTCGGGTTGAAACAAACCATATGTTTGCATGAGTTGAGATGGGTCGGATTGAGATAATCCTATGAAAAGTCAATTTTTTAATGCAAGGTTGTACTTTGGTATGATGTTCCCATTATTGTATGGAAAAAGCGTTTCAAAAGGGATCTTAAAGAAAATTTATGTCCTAAAATGCTGAATATATTTATTATTTGGTTTTTATATGTCAAAATCTTATCACATATTGACCAATAACATTATATCTATGTTATGGCAGACTCTTTTTTTTTGAACGACAAATTTGGATCACTGACGGACCACTGGAGTATCATCGTGCCACCAGCGGAACCACCCGATCATATTGTCAGAACTCAAGAATGAACAGAGAGATAATTTTATTAAACAACTGGCTGATCAAAATTACAAGGAAGATTAACAGGTCAACACCACTTGCTGGTAGAAAAAGTATGAAAAGATAATAATGGCAATAATCTTCAACAAAGTGCAGAAACCTCACGTATGATCATGTGAAGGAAACTGACAAGAATATGTAAAAGAAGATGGCAGCAGGTTGAATATCCTGTACCTCTCGCAGCCCCCAATAAAAAGGGCAAAACTGATGCCCTAAAACAGCGAAGCCCACGTAGCAGCTACAAGCCCATACGGCTGCTTCAAGCCCAACGAGCAGCAAGACAAAGAGCCGGCCCAGCAGATAAAACCTCACAAAACAGAAAGAAGTAAAATAAGAATCGGATAAAAATGAGAACCGGATATAAAAGGCATAAACATTTAAACTGAAAACACTTGTTATTTTAACATCCCCCCCTCAGTTTAAATGTGCGAAATGATTAATACGACCTAAAGACTTACACATGTTGGAATGAGCCTTTGGCAATAAGCCTTTTGTGTACAGGTCAGCCAATTGATGCTCAGACTTAACGCCAAGGGTTTTAATCATCCCAGCAGCAATTTTTTCCCTTAAGAAAAAAAGATCAACCTCAAAATGCTTAGTTTTATCATGAAACACAGGGTTCGCAGCAATAGATAAAGCTGCACTATTATCACACTTTAGCTCAACAGGAATGTCAACATCAATTTTTAATTCTCTAAGAAGGTTTATCAACCATAACACTTCACATGTGGCACTGCACATTGACCTATACTCTGCTTCGGCGGACGATCTTGACACAACACTTTGTTTCTTACTTTTCCACCAAATCAAAGGCGCACCAAGAAATATGCAGAAACCAGTGACAGACCTTCTGCTGTCAACGCATTTTGCCCAATCAGAATCAATGAAGGCTGTTAGATGGAAAGAACTTCCCTTTTTAAACAAAATTCCAGCACCAGGAGCACCCTTTAAGTATCTTAATAGTTTAAAGGCAATTTGAGTGTGAGCCTCAGTAGGCTTGTACATAAACTGAGACAAATAATGAACGGAGTAGGCTATATCTGGCCTAGTATGAGATAGGTAAATTAATTTACCTACAAGTTTTTGATACTGGGTAACATCAACATTCTTTGACTTCTTTTTTGTTAAATTTGTCAAAACATGATTTTGTTCTATGGGACAACTAGTGGGTTTACTCCCACTCATCCCATATTCATTCAATAGATCCATACAGTACTTTCTTTGAGTAAGACACACACCATCAGCAGTTTTTATCACTTCAATTCCCAGGAAGAATTTTAATAAACCGAGATCCTTTATTAAAAATTCAGTTTTTAAAAGATGTTTAACCTTATTTATTTCATCTTCACTGTTTCCTGTTAACACAATATCGTCAACATAGACAAGAAGAACAACAAACACTGAATTAACAGACTTAATAAACAGGGAATGATCACATTTGGACTGATTAAAGCAAATTTTAACCACTACCTGAACAAGCCTTTCATTCCACATACGTGGAGCTTGTTTCAGACCGTATAAAGACTTGTTTAACTTACACACTTTACCTTGCTTTTCAACACCTAAACCATCAGGTAATGACATATAGACCTCTTCTCTAAGATTACCATATAAAAAGCGTTATTCACGTCAAGTTGGTATAACGGCCAGTTATTCTGAACAGACATACTAATAACACACCTCACAGTAACCATTTTAACAACGGGAGAAAATGTTTCCTCAAAATCTATTCCCTCCCGTTGATTAAATCCCTTTGCAACAAGTCTAGCCTTAAACCTATCAATTTCACCTGTTGACTTATACTTTACTTTAAAGACCCATTTACACCCAATAGGTTTTTTTCCATTAGGTAAGTCAACGATATCCCACGTATTATTCCTATACAAAGCTGATAATTCATCATTCATAGCATCTACCCACCGTTTATCTTTAATAGAATCTTTATAAGAACAAGGCTCAACCAGTTTATTAATATTAGCAGCAAAACACACATTTTCACTAGGCAAACTAGAATAGCCAACATACTTATCATAGCTATATCTAGCATTTCCAACAATAAAGTCCTCAAATCTTTTTGGGGCAGTTGAGGATCTAGATGATCTTCTAATGGGAATGGTACCCTCAGGAAGGTTTGACTCGTCATTAACACTACTAGACTCAGCCCTCACAGGACCAGTTTCATCCCTTAGGGACTCATTACTCTCAGATGAATCATCAGTCCCTGATGATCGCTGAGTATCACTATCCTCAGGTGATTCAACCTCATCACTGTGTTGCTGTGTCAAGGTAGTTGAGTCAGTAGAGACCTTCTCTTCATCATTGGGATTTACATCACTTGAAAATTCAAAGTTATCAAAAAAATTTAATTGATTTAAGTTTTTAGGATTTTCTAAACCAGAACATGCATTATTTTTAAAAGGAAACACGGTTTCATGAAAACTAACATCCCTAGAAAAGATAAATTTCTTTTGATCTAGACTCCAAACTTTATATCCCTTTTTAAAGTTTGAATATCCCATAAAAACGCATTTTTCAGCTCTCTCTTCAAGTTTATCAAGGTTATTTAAAACAGTAAAATAACAGAGACAACCAAAAACTTTCAAGTGATCAAGAGAAGGTTTGAAACCAAACAACATTTCATAAGGAGAACAACCATGCAACACAGAAGAAGGAAGCCTGTTGATTAAGTAGGAAGCAGTAAGAACACATTCTGACCAGAAATTAAGAGGGACATTAGACTGAAATATTAAAGCTCTTGCAATGTTCAACAAGTGTCTATGTTTCCTCTCCACAACACCATTCTGTTGTGGAGTATATGTACAAGACGTTTGATGAATGATTCCTTTTTGTTTGACAAAAGTTGACATTTGCAAGTTAATGAATTCTGAACCATTATCACTCCTGAAAACCTTGATATTAACTTCAAATTGAGTTTTAACCAGGTTATAAAAACTTTGTATGTTTTCAAAAACTTCAGATTTTGATTTCATTAAATAAACCCAAACAGATTTGGTAAAGTCATCAACAATGGTGAGAAAGTATTTATACCCCTCTATACTAGTAACCTTGTAAGGTCCCCAAACATCTAGGTGAAGAAGATCTCCAACCTTAGTTGATTTATGGTCACTAAGTGGAAAATGAATCCTATGTTGTTTAGCCTTGTGACACACATCACAAGGATTAATTTCATTAGATTCAGACTTAATTTGTAAAATATTTAACACTTGTTCAGCAGGATGACCCAGTCTAGAATGCCAAAGCTTTATATTTTCAGCCTTACTTAAATAGGTAAAAGCAGAACTATGAGAGTTACCACAAAAATATAGACCCTCAGATTGTCTACCAGTCACCAGGGTTTTCTTTAAGCATAAATCCTGAATATAGCAAGCATTTTCATCAAAGACAACTCTAAGCTTATTATCCTTGGCTAACTTATACACAGAAATAAGATTCACACAATATTCAGGAATGACAAAGGCGTCTTTTAGAACCACAGAATCTGTCAGTTTGAAACAACCAATTTTAGTAACTTTAGCATTAGTACCATTTGGATGCTTAACAGTTATGTTATACTCAGAGACATCAACTAAATTAAACATGTTTTCACTAGTCGTAACCATATGCTGGTTTGCACCAGAATCAATAATCCAATTCAGATTTTGTGTTGAAACATCATTTGAGTTAAAACAAAAAAACATTCGTGTTCCAACCTAGTGAAGAGAAGGAACTATTGCATTTACCTCCTACATTGAACTTATTGGTATCTTCAGTTCTGTTCTCATTTAGCAGTCCTAGCAACATAGAAAATTGATCAGCAGTTAAGGAATTCAATGAACTAGCACATTTATCACTCACAGAAGAACTAGCACCATTACTAACATAATTGTTAGACCTTGACCATTGATGACCATTTTGATTTGATTTTTGTCTATAATTGGAAGGATACCCATGCAATTCAAAACATCTATCAACTGTGTGACCAAGCTTATTGCAATGAGAGCACTTAAGATCGGGATTAGGACCTTTATTAGATTTTTTCTTATTGTCATTAAAGTTATTTGCCTTAGCAACAAAACCAACATTAGGAGTTTTCGAAACATTATTAGATTCTCTGTGTGATTCCTCTCTAGATATAATTGAGAAAGCAGTTTTAATAGTAGGAAGAGGATCCCTTGTCAACAAATTGGTCCTAACAGGTTGATAAATGTCATCTAATCCCATCAAAAACTGCATAAGCTTGATTAAATGACTAAACTCATTAAACTTAGTAGAGGAATTGCAAGTACAAGAGGGTAACTTAAGGATGGCATCAAACTGTTTCCACATTGTGTTAATTCTATGATAATATTCAGACACACTAGTCCCATTTTGACTCACAGAATTAATTTTTTGATACAAACCAAAAACCACAGAACCATCAACCTTATCATATGTGTCTTTTAAGTCATTCCAAACCTCTGAAGCAAGTTTTGAATATACTTGACCAACATACAACTCATCCGAAACAGAATTTAGAATCCAAGTTAACACAATAGAATTGCAACGATCCCATTGACTAGCTAAAACATCATCAGTTTTAGACCTAGAACAAGTACCATCAATAAACCCTAATTTGTTTTTAGCCATTAATGCAAGTTTCATGGCATTAGACCAGACCACATAATTCTCAGTTCCCTTTAACTTGATATTAACAACAGTAAGCCCACTAGAATCACTAGCATGTAAGTATAAAGGATCACTAGCATCAAGTTTGCTAATCAACGTAACAGAAGACTCAGTCCTATCACCCATAGTAAACAGAAACGCTAAGCAAATAATCAATCAGTAAAAAGACACAGATAGCCAAAGATAGATAGCCAAGCAAAGAACAACCAAGATACTGAATATAGACTTACACACACAAAAAAAAAAAAAACAGAAATAACACCAAATGGCAGATCTGCACCAGTGTTCCAGATCGCTGGTTCGTCACTCAATAGGTGCCAGCGCAAGCCTTAGTGCAGAAGCCCTAAAGATAAACCAGAAAAAACAAGAAAGATCTCACAGAGACTGGTTCCCAAGTTAGGGTTCTCCAAATAGAACTCACAGTCCGTAACCTTCACTTAGGGTTACGTGACTATGAGGCAGAGAAAAAACCAGTGATGCTCCCTTGAGAGTCGAATCAGAGTCTTGACTCTGGCCGTAGGCAAGCACACCAATGAAAGCCCCAAATCAGAAGCGGATCTAAGCAAAACCCTAGATCTGTGACCGATCTAGCACACCTTGTTGACCGAAC